>NC_059356.1:36929413-37289413 GCF_019703515.2 Myxocyprinus asiaticus | reverse complement strand
CTGAAATGTGTTACGTGAACTGGCGGTGTGTGACAGGCAGACCACTGTGTGCCTCGTAGCCAGCGCACCAGGCCAACACATAACCCCCCCAACACGTAAAGTCGACTGCCCAAAAGATAGAGACAGGCTAGCCCAGTTGTGGCCTCTTATCCTCTTTTTTTATTCCTATCCACAAAAAAAAAAAGGAATTAACCGACTGGGGCCACCAGGTCTACGTCGGGGGGGGGGGGGGGGTCACTCTCAAGGGGATGACACCGCGGAGACCACACCCTGCCCAGAGAGAGATGGGGGGTATTTTGAGTGGAAATACGTCACATGGTCTTGCCTAGCTTTGTCGGAAGTATGTCATGTGGAAAAGTCCCATGGTAGGTCCTGACCTATGGGGGAGGAGTTTCTACGAGCATGGTGACTGGGGCACATCCTGGGCGTGGTATGCCATTGTTATGGCATCAATGAGCCAGTGGGCGATCCTCTACTTGGAGACAGCACTTCCTTTCCGCTGTGCACCAAAGCAGACAAAGAGCTGCTCAGAGACTCTAAAGCTCTGTGTGTGATCCAAATAGATGCGTAAAGCACGCACTGGACACAGCAACATCAGGGCTAGGTTTGCCTCCTCCTGGGGGCAGCCCTTGCAAGTTCACCACCTGGTCCCTAAAAGGGGTCATGGGAACCTTGGGTACATAGCCCGGTCGGGGTCTCAGGATCACGTGAGAGTAGCCCGGACCGACATCCAGGCACATTTTTCTGACAGAGAACGCTTGCAGGTCTCCTACCCTCTTGATGGAAGTGAGCGCAGTCAGGAGGGCAGTCTTCAAAGAGAGTGCCTTAAGTTCAGCTGACTGCAAGGGCTCAAAGGGGGCTCTCTGTAGACCCGGAAGAACTACAGAGAGGTCCCATGAGGGAACGAGGTGTGGTCTGAAGGGATTCAACCTCCTGGCACTTCTCAGGAACCTGATGATTAGGTCATGCTTCCCTAAGGACTTACCGTCCACTGTGTCGTGGTGTGCTGCTATAGCGGCTATATACACCTTCAAGGTAGAGGGGGACAGCCGCCCTTCCAACCTCTCCTGCAGGAAGGAAAGCATTGATCTGACTGTGCATCTCTGGGGGTCTTCACGTCGGGAAGAACACCACTTAGCAAACAGACGCCACTTAAAGGCATACAGGCGCCTTGTAGAGGGGGCCCTAGCCTGAGTGATCGTGCCTGAGATAGCCTGAGTGATCATGTCTACCACCGCGGGTGGTAGGCCACTTAAGTCTTCCACACCCGATCCAGGGGCCAGACATGGAGATTCCAGAGGTCTAGTCGTGGGTGCCAGATTGTGCCCCGTCCCTGAGGAAGGACCTTCACCGGCGGGGGCTGACGCGAGGAGCGTGAGGTCCGAGAACCATGTCTGGGTGGGCCAGTAGGGTGCTACCAGGATGACCTGCTCCTCATCCTCCCTGACTTTGCACAGGGTCTGTGCAAGTAGGCTCACTGAGGGAAACGCATATTTGCGCAGTCCAGGGGGCTAGCTGTGTGCCAGCGCCTCTATACTGAGAGGTGCCTCGGTCAGGGCATACCAGAGCGGGCAGTGGGAGGATTCTGGGGAGGCGAACAGGTCTACCTGTGCCTGCCCGAATCGACTCCACATCAGCTGGACCACCTGAGGGTGGAGTCTCCACTCTCCTCTGAGGGTAACCTGCCATGACAGCACGTCCGCTGCAGTGTTGAGGTAGCCGGGGATGTGAGTGGCTCGCAGCGACTTGAGGTGCTGCTGACTCCAGAGGAGGAGACGGCGGGCAAGTTGTGACATACAATGGGAGCGCAGACCACCTTGACGTTTGACATATGCTACCATTGCCGTGTTGTCTGTCCGAACTAACACATGCTTGCCCTGGATCAACGGCCAAAACCTCCACAGGGCGAGCAGAATTGCCAGCAACAGAATTGCCTGCGCACCCAGCTGTGGCACACATCTGCCCCCGATGTGACAGTCTCCATGGGTTGCGAGGATAGGCCTCTTCCTCCCCGTCCCAGGCTGTTCCGGTGGTGGTCACAAGGAGCCAGGTAAGTGCTTCGATGTCCCTAGACTCAGCACGGCCACGACATGGTGTGACACCTTGAGCTCCACCCCGCCGCGAAGCCCCACCTGCCGGTACGTCCAATGACATTGTCCCTTTGGTCCCCCTTGCGCGGAACTTGGATGCGTGGCTTGCGCTTTCCAATCCATCGAGATGGATGGTCCGGACCATCCGACTTGGTTTAGCAATTCAATTCACCAGGCATCCGCTCAGCAGTATGCACTTCACCTTGGTGAAGGACAAAAACACTGCTACCGTGTGTGCGGAGATCGCTACCCTCCTACAGAAGGGTGCGATAGAACCTGTCCCTCTGGCCTAGATGAAGAAGGGGTTTTACAGCACCTGCTTCATCGTACCGAAAAAAGCCGGTGGGTTGCGGACAATCTTGGACCTGCGAGTACTGAACCGGGCTTTACACAGACTCCCGTTCAAGATGCAGATGCAAAAACGCATTCTGGCGAGCGTCCGGCATCAAGATTGGTTTGCGGTGGTAGACCTGAAGGACGCGTACATTCACGTCTTGATTCTACCTCAACACAGACCATTCCTGTGGTTTGCATTCGAGGGTCAGGCGTATCAGTACAAGGCCCTCCCTTTCGGCCTGTCCTTGTCCCCTCATGTCTTCACGAAGGTCGCAGAGGCAGCCCTTGCCCCGTTAAGGGAAGTGGGCATTCGCATTCTCAACTATCTCGACGATTGGCTAATCCTAGCTCACTCTCGGGATGTGTTCTGTGCACACATGGACTTGGTGCTCTCGCACCTTAGCCGATTAGGGCTTTGGGTCCACTGGGAAAAGAGCAATCTCCTCCCGGTTCAGAGCATCTCTTTTCTCGGTTTGGAGTTGGACTCAGTCTCTTTGACAGCACGGCTCACAAACGAGCGCGCACAGTCGGTGCTGGCCTATTTGAAGGCGTTCAAACAGAAAACAGTGGTTCCACTGAAACTCTTTCAGAGGCTCCTGGGGCATATGGCATCCTCAGCGGTGGCCACCCCGCTCGGGTTGATGCATATGAGACCGCTTCAGCACTGGCTTCAGACTCGAGTCCCGAGATGGGCATGGCGCTGCGGGACACATCGCGTGGTCATCACGCCGGTCTGTCACCATCTCTTCAGCCCTTGGACCGACCTCTCGATTCTACGGGCAGGTGTTCCCCTAGAGCAGGTCTCCAGTCACGTCGTGGTCATGACTGACGCCTCCAAAATGGGATGGGGCACTGTTTGCAATGGGCATGCAGCCGCCGGCTTATGGACGGGCCCGCGGCTGCGTTGGCACATCAACTGCCTCGAGTTGTTGCCAATTCTGCTCACCCTGCGGAGGTTCCGGCCGTTGATCCAGGGCAAGAACGTGTTAGTTTGGACAGACAACACGGCAACGGTAGCATATGTCAACCGCCAAGGCGGTCTGCGCTCTCGTTGTATGTCACAACTCGCCCGCCTTCTCCTCCTCTGGAGTCGGCAGCACTTCAAGTAGCCGCGAGCCACTCGCATCCCAGGTGACCTCAACACTATGGCGGATGCGCTGTCATGGCAGCCTCCTGATAGGCGCCAGGAGGTTGAACCCCTCCAGACCGCGCCTCGTTCCCTCATGGGACCTCTCTGTAGTTTTTCAGGGTCTACAGAGAGCCCCCTTTGAGCCTTTCCAGTCAGCGGAGCTTAAGGCACTCTCCTTGAAGACTGCCCTCCTGACTGCACTCACTTCCATCAAGAGGGTAGGAGACCTGCAAGCGTTCTCTGTCAGCGAAACGTGCCTGGAGTTCGGTCCGGGCTACTCTCACATGATCTTGAGACCCCGACCGGGCTATGTTCCCAAGGTTCCCACGACCCCTTTTAGGGATCAGGTGGTGAACCTGCGAGCGCTGCCCCAGGAGGAGGCAGACACAGCCCTGTCGTTGCTGTGTCCGGTGCGCGCTTTACGCATCTATTTGGATCGCACGCAGAGCTTTAGGATCTCTGAGCAGCTCTTTGTCTGCTTTGGTGCACAGCGGAAAGGAAGCGCTGTCTCCAAGCAGAGGATCGCCCACTGGCTCATTGACGCCATAGCTATGGCATATCATGCCCAGGACGTGCCACCCCCGGTAGGGCTACGAGCCCTTTCTACCAGGGGTGTAGTGGCCTCCTGGGCCCTGGCCAGGTGTGCCTCTCTAACAGATATTTGCAGAGCAGCGGGCTGGGCAACACCCAACACCTTTGCAAGGTTCTACAACCTCCGGGTGGAACCAGTTTCATCCCAGGTAGTGGCACGCAATACAAGCGGATAAGCCCGGGTTAGCCGGCCGGGTGTATCGCTTGCACATAGCACCTTTCACCTCCTCTGAGCTGAAGACATGCATCATTAATTCCCAGTAGTGTTGACAAACTATATTCCCTGGTTGACTTCCTCCAAGCCCTGTGGCAGTCGAGTTTTCGGAGAGACTCGCCGCCGGCCCAGTACACGTGCTAACTAAGAGCCCTGTTCTGGGGTAGGTGCTCCGCATGTGGCGGTTCCCTGTAAGGTAACCCCATGCGATATATATCTTCCACTAATTCGTTTCCCTGTTGGCAAACTGCGTCTTCCTTGGGCAGAGTCCCCTCTGCCACAGTCTCCATGTTTGTAGTAACTCTTCCCCCGTTGGGTAGGATCTACCATGAGACTCTCCACATGGTCGGCAAGACCATGTGACTTATTTTTCCACTTAAATATCCCCCCCTCTCTTTGGGCGAGGTGTGGTCACCACGGTGTCCTCCCCTTGGGAGGGACACCCCCTGACTAGACCTGGCGGCCCAGTCGGATAATCCCCCATGTTTTTTAGGGAGTGGAAAAAAGAAGGGGAAAAGAGGCCACAACTAGGTTAGCCTGTCTCTATCTTTTGGGTAGTCGACTTGTCATTAAAGGGCCGTTCGACACTCATAACTATGTTGGAGGAGGTTACGTGTCATCCTGGTGTGCTGGCTACGAGGCACACAGTCATCTGCCCGTCACACACCGGCAGTTCATGTAACACAGTTCAGCCAGTTGCGGCGTTTCGTATAGGGACCCCTAGTGTCACTTCATCGACACAACGTCGAGTGAGTGACAGATAGGGAATGTCCTGGTTACTTGCGTAACCTCCGTTCCCTGATGGAGGGAACGAGACGTTGTGTCCCTCCTGCCACAACGCTGAACTACCCGCTGAAATGGCTGGACCTTGTCTTGGCTCCTCAGCATAAAACCTGAATGAGTGGTTGCATACCAGCTCTTTTTATAGCCGTATGTCCGGGGGAGTGGCATGCAAATACCATTCGCCAATTTTCATTGGCCTTTTATCAAAGACCAGAGGTGTTTCAGGCTCCCAAGAGTGACCCCTAGTGTCACTACATCGACACAACATCTCGTTCCCTCCATCAGGGAACGGAGGTTACACAAGTAACCAGGACGTTTCTTAAATTGCTTTTGTAGTCAGCTTCAAAAGTGTATTTGAATACACTTTTCGTGTAGTGATAACTTTGAGATGTTGTTTTGACGCTGATTCGCAAATATAACTGGTCTGATCACTTACACAGAAGGATGCCGTTTGTAAAATGGTGAAATTGCATGACCACATTTGTGTTAACATGCCCCGGGAACCTGTCCATAATTTTAGAAACTCCAATATGAAATGCCTGTTAAACTCAAACATATTTGAATCTGTCATTGATGGAGGGCTTAGACCTCTATCAATATCACGGGGAAAACATGAAAATATAAAAACTTCCTTCAGCACTGTCTATGATGCCTTTGAATGATGCCTCTGTAGGTTTTGGAACAGAGCTAGTGTTTCATGACTGAAATGTTCCTCAGACTGCATAATGTAGTGAAAAATGGCATGAATAATAATTTTCTCTGAAAAATATGTGTAAATAAAAGGATCTATCAATATCAATATTTTTCTAAATTGACACTTTCTTGACTTAAAATTCAAATGGACGCTGTGTACTGAACCCTTGCCACGAACCATACACGTTTTCTGCACCATACACCTGCATTTAGGCATTGTAAGTTGTCATGTATCATGAAAAATGTTCTGAAAGTACATATATTAGGAAAATAAATATCCACTTTCATCTAAGCATCTCCAACATGTTCACTTGTGGTGGTGCAAAATAGTTTCCATTCAAGATGCTGGAAATACTTCGGTAAGCTTACCATCATGGTAATGTGGGTGATCTGGACCACATATTTCCCACGATAAAGAGTTTTTTCACCTTGATCTTCTCAAATGGTATCCTCTAATTAAAGGAGACTGAGGTGTTGTGTGATTTTTTAATATTTTTTTTAAATATTTTTTTTAATTATTTTTTTATTTTTTCAAGATCTGAGCTGGTTTCCAACACCTTCCCTGCTGGGATTTTATTTCAACATGACATCAGCATATTTCTCAAGGGTGGCGTGTGGTTGACACTGCATGTGCACAGACTCTGTGCTATGTTAACATGGCAATGGAATGGGGTTAAATGAGAGGTTTTATTACTTTTACTCAAAGGAAATGAAAAGAAGTGACCTCTAGTGTGAAAGTTTGGGCTCTTTGTACCTTTTTATTCTTTGCCTTGTTTGCCATGTGACAGATGTAAAACTTAGATATGAAAGAGACAGAGAGAGTGTTCTATACATCTCTGTATAGATCAACTTAAGCATGAGATCCACAAATTTAGTTCTGAAAATTTCTAGAAAGGAGTAAAAACATTATTTATCACCATAGACCTGGACCAGTGTAATTTGTTTTTGTGACATTCACACAATGTTGCCATTGAATAGCGCTATGATTTTATATATATATATATATATATATATATATATATATATATATATATATATATATATATATATATATATACAGTGGTGTGAAAAAGTGTTTGCCCCCTTCCTGATTTCTTATTTTTTTGCATGTTTGTCACACTTAAATGTTTCAGATCATCAAACAAGTTTAAATATTAGTCAAAGATAACACAAGTAAACATAAAATGCAGTTTTTAAATGAAGGTTGTTATTATTAAGGGAAAGCAAAATCCAAACCTACATGGCCCTGTGTGAAAAAGTGATTGCCCCCTAAACCTAATAACTGGTTGGGCCACCCTTAGCAGCAACAACTGCAATCAAGCGTTTGCGATAACTTGCAATGAGTCTTTTACAGCGCTGTGGAGGAATTTTGGCCCACTCATCTTAGCAGAATTGTTGTAATTCAGCCACATTGGAGGGTTCTCGAGCATGAACTGCCTTTTTAAGGTCATGCCACAGCATCTCAATAGGATTCAGGTCAGGACTTTGACTAGGCCACTCCAAAGTCTTCATTTTGTTTTTCTTCAGCCATTCAGAGGTGGACTTGCTGGTGTGTTTTGGATCATTGTCCTGCTGCAGAACCCAAGTTCGCTTCAGCTTGAGGTCACGAACAGATGGCTGGACATTCTCCTTCAGGATTTTTTGGTAGACAGCAGAATTCATGGTTCCATTTATCACAGCAAGTCTTCCAGGTCCTGAAGCAGCAAAACAGCCCCAGACCATCACACTACCACCACCATATTTTACTGTTGGTATGATGTTCTTTTTCTGAAATGCGGTGTTACTTTTACGCCAGATGTAATGGGACACACACCTTCCAAAAAGTTCAACTTTTGTCTCGTCAGTCCATAGAGTATTTTCCCAAAAGTCTTGGGGATCATCAAGATGTTTTCTGGCAAAAATGAGACGAGCCTTAATGTTCTTTTTGCTCAGAAGTGGTTTTCGTCTTGGAACTCTGCCATGCAAGCCATTTTTGCCCAGTCTCTTTCTTATGGTGGAGTCATGAACACTGACCTTAACTGAGGCAAGTGAGGTCTGCAGCTCTTTGGATGTTGTTGTGGGGTCTTTTGTGACCTCTTGGATGAGTCGTCGCTGCGCTCTTGGGGTAATTTTGGACGGCCGGCCACTCCTGGGAAGGTTTACCACTGTTCCATGTTTTCGCCATTTGTGGATAATGGCTCTCACTGTGGTTCTCTGGAGTCCCAAAGCTTTAGAAATGGCTTTATAACCTTTTCCAGACTGATAGATCTCAATTTCTTTCTTTCTCATTTGTTCCTGAATTTCTTTGGATCTCGGCATGATGTCTAGCTTTTGAAGATCTTTTGGTCTACTTCACTTTGTCTGGCAGGTCCTATTTAAGTGATTTCTTGATTGAGAACAGGTGTGGCAGTAATCAGGCCTGGGTGTGGCTAGAGAAATTGAACTCAGGTGTGATAAACCACAGTTAAGTTATGTTTTAACAGGTGGGGCAAACACTTTTTCACACAGGGCCATGTAGGTTTGGATTTTGTTTTCCCTTAATAATAACAACCTTCATTTAAAAACTGCATTTTGTGTTTACTTGTGTTATCTTTGACTAATATTTAAACTTGTTTGATGATCTGAAACATTTAAGTGTGACAAACATGCAAAAAAATAAGAAATCAGGAAGGGGGCAAACACTTTTTCACACCACTGTAGATATAGATAGATAGATATATTATTGATTTTAACATTATTGGGAGCTCATCCAGGATCTGAACCTGGGACCTCTCGCACTTAAATCATACCCCTATACCAATGCAATAAGCAAACTCTAACATGCACAAATACAATGGCACCAGCACTAAAATTATTTTCAACATCTCTGGCATTGGTTATTAATATCCTGGATAAGCCCCCAATAATATTACGACCCCAGATGGATTTAACAATCCCTGTTTGACTCTGAAAAAATGTATTACATTTTGATTAAAACAAACATTTCCACTGATGCTGACACTGATGCTGTCACTGGCAATTGCTGATTGAAGCTCAGTTTTAAAAAATGGTCTTGTTTCACTGGAGGTTTTGAGTTCTGAAAGTTACAATATTTTCATAGTACAATTAACTCTTTTATCTGAAAAGATCAAGGATAATTTGATCCCTCATTATATGACCCCTTTAAACAACAGGACAATAGATCTTTTGAATACTTCAAATGAGGATCACAGCTGACACACCATACACATCTAATCAGAAAAGCTCAAACGATTTATCACAACAAGGGTTATTCTGCTGTCAGAATACTCTTGACTCTTGTGGACCGCTGTGGTCCCAATGGGTAAAATGGAGCGAGAGAGAAGATGTACTATTATTAGAATGACTACAAGCTGTCAAACCCCAGATATCTCTGACACGACTGAGTCATGCATGCCGGAGGCAAAATGTCATTCAGCATTTCATTTTGCGGAGACTTCTCTCTCTTCAGACTGCATTAGCAGACAGTACAACTTTTAGTTTAAATATCAAATGGAGACTGCATTCAAACAAATGAAAAAGCAAAAGGCTCATGTGATTGGCATTTTCGCCTGAGGGACACTCCCATTCTGGAGACAAATTAGATTTTGTTCCTTTAATGTCCTCATCTTCTCTATCTCTTTCCATCCCTTTTGTTTCTTTTCCTATCCATCTTTATCTCTTCAGGCTCGGCTGGATTCATATCAGAGATAATAAGCCATTAGAGAAATAAAAAACAAATAATGGTTTGAAAAAAAATAATTTTGTTCTTTTGAGGAAGTAGAGAATTAAATGCAAATTATGTTTCAGTCTTGGGTTAATTTATATTGCGTCTAGCTGGTGCTGGTCAGGGTGGTCTGATCTCTTGTTTGTTCGTTTTTTGTCTGTGTATTGTGGATAACTGGTCATCACCAGGATGGTCTGATGATATGGTTCACCAGGACTTTCTGTGGGTGGCATTCGGTTTGTTGGCTGGTTGTTTAAACTATCAGAAATATGTATCTGCAACTTAAACTAGCGAAAACTGAGCACTTCATCTTTCCAGCCAATCCTGCTGTTGAGCACAACATCACTGTTCAGCTGGGTTCATCTACAATAACACCTTCCAAAATGGTCAGAAATCTAGGGGTAACTATCGACAACAAACTTAATTTTGCTGACCACATCTCAAAGACTTTAGATTTACACTCTACAACATCAGGAAAATAAGACCTGTCCTTACTGAACATGCCACACAACTCCTTGTTCAGTCACTTGTTATATCTAGAATGGATTACTGTAATGCTCTCATTGCCGGCCTTCCTGCATTTGCAATTAGGCCTCTGCAAATTATCCAGAATGCAGCAGCACATCTGGTCTTCAATGAAACCAAAGAGAGTGCATATTACACCACTCCTTGTCTCTCTACACTGGCTGCCAGCTGCTGCACGTATCAAGTTCAAGGCTCTGATGCTGGCACACAGAACAGTCACTGGATCTGTTCCAGCTTACCTAAACTCATTCCTGCAGAGCTACATTCCCACCAGAAGCCTGCGGTCGGCTAATGAACGGTGCCTTGTTGTACCAACACAAAGATGCACCAAATCACTTTCCAGGACATTCATAGACAGGCTTCACTGTGATCCCGTTTACACCTGTATTAAGATGCATTTTTGGGGATCTGATTGCATGTGGTTAGCGCTAAATACAGGGCTAGATGGGGTGTAAATTAAGGTGATCAGATTTCTGAAATGAAAAATGGGGACATTTCTAATTCAGTGGTAAATATATCATTGAAATTTCACATGTTACTTATCTATGATTTAAAAAAAGGGGGACAGTTCGAATGTTATGTATTTTGACCAGGGACTAAAAACGGTTTGAGGAACGAAAATGAAAACCAAAAACGAATGAAAATTTTAGCAGAACGTAACCAAAAAACAGAACAAAGTGATTTTCAATTGTTCCGGAGTGAACTTCTATTTTTAAATGCTGGTAACCAGTTATAACCAGTTCATTTTGTTCCAATAATTTTTTCATGAAACTAAAGGCCAAAGGGTTTATCACAGTTAACTTTTTGGAACTACATCACTTCATGCTGAAGAAATTAACATGTGCTTTGATCCTGAAGGAAACTGCTGCATCACACATTTCTTTGCCTAATTGCCCATTGGTGATGTTGCATTCTCTGAATGAAGACCTTTTTAACAACCATGTATAAATACTACATATAAATACACGGCTAATCCAGAAACAAGGAAAACATTATTAGAGGTAAAAGTACATTTCTCAGTTGTTTCCAAGTCTTCACTGAATTAGATATGATGCATTAATACAGATTTGATGCTGTCGGGTTTTGACTGAGAAGCAGATCTGTAAACAAGTATACGTCATGGTTACTGGTGTAACCTCTGTTCCCTGATGGAGGGAACGAGACGTTGGTGTCGATGTAGTGACACTAGGGGTCACTCTTGGGAGCCCGAGACACCTCTGGTCTTTGATAAAAGGCCAATGAAAATTGGCGAGTGGTATTTGCATGCCACTCCCCCGAACATATGGGTATAAAAGGAGCTGGTATGCAACCACTCATTCAGGTTTTATGCTGAGGAGCCGATATAAGGTCCGGCCATTTCAGCGGGTAGTTCAGTATTGTGGCAGGAGGGACCAACGTCTCGTTGTGCCAACGCAACCGCGGACCCGTCCAGAGGCCGGTGGCTGCGTGCCCGTTGCAAACAGCGCCCCAGTCCATTTTGGAGGCGTCTGTCGTGACCACGACGCGCCAGGAGACCAGTTCTAGGGGAACACCTGCTCGTAGAAACGAGAGGTCGGTCCAAGGGCTGAAAAGATGGTGACAGACCAACGTAATGGCCACGCGGTGTGTCCCGTGGCGCCATGCCCGTCTCGGGACTCGAGTCTGGAGCCAGTGCTGAAGCGGCCTCATATGCATCAACCCGAGCGGGGTGGCCACAGCCGAGGATGCCATATGCCCCAGGAGCCTCTGAAAAAGTTTCTGTTTGAACGCCTTCAAACAGGTCAGCACCGACTGGGCGCACTCGTTCGTGAGTCCAACTCCAAGCCGAGAAAAGAGATGCTCTGAACCGGGAGGAGCTTGCTTTTTTCCCAGTTGACCCGAAGCCCTAGTCGGCTGAGGTGCGAGAGCACCAGGTCCCTGTGTGCGCATAACACGTCTCAAGAGTGAGCTAAGATTAGCCAGTCGTCGAGATAGTTGAGAATGCGAATGCCCACCTCCCTTAACGGGGCAAGGGCAGCCTCTGCAATCTTCATAAAGACGCGAGGAGACAGGGACAGGCCAAAAGGAAGGACTTTGTACTGATACGCCCGACCCTCGAACGCGAACCGCAGGAAGGGTCTGTGTCGAGGAAGGATCGAGACGTGAAAGTACGCGTCCTTCAGGTCTACCGCCGCGAACCAATCTTGATGCTGTACGCTCGCTAAAATGCGTCTTTGCATCAGCATCTTGAACGGGAGTCTGTGTAAAGCCCAGTTCAGTACTCGCAGGTCCAAGATTGGCCGCAACCCACCGCCTTTCTTTGGTACGATGAAGTAGGGGCTGTAAAACCCTTTCTTCATCTCAACTGGAGGGACAGGTTCTATCGCGCCCTTCCTTAGGAGGGTAGCGATTTCCGCGCGCAGGGTAACAGCGTTTTCGCCCTTGACGAAGGTGAAGTGAATACCGCTGAACCTGGGCGGGCGCCTGGCAAACTGAATCGCGTAGCCGAGTCGGACGGTCCGGATCAACCACCGCGAGGGATTGGGAAGCGCAAGCCATGCGTCCAAATTCCGTGCAAGGGGGACCAAGGGGACAACGTCGTTGGACGTACCGGCAGGTGGGGCCTCTCGGCGGGGCGGAGCGCAAGGTGCTACAGCACGTTGTGGCCATGCTGAGTCTAGGGACATCGAAGCACTTACCTGGCTCCTTGTGACCACCCCCGGAACAGCCTGGGACGGGGGAGGAAGAGGCCTGTCCTCGCGACCCGTGGAGGCTGTCACATCGGGGGTGGATTTGTGCCACAGCTGGGTGCTCAGGGGTGGAAAGGGCACTGTTGGAGCAAGATAAAGCCTGTGGACGGTAGTCGTGGTGACGACCGTACACACCGGGTATGTGACCCAGGGAGGAAGGAAGCCACTCTTTTGTTGAACTGTTGGGTACCGCAGCCACTTGGGCGTGCGGCGAAATCAAACAAAAAGGCAACAAAAGATTTTCCCCCCCAGCCCTCCACCGGGGGATGGAGTGGTCTTTCTACCAGCTCCAGGTGAGTGGGTTCCCTCGTCCCTGGGTTGCCCGTCTCAGGGGCGCTTCAAAGACCTCCGTGGGTTCTTCGGTGCCGCTGTGAGACGGGTGGCGTCGGCTTCCTGCAGTGGGCTCCACGCCGGGGCCGGGCCGGAGGGGCGGGCTGCGGCGGAGCAGACGGGGTGCAGGATCTTGAGCCGCGCCGGGGCAGGATGTGCCAGATTGCCTCCGTCTGCTGCTTTACCGTCGAGAACTGCTGGGCAAAGTCCTCAACGGTGTCGCCGAATAGGCCCGCCTGGGAAATGGGGGCAGCAAGGAACCGTGTCTTGTCGGCCTCGCCCATCTCAACCAGGTTGAGCCACAGGTGGCGCTCCTGGACCACTAGTGTGGCCATCGTCCGCCCGAGAGACCGCGCTGTGACCTTTGTCGTCCGGAGGGCAAGGTCGGTTGCCGAGCGCAGTTCCTGCATCAAATCTGGGGTGGAACTACCCTCGTGCAGTTCTTTCAGTGCCTTGGCTTGGTGGACCTGCAGGAGAGCCATGGCGTGCAGGGCAGAGGCGGCTTGTCCAGCAGCGCTGTAGGCCTTGGCTGTCAGGGATGACGTGAGCCTACAGGGCTTGGAGGGGAGCTTAGGGCGTCCACGCCAGGTGGCGGCGCTCTGCGGGCATAAGTGCACCGCGAGCGCCTTATCCACCAGGGGAATCGCCGTATAGCCCCTGGCCACCCCGCCATCGAGGGTAGTGAGAGAGGGGGAACTGCGGAGTCGGGGTCGGGCAGTAAAAGGTGCCTCCCATGACTTCGTCAGCTCCTCATGCACCTCCGGGAAGAATGGCACTGGAGCGTGGCGCAGCTGGTCTGAGTGGCACCGCGAGCCCAGAAACCAATCATCAAGCTGCGAGGGTTCAGGGGAGAGCAGAGGGTTCCACTCTAGCCCGACGCTCGCGGCCACCCAGGAAAGCATGTCTGTCATTTCGGCATTGGCCTGTAACTGGGCGACCGTCCCCGAAGGGGGAAGCCCAGCTGAGGCTTCTGCATCCGACTGGACAAGCCCACTCTCCGATGCTGCACTCGAGAGCTCATCATCTTCGCGGGCCTCGAACAAGAAGCCAGACTCGCCGTGCGACGAGCCGGCGAACTCATCCAGAAGCCCGATTGGGGCAGACGAGCGTGCTGGGGAATGGGAGGTCCGCGGGGGTTTACCCTGCGGAGGCGATCCCATTGAGGTCCCTAAATCGCCCCCAGCGCCAGCCGTGCTGACCTCAAACCTGTAGGTAGGAGGACCAAGGCGGGGAGCCGCTGGGGTGGCTTGCTTCCTTACGAAAGCAAGCCGCGACCGCAACGTCGCCATGGTCATGTTCTCGCAGTGAGAACATGAACCATTCATAAACGCTGCCTCAGTGTGGGTCGCGCCCAGACACGAAAGACAGCGATCATGACCATCCGAAGTTGAGAGAAAACGACCGCAACCAGGAATAACACACGAACGGAAAGGCATCTTTAGAAAGACGCGTCTTTAAAAAGACGTTCCGTGTGTGCGCTCTTTTAGAGAAATATACTCTTTTAGAGGGGAAAAACGCTCTTTTAGAAAATACACTCTCTAGTTTTTCTACCGAAGCGCCCAGGGGCGTTCTCTGCAGTGCACCAGTGCAGAGGAGGGAGAAGCCGCTGAAATGCGCCATCAGATCCAGCAGAGGTGAATGAACAGTGCTATTCACCTCAATGAGCATGACCGTTCGGCTCCGAAGAGAAAATCTGAATGAGTGGTTGCATACCAGCTCCTTTTATACCCGTATGTTCGGGAGAGTGGCATGCAAATACCACTCACCAATTTTCATTGGCCTTTTATCAAAGACCAGAGGTGTCTCGGGCTCCCAAGAGTGACCCCTAGTGTCACTACATCGACACCAACGTCGAGTGAGTGAGATAGGTAACTGTTAATTAACTGCTTATTGTGATTTCTATGCCGATAAATCCACCACACAAAAAAAAAATTAATTGCTTATTTTAGCTTATTTTGGGTTTGTTTTTTCAGACCATATTGCTTGTTTCTCTTGTGAGATCTGGCAACAATGCATTTGGTATTTCACCCACCCCTTAGCGCACAGTACTGTCACTTTAAAAAGAATGTAATTAACTGTTCTTTTATTTTGTTCTTTTGGAAAGGAGGCTGCAGAACTTCTGATCCGGAATGGAAAAATACTGTTGTTCTCAGAACGAACCAAAATTAAAAACATTTTGCTTTTAGTCCCTGATTTTGACAATGGTGAATGTAGTAATGTGATGAACTATGGTAACTCTGTTAAATATGTCTCAATGAAATTTCAATAAGAAGGTAAAGTTGATCGTTTTTTAAATTGTCTTCTGTTACGTGAGTTCATTCTTTTCTGCACTGTATATAGTAGATGACACTGTGGCATAAAAGTGAACTAAATAAACATATATAAACAATGATTGAATATAGGAACTATTGCAGCCTACTCCACAGCACAGGGTCCCTTGCCCTTTTGTACACTCTTTGCATCACTCTTCTTACTCTCTTCTAAAATTCCTTCTCTTCTCCTCTTTTCCTTCACCTTTACTTGGCACTTTCCTTAAAGTAAGACGGTAGGCTACTAATTTGCTTGCTGGCAAACTGGCAGAGGAATTTCAAAAGAAATGATCTCACCTGACTGCCATTTCCTTCAGCATTACAACTGAAATCAAATGAAACACTTACACTATGGACAATTTCAGGGCCTGAAATTCATGTCTGAAGGGGCATAGCCTCATATTGTTGGGGATATTTTCCCACTTTGTAGTCATAACACAAAGATATTCAATGTTGTATAATAATACTAATAATAATAATTAGTATTATTATTAACACTATTTCACCTATTTTTTTCTGTCAGTTATCTCATATGGCATCTCATAGACCTGTTTTTCTTAATTATACCTTTTATTTTGATCAACTCTTATGCATTATGATGCTTCTTTTCAGTCACTTGTTTCCCAGCAAGGTGCAATGTAATCTGTGCTGTAATGTGCTGAATTCAATTTATTGTTGTTCTTTGCAGATACTGTATTATACATTTAATTTATTTTATTTTAAATGCATTAATTTTATGTAATACATAACAATATAACTTCTTTATAACATAACTAGTATGTGCCTCACCTCGAAGCTGTTAACGATGATGATGATTCTTTTCAATTGCACTTTCTCCCTGGTCCAGTTCTTAATGGCAAAACTGGCATGAACAAGAAATCAGTAAAGGAAGATGAATGACTTAAAGCTATAGAGAGCTATAGCGAGCAGCCCCCTCTGTTGGTCAAAATAAACAGCACACGATTAACCTTGTTGCTGGTAGGCTTCATTAGGGAGTGGTGGTGGTGTAGTGGATTAAAGCACTGAACTGGTAAATAAAAGGTTGTTGGTTCAATCCCCACAGCCACCACCATTGTGTCCTTGAGCAAGGCACTTAACTCCAGGTCGCTCCAGGGGGATTGTCCCTGTAATAAGGGCACTGTAAGTCGCTTTGGATAAAAAGCATCTGCCAAATGCATAAATGTAAATTAGGGGCATTCTTGCCATGTATTTTCACTTAGTGGACTGTTTTGAATGCGCAATAAAAACAGGAAAATTTCTGGGGACAGCTTCAGTCAGGGACAGACCATCAAAAACCGGGACTGGTCACCCTAGTCAAAAACGTTTATTGATCGAATCACAAAAACCACATACAAATGTGTTCAAAAACACACATAACCGCATCATATTTGAGGTTTAACCGCTAATCCATCCTGTATGCATCATGGCAGCAGTGAAGCGCCACCCCTCACCTTTCAACCATAGTGCTAAAACAAGAGTTCAAACTTTGCCAGTTACAAGTGGTTTAAAAGCAAATGACTGTCTGATTGGACATTTTTAAAAAGCAGATGCAAACATGAGAACTTCAAGGATCTTCTTCAGTGTGTCTGAAATCAACATGCACGGACACTTATGAAAAGCACAAACATCTGCAGTTTAGGTTAATACAGGTAATCCAGTAAAATAACAGACAATTCTGCTCAAAATTTTATGTTTGTGCTTGGATTAAATTTCAGCTACATCTGGAAGAAATATGTTTTGTTTGTTATCATGCAGTAACACAATGACATAGTGATTAATGTATGTCATCATGAAACAGAGTTCATCCCCTCCAAATCTGATTTGAGTGACCAAGTGTAAACAGTGATATGTTTCACCTGACCATATGTGATCGGATCACTGGAGACACATCTCAATACCAGGTGTAAACAGGGTCTGTTCCTCGTTGGTGGAACGACCTTCCCAACACTATCCTTGAAGCAGACTATGTCTTCAAAACATGGCTAAAGACACATCTTTTCCATAAGCACTTTACCATACACTCATATATATATATATATATATATATATATATATATATATATATATATTACACACACACACACACTAACCAGCCACTTTAATAGGTACAACTGTACATCTTGTCAGATATAACAGAAGACACAGTGCTGAATGAAGGACTGTTTAATGAAAGTCAAAAACACAGGAAAAATCAACAACAAAAATCCAGGGGCAAACAGTCCAATGAGGTAACCAAGACAGAGGTTTGGGTGAACTCAGAGCCGGGAGAACAGGCAGGAGGATGAATTCCAGTCAGAGAGTGTTCCAGGAAGGCACAGGAATGGGGAGTATATGAACTGGACAGAGAGTTGGCAATAACAAGACTAAACAAACTCAACATGACTTGACTTGACAAGATAAAGAGTCTAGAGTTAAGGAAGAATAAGTAGGAAAGACAATCAGAGGGAGAGAAGAAACAGGTGTGAGTGATCGCGCTGATTACGGAGTGCAATCAGTTGGGAGATAGCGATCACCACGAGGTAACAGAAAACAAAAACACAAAAGGGAAATGAGCACAAGGACAGAGGGAAGAGGCACATAAAAATGGGAATCAAACCAGAGTCCTGACACATCTAGTTATTCATGAGATTATCTAATCAGCCAATCGTGTGGCAACAGTGTAATGTACAAAATCTTGCAGATATGGGTCAGGAGCTTCAGTTAATGTACACATCAACCATCAGAATGGGAAAAAATGCTGGCATGATTGTTGGTGCCAGACAGGCTGGTTTGAGTATTTCTGTAACTGCTGATCTCCTGGGATTTTCACGCACAACAGCCTCTAGAGTGTAAAGAGAATGGTGCGAAACACAAAAAACACAGTTCTGTGGGTGAAAAAGGCTTGTTAATGACAGAGGTCAGAGGAGAATGGCCAGACTGGTCCAAGCTGACAGCAAGGTGACAGTAACCCAAATAACCACATGTTACAACAGTTCTATGCAGAAAAGCATTTCTGAACATACAACACGTCAAACATTGAGGCAGATGGGCTACAGCAGCAGAAGACCCTTCCGGGTACCACTACTGTCAGCTTTGAACAAGTAACTGAGTCTGCAGTGGGCACAGGCTCACCAAAACTGGACAGTAGGCGACTGCAAAAAGATCACCTGGTCTGACAAATTCACTCTAGAGACTGCTGTGCATGAAAATCCCAGGAGATCAGAAGATCAAATTTTTTCCCCATTCTGATGGTTGATGTGTACATTAACTAAAGCTCCTGACACATATATGCATGATTTTATACATTACACTGCTGCCACACGATTGGCTGATTATTTCATGAATAAGTAGATGTACAGGTGTACCTAATAAAGTGGCTGGTGAGTGTATATATATTATTCTTGGTGCACTCTAATCTGTCTTGGATAGTATTTTTCTGATGCAATTTAAACTTTCTAATACAGCACACTTCCTACTACTGTCTCTTTAAGATGAATCACTTATGTTGTATTATTTCTCTATTGTACACTGCGTGCCCAATTATTAGGCAAACTGTTTTCCTCAGGATAAATTTTATTGTTGGATAAACACAATGCTCTCAGTCAATCCAAAATGTTATTGAACCTCAAACCTGAATGTTTAACAAAGAAAAAGTGAGTTTTGTCTTTCTCAGGGGAATATATAAGTGTGCACAATTATTAGGCAATTATTAATGTGCACAATTATTAGGCAACTAAATTACAAAAATAATTTCTCCCAACTCAATTGTTTATTCTCAATTTTTAGAGTAGGTGCAACAAATAAGTAACACAAAATGACAATTAAATAACATTTTTGGCCTTTCAAAAATATTCAGTGACCAATATAGCCACCCTTCTTTTCAATAACTGCCACAAGCCTTCCATCCATGGAGTTTCTTGATCTGTTCACGATCAACTTTCGCTGAAGCAGCAACCACAGCCTCCCAAATGCTGTTCAAAGAGGTGTATTGTCTTCCCTCACTGTAAATCTCACGTTTGAGAAGGGCCCACAAGTTAAGTCAGGTGAGGAAGGGGGCCAAGTCATTATTTGGGCATCTTTGAGGCCCTTGCTGGCTAGCCAAGCAGTGGAGTACTTGGATGCATGTGATGGAGCATTGTCCTGCATAAAGATCATGGCTTTCTTGAATGCTGAGGACTTCTTCCTGTACCACTGCTTGAAGAAAGTACTTTCCAGAAACTGGCAGTAAGTTTGAGAGTTGAGTTTCAGTCCATCTTCAACTGGAAAAGGTCCAACTACCTCATCCTTATTGATAGCAGCCCATACCAGTACCCCTCCTCCACCTTGCTGGCACCTGACTCGAAGTGGTGCCGTGTTTCCATTAGTGATCCAGCCACGGGCCCATCAGTCTGGTCATCAAGAGTCACTCTCATTTCATCTGTCCATAAAACCTTTGAAAAATCTGTCTTCATGTATTTCTTTGCCCAATCTTGACGCTTCAACTTGTGAATATATTCAGTGGTGGTCGTTTTTCAGCCTTCTTGACCTTGGCGATATCTCTGAGCACTTGACACCTTGTACTTCTGGACACTCCAGGTAGGTTGCAGTTCTGGAATATTGTAGCATTTGAGGATAATGGGTTCCTGGTAGCTTCACGTTTAATTCTTCTCAAGTCTTTTGCAGTTACTTTGCACCTTTTCTTCTCCATGCATTTTTTGCACCCCAGTTGACTATTTACAACAAAATGTTTGAGTGTCTGGTGGTCACGCCTCAATAGTTTAGCTGTTTCAAGAGTGTTGCATCCGTCTGAAAGGCATTTTACAATATTTGACTTTTCAGTGTCAGTTAAATCTCTTTTTTGGCCAGTTTTACCTGAGGTAATGAAGCTGCCTAATAATTATACACACCTCGATATAAGGTCACTTTCGCCACACCCTCCCTCATTACACAAATACATACCACCTGAAAATGATTGAATCCAATAAACATTCAAATTTATATGGTTTGGAGTTGGAAAACGTGCATGGAAAAAATGATAAGATCAGAATACTCACTTGCCTAATAATTGGGCACGCAGTGTAAGTCGCTTTGGATAAAAGTGTCTGCCAAATGAATTAATGTAAAGATAAAATGTAAATGTAAATATACAAAGCAAATTTTTATGAAAAAAAGGTTCAACATCTTCAGAACTTCTTTGAAAATTTAGATTGGTGTATCGTATTGGTGAATGATGTTGTCTTGTCCATTTTATTGGCTGGATCTTACTCTTGTTTTATTTAAATCACTGCTCTGTAATGGTTTTCGTTTAACCCTCTTAACAATGATGAAGGCCTATGTGCCAAAACGTGTCGGTTTAATTTAAATAAATTCCTCCCTTTAACAATTATGTCTGGACATATCTTTTCTATTTGTGCTTTGCTCTCTCCATGCACCTTGTTTGTTGGTGAAGTTACTCCAGTCTCATTACCCAAATCTTCACTGAAAATTACTCCTCTGGGTACACTGCATATATATATATATATATATATATATATATATATATATATATATATATATATATATATACAGTTGTGCTCAAAAGTTTGCATACCCTGGCAGAAATTACTTAATTACTTATTAAGAAGTGGCAAATTCGGGGATCTCTTGATACCAAGCCAAGGTCAGGCCACAACTGCCAGAAGAATTGTTCGGGATACAAAGAAAAACCCACAGGTAACCTCAGGAGTAATACAGGCTGCTTTGGAAAAAGACGGTGTGGTTGTTTCAAGGAGCACAATATGATGATACTAGAACAAAAAAGAGATGGAATTCAGCAAACGTCTGGGTCCCAGCACAACACCAACTCCTACACACACACAAAAAAAACATTATCTACTGAATCCAGTCTGGCTAAGCAGGAACGTGAGCGTGGTCGGGCGAAAACTAGAATGAACATCAGCAGGGCATTTGATTCCTGGAGGGACCTTCGTTCGGCAACCCTGAATTGGCATTCTTCTTATTGGACAGGTAAGCTTACATAACTGCAAAGCATGTGAAATATAGTGCCATAAGGACTGATCTGTGTAATTTTAGCTAACTTGATCTTGCCTGCTAACGCTGACGAATTGCAAGCTATCTTGCTTCGTAACTTTCAAATAATTTCAACGATCTCCTCTTTATACTAAAAGTCAGGTATACAGGATAAATTTAAGCAAATATGCTGGTTTCTTATTAGTAGTACAACATATGACATACAAAACATACAAAACAGCCCGGTTACAATATGCCAGACAACACCTTGACAGGCACCACAGCTTCTGGCACAATGTAATTTGGAGTGACGAGACCAAAATAGAGCTTAATGTCACAACCATAAGCACTATGTTTGGAGATGGGTCAACAAGGCCTATAGTGAAAAGAGTACCATCCCCACTGTGAAGCATGGTGGTGGCTCACTGATGTTTTGGGGGTGTGTGAGCTCTAAAGGCACAGAGAATCTTGTGAAAATTGATGGCAAGATGAATGCAGCATGTTATCAGAAATTACTGGCAGACAATTTGCATTCTTCTGCATGAAAGCTGTGCATGGGACGCACTTGGACTTTCCAGCACGACAATGACCCTAAGCACAAGGCCAAGTTGACCCTCCAGTGGTTACAGCAGAAAAAGGTGAAGGTTCTGGAGTGGCCATCACAGTCTCCTGACCTTAATATCATTGAGCCACTCTGAGGAGATCTCAAATGTGCGGTTCATGCAAGATGACCAAAGACTTTGCATGACCTGGATGCATTTTGCCAAGACGAATGGGCAGCTATACCACCTGCAAGAATTTGGGGCCTCATAGAACCGCCAGATGCGTAGCACCTACCCCAGAACAGGGCTCTCGGTTAGCGCGTGTACTGGGCCGGCAGTGAATCTCTCCAAAAACTCGACTGCCACAGGGCTCGGAGGAAGTCAACCAGGGAACAAACTTGTGAACACTACAGGGAATTAATGGTGCACGTCTTCAGCTCAAAAGGAGGTGGAAGGCGCTATATGCAAGCGATACACCCGACTGGCTATCCCGGGCTTATCCGCTTGCTGCGTGCCACTACCTGGGACGAAACCAGTTCCACCCGGAGGTTGTAGAACCTTTCACAGGTGTTGGGTGTTGCCCAGCCCGCTGCTCTGCAAATGTCTGTTAGAGAGGCACACCTAGCCAGGGCCCAGGGAGCCGCTACACCCCTGGTAGAATGGGCTCATAGCCCTACTGGGGGCGGCATGTCCTGGGCAAGATATGCCACATAGTTATGGCGTCAATGAGCCAGTGGGCGATCCTCTGCTTGGAGACAGCGCTTCCTTTCCGCTGTGCACCAAAGCAGACAAAGAGCTGCTCAGAGATTCTAAAGCTTTGCGTGTGATCCAAATAGATGCATAAAGCATGCACCGGACACAGTGACGACAGGGCTGGGTCTACCTCCTCCTGGGGCAGTGCTTGCAGGTTCACCACCTGATCCCTAAAAGGGTTGGTGGGAACCTTGGGCACATAACCCGGTCGGGGTCTCAGGATCACGTGAGAGTAACCCGGACTGAACTCCAGACATGTTTTGCTGACAGAGAACGCTTGCAGGTCACCTACCCTCTTGATGGAAATGAGTGCAGTCAGGAGGGCAGTCTTCAAAGAGAGTGCCTTAAGCTCAGCTGACTGCAAAGGCTCAAAGGGGGCTCTCTGTAGACCCTGAAGAACTACAGAGAGGTCCCATGAGGGAACGAGGCGTGGTCTGGAGGGATTCAGCCTCCTGGCACCTCTCAGGAACCTGATGATCAGGTCGTGCTTCCCTAAGGACTTACGTGTGCCAGCACGTACCAGAGTGGGCAGTGGGGAGGATTCTTGGGAGGCGAAAAGGTGTACCTGTGCCTGTCGAATCGACTCCAAATCAGCTGGACCACCTGAGGATGGAGTCTCCACTCTCCCCTGAGGGTAACCTGTCATGACAGCGCGTCCACTGTAGTGTTGAGGTTGCCCGAGATGTGAGTGGCTTGCAGCGACTTGAAGTACTGCTGATTCCAGAGGAGGAGACGGTGGGCGAGTTGTGACATACAATGAGAGTGCAGACTGCCTTGGCGGTTGACATATGCTACCGTTGTTGTGTTGTCTGTCTGAACTAACACATGCTTGCCCTGGATCAACGGCCGAAACCTCTGCAGGGAGAGCAGAATTGCCAACAACTCGAGGCAGCTGATGTGCCAATGCAGTCGCGGACCCGTCCAGAGGCCGGCGGCTGCGTACCCGTTGCAAACAGCGTCCCAGCCCGTTTTGGAGGCGTCTGTCGTGACCACGACGTGCATGGAGACCAGTTCTAGAGGAATGCCTGCCCGTAGAAATGAGAGGTCGGTCTAAGGGCTGAAAAGACGGTGACAGACCGGCGTGATGACCACACGATGTGTCCCGTGGCGCCATGCCCATCTCGGGACTCGAGTCTGGGGCCAGTGCTGAAGCGGCCTCATATGCATCAACTTGAGTGGGGTGGCCACCGCCGAGGATGCCATATGCCCCAGGTGCCTCTGAAACAGTTTAAATGGAACTGCTGTTTTCTGTTTGAACACCTTCAAACAAGCCAGCAACGACTGGGCGCGCTCGTTCATAAGGTGCGCCATCAAGGAGTCCAACTCCAAACCGAGAAAAGAGATGCTCTGAACCGGGGGGAGCTTGCTCTTTTCCCAGTTGACCCGAAGCCCTAATCGGCTGAGGTGTGAGAGCACCAGGTCCCTGTGTGCGCACAACATGTTTCGAGAATGAGCTAGGATTAGCCAGTCGTCAAGATAGTTGAGAATGCGAATGCCCACCTCCCTTAACGGGGCAAGCGCAGCCTCTGCGACCTTTGTAAAGACGCAAGGAGACAGGGACAGGCCGAAAGGGAGGACTTTGTACTGATACACCTGACTCTCAGACACAAACCGCAGGAAGGGTCTGTGTCGAGGAAGGATCGAGATGTGGAAGTACGCATCCTTCAGGTCTACCGCCATGAACCAATCTTGATGCCGGACGTTCGCCAGCATGCATTTTTGCGTCAGCATCTTGAACGGAAGTCTGTGTAAAGCCTAGTTCAGTGCTCACAGGTCCAAGATTGGCCGCAACCCACCACCTTTTTTCGGTATGATGAAGTAGGGGCTGTAAAACCCCTACTTCACCTCAGCTGGAGGGACAGGTTCTATCGCGCCCTTCTGTAGGAGGGTAGCGATCTCCACGCAAGGTAGCAGCGTTTTTGTCCTTCACCAAGGTGAAGTGGACACCGCTGAACCTGGGCGGACGCCCCTGGCGAAGTGAATCACGTAGCCGAGTCAGACGGTCCGGACCAGCCACCGCTACGGATTGGAAAGCGCAAGCCACGCGTCCAAGTTCCGCGCAAGGGGGACCAAAGGGACAATGTCATCGGACGTACCGGCAGGTGGGGCCTCCCGGCAGGGTGGAGCTCGAGGTGCCACACCATGTCGTGTCTAAGGACATCGAAGCACTTACCTGGATCCTTGTGACCACCCCCGGAACAGCCTGGGATGGGGGAGGAAGAGGCATGTCCTTGTGACCCATGGAGACTGTCACATCGGGGGCAGATTTGTGCCACAGCTGGGCGCTCAGGGGCGGGAGACTGCTGCTGGAGCGCCAAACCTGCCAAATAGAGTGGTGGACGGTGGTCTAGATGATGGCTGTGCACACCGGATACATGACCCAGGGAACAAGGAAACCACTCTTGCTGAGCTCTTGAGTACTGCAGCCACTTGGGCATGCAGCGCAATTAAATGCAAAAGGTAACAAAAGGATGTAGAGATCTGCTTACCAGCTCCAGAGCAGCAGGTTTCGTTGTCCCTGGGTCGCCCGTCTCAAGGGCGCTTTGAAGCCTTTCACAGGTTTTGGGCGGCCGCGAGATAGGTGGCGTCTGCTTCCTGCAGTGGGCTCCATGCCAGGGCCGGGCCGAAGGGGCGGGCTGCGGCGGAGCTGGTGCAGTCACCGCAGGGGGATGCCCTTGGCGATAAGTAGATGGGGTGCGGGATCTTGAGCCGCACCGGGGCAGGATATGCCGGCTAGCATCCGTCTATTGCTCCACCGTCGAGAACTGCTGGGCAAAGTCCTTGACGGTGTCGCCGAATAGGTCAGCCTGGGAGATGGGGGCAGCAAGGAATCGTGTCCTGTCGGCCTCACCCATCATGACCAGGTTGAGCCAAAGATGGCGCTCCTGGACCACTAATGTGGATATCGTCCGCCCAAGAGACCGCGCTGTGACCTCCGTCGCTCGGAGAGCGAGGTTGGTCGCCGAGCGCAGTTCCTGCATCAATCCCGGGGTGGAACTACCCTTGTGCAGTTCCTTTAGTGCCTTGGCGGGCTTGCAGGAGAGCCATGGCATGCAGGGCGGAGGCGGCTTGTCCAGCGGCACCGTAGGCCTTGGCCATCAGAGACGAAGTAAACCTACAGGCCTTGGACGGGGGCTTTGGGTACCCGTGCCAGGTGGTGGTGCTCTGCGGGCATAGGTGCACCGCGAGCAACTTTATCCACTGGAGGATTGCCGAATAGCCCTTGGCCGCCCCACCATCGAGGGTAGTGAGGGCAGGGAAGCTGAAAAGATCAGGACCGGGCAGTAAAAAGTGCCTCCCGCGACCTTGTCGGCTCTTCATGCACTTCCGGGAAGAAAGGAACGGGTGCAGGGCATGGCTTTGAGCGGCGCCACGAACCCAGGAACCAATCATCGAGCCGCGAGGGTTCAGGGAAGAGCAGAGGGTTCCACTCTAGTCGATGCTCGCGGCTGCCCGGGAAAGCATGTCGTCATCTCCGCGTCAGCCTGTGACTGGGCAATCGTCCCTGAAGGGAGGAGCTCAGCTGAGACTTCTGACTGGACGAGCCCTCTCTCCGATGCTGCGCTCGAGAGCTCATCACTTTCACGGGCTCCGAATAAGAGGTCGAACTCGCTGTGAGACGAGCCGGCGGACTCCTCCGGAAGCCTGATCGGGGCAGACGAGCGTGCTGGGGAATGGGAGGTCCGCGGGGGGATACCCGGCAGAGGCGGTCCCATTGGGGTCCCCAAATTGCCCCCAGTGCTAGCCGCGCTGGCCTCATACCCGTGGGTAAAAGGACCGAGGCGGGGAGCCTCTGGGGTGGCTTGCTTTCTTACGAAGGCGAGCCGCGACCGCATCGTTGCCATGGATATGTTCTCGCAATGAGAACATGACCATCCACGAACGTTGTCTCCGCGTGAGCAGTGCCTAGACACAAAAGACAGTGATCGTGACCGTCAGAAGGCGAGAGATAACGAGTGCAACCAGGAATTACACACAATCGGAAAAGCATCTTTAGAAAGACGCGTCTTTAAAAAGACGTTCTGTGTGTGCCGCTCTTTTAGAGAAATATACTCTTTTAGAGAAATATACTCTTTTATTTCTGCTGAAGCGCCCAGGGGTATTCTCTGCATTGCACCAGTGCAGAGGGGGGAGAAGCCACTGAAATGCGCCATCAGATCCAGCAGAGGTGAATGAACAGTAGTATTCAGCTCAATGAGCATCACCGTTCGTCTCCGAAGAGAAAATCTGAATGAGTGGTTGCATACCAGCTCCTTTTATCCGGGGGAGTGGCATGCAAATACCACTCACCAATTTTCATTGGCAGATAGGGAACTAATTTTTTAACCACTTTTTCCGGCAATTGTTTACAGACAGATTGTTTCACTTTTAATTGACTATATCACAATTCCAGTGGGTCAGAAGTTTACATACAGTAAGTTAACTGTGCCTTTAAGCAGCATGGAAAATTCCAGAAAATTATGTCAAGTCTTTAGACAATTAGCCAATTAGCTTCTTAGTGTACTGAATTGGAGGAGCACCTGTGGATGTATTTTGAGGCCTACCTTCAAAGTCAGTGCCTCTTTGCTTGACATCATAGGAAAATCAAAAGAAATCAGCCAAGACCTCAGAAAAAAAAAACTGTTGACCTCCACAAGTCTGGTTCATCCTTGGGAGTAATTTCCAAACACCTGAAGGTACCAGGTTTATCTGTACAAACAATAGTATGCAAGTATAAACCACGCAGCCATCATACCGCTCAGGAAGGAGACGCATTCTGTCTCCTCAAGATGAACGTAGTTTGGTGCAAAAAGTGTAAATCAATCCCAAAACAACAGCAAAGGACCTTGTGAAGATGCTGGAGGAAACAGGTAGACAAGTATCTATATCCACAGTAAAACGAGTCCTATATCAACATAACCTGAAAGGCTACTCAGCAAGGAAGAAGCCACTGCTCCAAAACCGCCATAAAAAAGCCAGACTGCAGTTTGCAAGTGCACATGGGGACAAAGATCTTACTTTTTGGAAAAATGTCCTCTGGTCTAATGAAACAAAAATTGAACTGTTTGGCCAGAATGACCATTGTTATGTTTGGAGGAACAAGGATGAGGCTGCAAGCTGAAGAACACTATCCCAACTGTGAAGAATGGGGGTGGCAGAATCATGTTGTGGGGGTGCTTTGCTGCAGGAGGGACTGGTGCACTTCACAATATAGATGGCATCATGAGGAAGGAAAATTATGTGGATATATTGAAGCAACATCTCAAGACATCAGCCGGGAAGTTAAAGCTTGGTCACAAATTGGTCTTCCAAATGGACAATGACTCCAAGCATACCTCCAAAGTTGTGGCAAAATGGCTTAGGACAACAAAGTCAAGGTATTGGAGTGGCCATCACAAAGACCTGACCTCAATCTGATAGAAAATTTGTGGGCAGAACTGAAAAAGCATGTGCGAGCAAGCAGGCCTACAAACCTGACTTAGTTACACCAGTTCTGTCTGGAGGAACTTATTGTGAGAAGCTTGTGGATGGCTACCCAAAACGTTTGACCCAAGTTAAACAATTTAAAGGCAATGCTACCAAATACTAACAAAGTGTACATAAACATCTGACCCACTGGGATTGTGATGAAAGAAATTACCTAACCCTAAAAGCTGAAATAAATCATTGTCTCTACTATTATTCTGACAATTCACATTCTTAAAATAAAGTAGTGATCCTAACTGGCCTGAGACAGAGAATGTTTTCTACAATTAAATGTCAGGAATTGTGAAAAAACTGAGTTTAAATGTGTTTGGCTAAGGTGTGTGTAAACTTCTGACTTCAACTATATACTGTATATTATGATTTTAAAATACAACAAGGTTTTGTCTTTCCCTTTAGAGGCCTGGACTTTGTTCCCGTGAAACATTACAGTTGTGTATCATTTCCTGATGCCCTCCTCGGGCTGAAGGACAGAGAATGGCCCTCACACAGCAGAGAGATGGCATCTCCTGCACATGTAACAAAGACATCTGGCAGAGGCACAAAACGAATATTTAGTCTCAGTAATGGATCTAAGCCATGATATAATAGTGCGCTGCAGCTATTGACCTGATACTCCTTCTCTTGCACTCCTCTTCTTTTCACTCTCGGAGGCAACGGGGCATTCAGATGCTTCTGCAACCTGATCCACCCTGACTTCTATTGACCCTGATGTGCAGACATCTCTTTTCTTTTCTCTCCCCTCCTGTCCTTCACTCCTTTCTTCCATGTTGCTCTTGTTTCAGCAGAAGTATGGAGGGCCTATTGATCCCATCCCTTTAAGTGTTGCCATAAATTTCACCCTCATTATGAAGAGCAACCTAGGTTCCCTCCCTTTCCTCATCATTCATGTCAAATGCTAAGATTGCCTGGCTAGCGAACCATGTAAGCCCATCTCACACTCTTCCCCACCTCTCGCTCATACTTGATAACCATGGTGTATGTAGCCGCGAGTGCCTTTGAGTGCCTTTAGGAGGTGGATTGGGTTTTCTTTAATGTAGTTACGATCGTATGCCGCATTATTTTCTTTTTCACCGCTAATGCTGTTAGCAATTGCTGGAGTGGCATCGCGCACTACTCGACGAGGCTTTCCAGAGTTTATGAAGGGTGAGGGGAGGAATAAGAGCTGATTTATAACTGAGATAGTTCAATATATTGATAAAGAGGGCAAGGAATAAAACAGAAATGGACTTAAAGTATTTTCATATTTTAATTGTTTGCCATTTTGCCCAGCTGAAATGACCGCAATAGTTGGTCACTGTGTTTTGGGCACTGGTCCCCAGCATAGGATGCTGGTGTCAAGGATTCTTGACAAAACCACCCTGGACCAGCATGGACATTTATGCTGGGTCTAAGATGTTTTTTTTTTTTTTTTTTTTTTTTTTTCAGCAGGGTGGATATAATGTAACAAATGTCCGTTGCTATGCCAAACACACATCAGTTAAGTGGTTTAAGCTGCATGTTAGCTAATTGATCAAAACATGCTTAAATGTGATATGAACTGCTTGAACGCTAATGCACTGTCCTCAGAAAACTTTTAAATTGATTATCCATAAAAATATACTGGATGTACTGGTTCAAATTTAATTAGTTGTTTTATAATATTACTCAAATTTTAAAAGACTTACAGTCCTCTTTTAAACAGCAATTTAAAGAAGTCCAAAGAGTCAATATGAAACACTATTCAAAGCATTTTATTTTGGTAATCTGATATATTTCCAATTTTTACAGTTTATCAACAAGCAAAAAAAAAAAAAAAATGTAGATCAGGACTTTTGTCCACTGGGAATTTATTGGATCGTGAGAAGTGATCATTTTTAAAATGAACTCTTTCCACAGACTGTGATGATGCTTTTACACCTTATTTGGCAGCAAAAAAAAAAAAAAAAAAAAAAAAAACTTCTGTGGCCGTTAACTGAACTGCAGCCAGCTACATGTTGTTCGCGCTCACGCTCGTGCACACACTCCATAGGGACGCGAGCGAGCATAGACCAAAACAATGACGTAACGTACAAAGAGACTGAACGTGATCCAGTAGCATAATAAAATTACACAGTTATGATTGTTTTACTACAAATTTTGAGACTAAACTAAAACTTCTTATCAGCTAACATAGCATACTGATACACACATACAGCTACATACTACCAAACTATACCAGACAATTTACTGTTGCACTGTTATGATGCACTATTGTATGTTTTGTATGTCATATGTTGTACTATGAATAAGAAACCAGCATATTTGCTTAAATTTATCCTGTATACCTGACTTTTAGTATAAAGAGGAGATCGTTGAAATTATTTGAAAGTTACGAAGCAAGATAGCTTGCAATTCGTCAGCGTTTGCAGGCAAGATCAAGTTAGCTAAAATTACACAGATCAGTCCTTATGGCACTATATTTCACATGCTTTGCAGTTATGTAAGCGTACCTGTCCAATAAGAAGAATGCCAATTCAGGGTCGGTTTTGATCCCCAAAACCGAACGAAGGTCCCTCCAGGAATCAAATGCCCTGCCGATGTTCACTCTAGTTTTCGCTCGACCACGCTCACGTTCCCACTTAGCCAGACTGGATTCAGTAGATAAAGGTTTTTTTTTGTGTGTGTGTGTAGGAGTCGGTGTTGTGCTGGGAGCCGGACATTTGCTGAATTCCATCTCTAAGATAACGTTACCTAGTGTTGCAGTTTGTTGTTGCTGTTCAGTAGCGGAAGAGAAGCTATTACTGTCTGAGGCAAGGCTCTTGGGAGCGTGCATAAATGTCACATCCTTTGGATTTTCCCGACAAAAGCGACCCGCACCATTCGCATGAAAATCAGTCTACAGGCTTTAATAGGCAACCTAGGTGCGTTACAAGCCGTTCACTCATTGGCAAAAAAAGGCGAATATTACATGAAAATTGTTACATATTGCACCATTAAGTGTAAATTTCTAACATTATTCCATAATTTATTTTACCCTAGCATTCATTAAAAAATGCTGAGGGAGCAACACTAAATTTGTCATCTTTCTCTCTTCTGACTGCAATCCATCCCTTAAATCCTCTTTTGGATAGTTGTGGAGCTGTAAGTTTTTTTTTTCTTTCTTTGTTATACAAATGGGAATGCAGAAATGTATATACTGTATATATTTTATGGTTTCCCATTACCGCTATATGAGTTTACCTCACTGAAGTTTCCTGTACTTCTGCTTTCAAAATCTGGCAATGTAAAAAGGGTCCATTAATGCAATACAGTTAATGTATTGCAGTCAGCTTTAACTCTTTATTTTAAAAATCATGTTTATCACAAATTTGTTCGCTGTTACTTGTAAATAATAATTTTGTTACCATAATAATAATTATGCCAGAAGAAAAAAAATAAAAATAAAACAAAAACAAAAAAACAAAAACAAAACATTTGTGATCATAATTTGGTTACACTTTCATACTTACTTTTATACAGTTTTACTTAAACTTTTCAAATTTTTGTATGTGTTTTTGATAATCCTGTAGTGATGATCTGAATGGTAATGTAATTATGGATACAGAAGGCCTTTCTGGACATGTGTGATATATGAAAGCTTCAGCATTTGTTAAACCCTTTGAGACACTCCTTACACTGACACACACACATACTTCATCAAGCATTTAGCTGATTAAAGACGCCTCCCTCTTCTTTACTGTTGTAAATTGAATGAATACAGCAGAGCCGCATTCAAATGCACTCTAAAATAGTGACCCCATGGCCTCATGGTAGTTGTAGTTAATTATATGTCTGATTTATAGTGCAAGTTCAAGAGATCAAAACATATATTTTTTGCACCTTGGCAGAATGCAAGTACAAAATGGAATTCCTGGTGCAGCATTTTGAAAATCATGCATTTAATTAGTCCAGCTAAGGTGTTTCTGTGTAGTGATGAAAAGACACACCTGCCGGCTCACTGAAAAACATTAGCACAGCTCTCATAGACTAAACACACCTCTCAGTTTTCATTAAGCATTCCCTAATAACTTATTTAAAATTCCTGTCTGGCATGGCATTCCAGAGAGCTGTAAACATTTATAGTCGAGCTATTGTCTGAGCTACATGAGAGGAACAGATCATTTTTATTGGACACCATGGCTTCGTTTACGACCAGCTGTCACAGTTTCACATCGAGAAAGTAGAAGCTGAGGTTTTTATGCAGTCTATTCTGAATTTAATGTTTGCCAATCATGATATGCTGTTTTAGCCCATGAATGCTTTAGTTAAACATTATCTGTTATTGATACTGTTACCCCCTAAATCCCAATCCAAATATATTTTTAGTGATAACATATAAACCTTTGATCACTCTGAAATCATGTTTAACTTCCAAATTCCCTGTAAAGTATACACTACCCACAATCCCATAGCAAGACTCCTCGGATCAGAAATGTTGCTATGAACATGGAGACGAGAATCATGGCAAGCTGGGTTGTGCTGAGTTTTTGCTCAAATTAGCTATCTACCTAGCTTGCTATCTAGCTTGCTACATTCTTCATATTAATATACAGTATGATAATAATATTATAATAAGAGGACACATAACCTAGATTGATCCCTTTCAACCTCTGATTATCAGACAGTGTTATCTTATGGCAATGCTATTTTATGACATCAAATCACTTTTACTTTGGCACAAGAGTGCTGTGCTTGCAACACTAATGACCCATGAGCATGCAAGTCGAAATGTGCACCACAAAGTGAAGTGGTTACTTCAGCAATTGCATTTTTCATGTCACATTTATTTTTTTAAGACACTTTTGGTTAGGTTTTGGGTAGGGAGGTAGGTAGGTTTTGTTGATTTTAAACTTGATAGAGCTTTAACCTCATCTGTTTGGGAGAAAATTTTACTTGCTTTTAGCGCCACACAGTAAACATTTTACCTTGGAACTGCCACTATACGAGTAAAGAACTGCACACACACCAACTGACAGTGAATTGGAAAGCACACAAGTTAGGCTTTTAATTTAATTTAAATGTCAGCTAATGTTAAAATATCAATGCCTCAAAAAACATAGCGAGAAAATAACGTGCCGATCAATAATCTATGTACTGGTATTTTATGGTATTCCTAGTATACATACTATATATTGCAGAAAATAGTAATGGTAATGTAATAGTAATGCTATTCCTAACATAGCCAAGGTGTTTAATTCTTCAAGTGTGTGTATAACCTTCACATCCCAAAAGCCTCTCCTCTGCCATGAAGCTCAGACACTGGATACAAACTTGTCCCTCCAAAATGGTTAACAATCAGTTTTCAAAGCTTAAATCATGACCTTACCTATAAAAGCTGAGGTACCAAAAATGGATCCAAGATATAAAGTATAAAGGGGCAACAAATGGCCATCCACTGCAGCAACAGCCATAATTTCATTAAGGCCTCTATATCGTCCCCTCCATCTGTTTTCCCTCTCTTTCGCAACAACACAGAGCTCAGGGCAAGGGGAAATGTCAAAGCTTTTATTCACCAGCTTTTAGTGAGTGTGTGTGTGTGTGTGTGTGTGTGTGTGTGTGTGTGTGTGTGTGTGTGTGTGTGTGTGTGTGTGTGTGTGTCCACCCTCCATGTCTAGCAAACATGCCGCATTAGTCTCTTTAACAGACAGTGCCTCTCTTCACTGAAAATTCCCCTTAATTTGTGAGGTCAGGAGTGAGGGAGCGAGTTGGACATTTCACTGTTGAGAAAGAATGAACAGAAGGATGATTGGAAGCATAGAACCCAATGCCATAATGCAAGACAGAAAGCTTATTGGTATTTGATGAGCCCAGGTGGCTAGGAGAGACAGATAAAGAAAGAAAGGCAAAAAGGGAGAAATATCAAGAAAATATGAGGTGGGAGATGAATAGTGTAGGCTACTGATTCCCAAACAGGGTTAAGTTGAAGTGTGTAATTTCTTTGCCTCTAACGACACCAAATTTCGAGTTGCAAAAATGGTGACTACTTTTTTTAACAGTTTTCCCAAACAATACCCCATCTACTATTGGTTGTCAAAAACAGATAGTCCCACCCCAAACTTACTGATAATACCACAGGGCCATAGTGTTTACACTTTTTCAGGAAATCATCCAACTAATGGATTACTCACTGTTGTTGCTGCATCTTAAAGGAATAGGAGAAAGTGTTTTAGCATGGAAAAAATGACTCCACATTATGTTTAAGGGAGCAAACAACAAAAATGTGTGTAAGTTTTATAAATGTGTATGCATGAGACTCATTGCAGAAAATATCTGTTACTTGGTGTGTATGTTTTTCACCCACATTATTGAAAGTGACTTTATTAATAATAATGTTATGTGATATCTAATGTAATATGAATTAAAAGGAACACGTCAGATTTGTGTCTTACTGATGGGACTGTGGGGGTACATAAGAAAGACAAAAATGGTTGGGAAACACTGGTGTAGGCAAAGGGGGAAAAAAACGATATAAAGAAAGAAAAAGTACACACACCTACACTCCTTCTTACGCTCTACAGCCCATTGTAAATTTAACAGAGGTTTTTATAGCCCCCAATCCTTTGGGCGATGTCAGCCCTTTAAAAGACTGATTTTTTTTGTGTAATATTCCTCTTTGAACTGGGCAGGACTATTATGACCAGCATTTCACACATAATAAATGCAGACAGGAGGATGTTTAGTGCTAACTGCAGCCAACAAACACACCTCTTTCAGTCTCCCACTCAGTTTCTCTTTCTGTGCTGTTGTTCATCACAGGTTCTGCTGCAGGCGCTCCCATCCTAGAGTGTCTTGAAAGGCCTGGGGTTGAGATGTTGGGTTGAATAGACTTTGAATTGATATCATATTGATATCATTTGATGCCATATCTAATTCGGAGGGACTATTTGTGCCCCGGTGTAAATAGCATCTGCCACACAGTGCAGCTATTTGCACCCCAATAGTCTGGTGAAACCACAGAAATATACAACAAACTAGACAATAGGTATCGCTGCAGTGACGTGGGGTGTAAAGACGGTGTGAATATGTGTAGTGTTGTCCTAGCGACCCTGGTTTTATTCCACCTTTTGTCCAACTCTTTTTCCAATCCGAGTTCCTGTTTCCACTCTCCATATTTCCTTTAATACTACTTAAAATAATAGATAAAAATGAATATAAATGTTGATTTCTTTGCAGTGATTTGGTCACTGTGAATGTTGAGGAGTGCAGAGAAGTGTTTGATCCGGAGGCGGGGTCTGTCGATCGCACTCGATTCTGCGGCACGGCGTAGATTGCATCACTGTATTACTATAGCAATATTGTAGTAATCATGTTTGTTTAGCAGAAACCATAGTTTTAATGCAGTTAACCATGATGTTACTAATATGGTGGTAATATAATAACCATGGTTAATTTTGTGGTTACTGTAAATTTACAACAAAATACCATGGTGAAACTATGGTTACTGTAGTAAGACCAAGGTTATTTTTTCTAAGGTAAGGTTGTAACGCTCATACCAGACCTAAGTCGAGGCTACACAAACAAGGGGATTCAATACTCCCAATCCCAATAGTGTATTATAGAGTACTTGATAGCCAAAAGTAGACAATAAGAAAGATGGTTTTCACAACAGCCTCAGAAAACAGAAAACTTCCAATACCATTTATGTTAGCATTTGTGTGTTTATGTGTGAGTATGCAAAGTCTTTCAAAGTCCTAACTGTATTATGTACAAGTGAAAGTCTTATTGGAGCGTTCTCACCAGATTCTGGAGTATTCCCAGGAGCAAACATCCAACTTAAAGTCCGATACGGCACATCATTTCTCAGAGGTGAGTAATCCTTGAATAAGCTCAGTCCCATATAACTCCGCAACGTGGCAAGCATCAACAAAAAAACAAAAGGTAGCAAAAGGTATACCGTATCAGTTGGCTATAGCACAACAATACCAGTAAAAGTGTGGAAGAACAGAGTTTTTTCGTGTACCTCAACCGGTGCCTCTTTATGCCACTGTAAACCATGCTCCTTACTTCCTCTTCTGGTCACGTGATCTCCTGTGATGAGGAGTCTTATGTGAGCAACAGCAAGAAGATGGTATAGCCAGACGCTAAATAAAGGGTAAAGTAGAAGAACGAGGGTAAGTAACAACAGAATGAACAGTAATACCATTACAAACTGAACATATATACACATTTGTTTTTTCCCATATGTGGCCACGCTACAAGGTTAGGGGTAAGGGTTAACGTAGTGTGTCTGTGGGACTCTAAATAAGCACAATAAAGACACTGCAGTGATGCCCATATACTGTATGTTAGTATTTAAATATGTGTGCAAATAGTATCTGCCACTATTTGCACTGGAATGTAAATAGCATATACCATTATTTGCACCAAGGTGCAAATAGCATCTACTTATTTAATTTGACACAAATGAAAACAAGGCTATAATGGACAGAAGTACAGCACTTTTAATATGTCATACTGTTGTGAACCTGGGTGCCATGCAGAAAAAAGCCCTATTCAGATGGGTTTCATTTTCTGGACATATGTTTCTACAGTAATTGTTACTGTGGACATCTGTAATATTTACTGTCAATTCGCACAGGAAAAGCAATTTCCTGATGAACTTCAGGTACAAGGTAAATTTAAAAATGTCCAGGTGCATCTCCAAACTTACAACAGTGTGAAAATACTTGGGAAACTCTATCTCACAGGAGATGGGGTAAAATGTACCCTTTTATCAATTTGCATGAAATTATTTTAACCTGGGGGTATTTTTTCTGAGCATTTGTTAGAAGGTAATGGACGCTGTAATGTTTACCGGTGTGGGAACGGACAGTCTGGAAAAAGTCCAGAATCATTACTGATATGACCGATTCACATGAGATTAAAATCATTTAAAATCATGGAGAAGCTTTGGTAATTATTACAGTACCCCATGTCCCCATACGAAACTTATCCTGTCCTAGTAAGGCTTTATACCAACATGAATTTCCATGGTTCAGTTTAGTTTGGAAGTCTAGCTTGTGAACAAGCATGGCAATTGTGTTAATCAGCAAAATGTCCTGGTTACTTGCAAAACCTCCGTTCCCTGATGGAGGGAACGAGATGTTGTGTCGATGTAGTGACACTAGGGGTCACTCTTGGGAGCTCGAGACACCTCTGGTCTTGATAAAAGGCCAATGAAAATTGGCAAGTGGTATTTGCATGCCACTCCCCCGGACATACGGGTATAAAAGGAGCTGGTATGCAACCACTCATTCAGGTTTTATGCTGAGGAGCCGAGACAAGGTCCGGCCATTTCAGTGGGTAGTTCAGCGTTGTGGCAGGAGGGACACATCCATCAGGGAATGGAGGTTACGCAAGTAACCAGGAAGTTCCCTATCTGTCACTCACTCGACGTTGTGTCGATGTAGTGACACTAGGGGTCCCTATACGAAATGCCGCAACTGGCTGAACTGTGTTACATGAACTGGCGGTGTGTGACAGGTAGACAACTGTGTGCCTCGTAGCCAGCGCACCAGGCCGACACATAACCTCCCCCAACATAGTTATGAGTGTCGAACGGCCCATTGGGAACAAGTCCACTACCCATAAGATAGAGACAGGCTAACCCAGTCATGGCCTCTTTTCCCCTTCTTTTTTTCCACTCCCAAAAAAACAAGGGGGATTATCCAACTGGGCCGCCAGGTCTAGTCGGGGGGTGTCCCTCCCAAGGGGAGGACACTGTGGAGATCACACCTCTCCCAAAGAGAGGGGGGATATTTAAGTGGAAAATACATCACATGGTCTTAACGACCATGTGGAGAAGTCTCATGGTAGATCCTACCCAACATGGGAGGAGTTACTACAAACATGGAGACTGTGGCAGAGGGGGTTCTGCCCAAGGAAGACACAGTTTGCCAACAGGGAAACTAATTAGCGGAAGATATACATCACATGGGGTTACCTTACAGGGAACCGCCACATGCGGAGCACCTATCCCAGAACAGGGCTCTTAGTTAGCACATGTACTGGGCTGGCAGTGAGTCTCTCCGAAAACTCGACTGCCACAGGGCTCGGAGGAAGTCAACCAGGGAACATAGTTTGTGAACACTACTGGGAATTAATGGCGCACATCTTCAGCTCAGAGGAGGTGAAAGGCGCTATGTGCAAGTGATACACCTGGCCAGCTATCCCAGGCTTATCCGCTTGTATTGCGTGCCTCTACCTGGGACGAAACCGGTTCCACCCGAAGGTTGTAGAACCTTGCAAATGTGTTGGGTGTTGCCAAGCCCACTGCTCTGCAAATGTCTGTTAGAGAGGCACCCCTGGCCAGGGCCCAGGAGGCCGCTACACCCCTGGTAGAATGGGCTCGTAGCCCTACCGGGGGCAGCACGTCCTGGGTGTGATATGCCATAGCTATGGTGTCAATGAGCCAGTGGGCGATCCTCTGCTTGGAGACAGCACTTCCTTTCCGCTGTGCACCAAAGCAGACAAAGAGCTGCTCAGAGATCCTAAAGCTCTGCGTGTGATCCAAATAGATACGTAAAGCGCGCACCGGACACAGCAATGACAGGGCTGGGTCTGCCTCCTCCTGGGGCAGTGCCCTCAGGTTCACCACCTGGTCCCTAAAAGGGGTCGTGGGATCCTTGGGCACATAGCCCGGTTGGGGTCTCAAGATCATGTGACAGTAGCCCGGACTGAACTCCAGGCACGTTTCGCTGACAGAGAACGCTTGAAGTTCTCCTACCCTCTTGATGGCAGTAAAAGGTGCCTCCCACGATTTTATCAGCTCCTCGTGCACTTCTGGGAAGAAAGGCACTGGAGCGGGGCGCGGCTGCTTTGAGCGGCGCCGTGAGCCCAGGAACCAATCATTGAGCCGCGAGGGTTCAGGGGAGAGTGGAGGGTTCCACTCTAGCCTGATGCTCATGGCCGCCCAGGAAAGCATGTCCGTCATCTCTGCATCAGCCTGTGACTGGGCAATCGTCCCCAAAGGGGGAGCCCAGCTGAGGCTTCTGCGTCCGACTGGACAAGCCCACTCTCCGATGCTGCGCTCGAGAGCTCATCAGCTTTGTGGGCTCCGAACAAGAGGTCGAACTCGCTGTGAGAAGAGCCGGCGGACTCATTCAGAAGCCCGATCGGGGAAGACGAGCGTGCTGGGGAGTGGGAGGTCCGCGGGGGGATACCCGGCGGAGGCGGTCCATTGGGGTTCCCAAATCGCCCCCAATGCTAGCCGCGCTGGCCTCAAACCCATAGGTAGAAGGACCGAGGCAGGGAGCCGCTGGGGTGGCTTGCTTTCTTACGAAAGCAAGCCACGACCGCAGTGTTGCCATGGTCATGTTCTCGCAGTGAGAACATGAACCATCCACGAACGCTGCCTCTGTGTGGGTCGCGCCCAGACACGAAAGACAGCGATCGTGACCGTCTGAAGTTGAGAGGTAACGACCGCAACCAGGAATAACACACAATCGGAAAGGCATCTTTAAAAAGACATTCCGTGTGTGCCGCTATTTTAGAGAAATATACTCTTTCAGGAAAACATACTCTCTTTTTTCTGCCGAAGCGCCCAGGGGCGTTCTCTGCAGTGCACCAGTGCAGAGGAGGGAGAAGCCGCTGAAATGCGCCGTCAGATCCATTGGGGTTCCCAAATCGCCCCCAATGCTAGCCGCGCTGGCCTCAAACCCATAGGTAGAAGGACCGAGGTGGGGAGCCACATTCCCCGCCTCGGTCCCAAACATTGCCATGGTCATGTTCTCGCAGTGAGAACATGAACCATCCACGAACGCTGCCTCTGTGTGGGTCGCGCCCAGACACGAAAGATAGCAATCGTGACCGTCTGAAGTTGAGAGGTAACCACCACAACCAGGAATAACACACAATCGGAAAGGCATCTTTAAAAAGACACGTCTTTAAAAAGACATTCCGTGTGTGCCGCTATTTTAGAGAAATATACTCTTTCAGGAAAATATACTCTCTTTTTTCTGCCAAAGCGCCCAGGGGCGTTCTCTGTAGTGCACCAGTGCAGAGGAGGGAGAAGCCGCTGAAATGCGCCATCAGATCCACGAATGAACAGTCATGAGAATTCAGCTCAGTGAGCATGACCGTTCGGCTCCGAAGAGAAAATCTGAATGAGTGGTTGCATACCAGCTCCTTTTATACCCGTATGTCCAGGGGAGTTGCATGAAAATACCACTTGCCAATTTTCATTGGCCTTTTATCAAAGACCAGAGGTGTCTCGGGTTCCCAAGAGTGACCCCTAGTGTCACTACATCGACACAACGTCGAGTGAGTGACAGATAGGGAACTTAGCAGGTGAAGTTTATCCATCTAAGAAATTTTGCTGGGTGAGCTAGTTGGTGAGGACACAGCATCCAAACAGAGTTTTGCTTTCAGCTGGTTCAGTCTGCTTCTGTGAGGAGCATATGTTGTGTTTTGGGTGCTGGTGTCCCCATCAGCCTTTTTAACTAGCTTAACCAACAAGACATCCTTGGTCAACCAGCTTCACTAGAAAGACCATTCTGGTCGACTATCTTCGCTATCTTTGAAGTTTTGCTGGTGAACATAATGGCTTTATAGATCCACCAGCTGAGCCAGCACCAAACCATCAACTATCCTGGACCAGTATGGAAAACGCCTCAGTTAAATAACTGTAACTGTTGTTAAGGGCTTGAATGGAGCACCCGAGAGTGCCTCTAAAACAACAGATAAATCCCATAAAGGAATGTGGACGGGACGAAAATGTCTAAGCCTGCGTACCCCATGCATAAAGCGAGAGACAAAGAATGTCTGCCGACAAATACTCCATTGATAAGCACATTGTAGCACTTCTCAGTGGAAGGAGGAGGCGAGAAACAGATTTCCTGGTTCAGGTAGGCGTTTTTATTTTTCTTTCTGCAGCACATACACACTCTCAGGGCTTTATGTTGTTGGGAAACACAGTCTAAAAATATCCACAAACTAGCTTATACAATAAACTCTCAGCTTTGCATCTTTAACAACTTATAACTTCATCGTCCATGCCCAGGCTCTCTCTCTCGTCTGAGTGCTGCGTGGCCCTATTTATGCCGCTCTCCCCGTGCTCACTGAAATTAGAGACAGGCCCCCGCTGCCACACACATGTTCAGCCGTTATAGCAGCAACATAGACTATAAGCATTGTCGGGGCAACCCTGGTCACAAAACGCTCCTGCAAAAATTCCAGCACTGTACCGACAGGGCAGTGAACTGGATTTTCACTTCGCACTGTACACCAAGAAGCAAAAATATGGCACTTAAATGTATAAAGCCTCCTCGGTATGGAGCTCTAGCATTTAGAATGGTATCAAACACCAGCGGTTGATAACCCATCATTCAAAAGAGCACCCCGTAGAGGGGCCACACCCATAACTTCCACAAGTCCAGCCAGGGGTGACAAATGCTGCCCCACACCTGAGAAAACATGTTCTGGAATCTCCCAAGGCGTCTTTTCCAGGAGAGAGACCAGAGTCGAAAATCATACTTATAATCATATGCCTATACGGTGCCACTAACAGAAGCTGAGCCGATCCTCCCAAACCCTCTGCAGAACTGCATGCAGCAGGCTGATCGGTGGAAATGCGTAAATAAGCATTCTCGGCCACTGATGCACCAGCGCATCGATGCCCAGAGGTGCCGGGGGCGAGAGAGAAAACCAGAGGGGACAGTGAGACGTCTTGCTCGAAGCGAACAGGTCTGCTTCCGCTCTGCCAAACCTCCTACAGATTTTATTCATAATCTGAGGATGTAATGTCCATTCTCTGAGTGTCAGACCCTGTCTGGCAAGTTCAACCGGCCTGGAATATGTCTTGTAGAGATAGTACATTGTCCCATGTCCACAGAAGAATGCTACGTGCCAGTCTTAGCATGGCACGAGAGCGCACCCCTCCCTGGTGATTGATGTAGGACACTACCGTCCTGTTGTCCAACCAGATGAGGACATGACTGTCCTGAATCTCCGGAAGGAAAAACCTTAACGCCAGCAGCACTGTTAGCATCTCCAGCCAGTTTATGTGCCAATATTGCCACTGGCCTGTCCAGACTCCATAGGCTGGATGACCTTTGCGTAAAGCGCCCTAACTCGTGGAGGAGACGTCTGTCGTTATCACCTTGTAGCAACAAACCTGTTCCAAAAGAATGCCCCACATCAGAAGGCGGGTCTGTTTCCATGGCAGCAGAGTTTGGTAGCACCCATGCATCACTCTGAAGGGATAAAGGGCATGTGTCAGTGGTTGAAGTCCCTTTGTGGAGTTCATCCAGTACTGAAAAGGTCTTGCATGCAACATGCCCAGGGGAATGACAGTGGAGGCCACGATCATGAGCCCCAAAAGCCTGTGAAATGTTCTCACAGGGAGTACACGTCCCACACTGAACATCTCTAGACATTGGCATAATGACAGAACGCGAGCTCAAGACAGGCGCGCCTGCATTGCCTGCAAGTCCAGCTCCACACCTAGAAACAGAGTCTGTTGCCCTGGCAACAGGATGCTCTTGTCTAGGTTTACACGCAGCCCTAGATTGCTCAAATGGCTAAGAACGATATCTCGATGTTGGGCAGCCAAAGTCTCTGAATGAGCTAACACCAAACAATCGCTGAGATAATTAAAAATGTAGATGCCAGGGTCTGGGAAGCTCAGTGGTAAAAGATACTGGCTACCACCCCTGGAGTTCGCTAGTTCGAATCCCAGGGTGTGCTGAGTGACTCCAGCCAGGTCTCCTAAGCAACCAAATTGGCCCGGTTGCTAGGGTGGGTAGAGTCACATGGGGTAACCTCCTCGTGGGCCCGTAATGTGGTTCGTTCTCGGTGGGGCGTGTGGTGAGTTGAGCGTGGATGCCGCCGTGGATGGCGTGAAGCCTCCACACGCGCTGTCTCCGTGGCAATGCGCTCAACAAGCCACGTGATAAGATGCATGGGTTGATGGTCTCAGACGCGGAGGCAACTGGGATTCATCCTCCGCCACCTGGATTGAGGCGAATCACTACGCCACCACGAGGACTTAAAAGCACACTAGGAATTGGGCATTCCAAACTGGGTGAAAAAAAAAAAATGCGGATGCCTTAAAACCTCAAGGGCGTCAGAGCTGCATCCCTGCATTTTGTGAAAGTGTGTGGTGTCAGTGCAAGTCCGAACGGAAGGACGCAAAATTGGTACGCTTTGCCCCCAATAGCGAATCGGAGAAAACACCTGTTTTGTTTTCGGCACAATCTGAATATGGAAATAAGCATCCTTCAAATCTATTGTCACAAACAATTCCCCTGGCTGTACTTGTGACATTATTTGTTTCTGCATCAGCATTCTGAATTGATGAAATAATGAACTGACATTTCATTACATTGAAATTCAAACATCTAAAATCCAGAATCGGATGCAAGCCACCATCTTTTTTCAGGACCAGAAAATAATTGCTGTAATAGCCGCATTCTCTCTGAGAAGGGGGCATCTCCTCTACTGCCCCATTTTCTAAGAGAAAGTGAATTTCCCAAATCAAAAATGGGGTTTCCCAAACAGAGACGTCTGTCGGAACAACCCCATTGAATACTGGCAGAGCCCGCCTGAATTGAATGACATAACCATGCTCTATCGTTCGAATAACCGAGTTTGAAACAGCCTGCAACTGCTGCCAAGCCGGTAGATGGACCGACAGAGGAATTAATGTATGGCTCTCTCCTGTAGCGCGATATTTCACCACAAGATGGCACGCTTGGCTTACTTTTGATGACTGCCCCACAACCAGCGGCATAGCGGAGGAGGGCCTTTGCACCTCTACTACTGTGGATGGTTGAATGGGATTTAATAATGTTTCTGCCTTTATTGTATTCAGGCATAAATGATGAGCACCCTGAAATGCGTTTACAGCAAGGATGCTGACAGAATAAACCTTTTCCCTGGTATTTTAAAGGGAAGAGTGTGTGAACGTTGGGGGGGAATGTTTATTTGGGAAATATGGTTTGCCACAACTGCCCCAGCATTCTTTATGGGGGGACAATGTGTGGTGCTTATGTTCACTGTGTGTTTTGTGTACTTTAGTGCTTGATGAACATTGAATTCTGTTATGCATTTCTCGAGACCCTTGGTCATGGAGACAGAGGCTGAATTCAGGAAGCGTTTTTTAATTTTTATTTTATCCCCTTTTCTTCCAATTTGGAATGCCCCATTCCCACTACTTAGTAGGTCCTCGTGGTGGTGCGGTTACTCACCTCAATCTGGGTAGCGGAGGACAAGTCTCTGTTGCCTCCGCTTCTGAGACAGTCAATCCATGCATCTTATGCCATGCTATTTTCCGCGATCCACTCACAACTTACCACGCGCCCCATTGAGAGCGAGAAACTCTAATCAAGACCACAAGGAGGTTATCCCATGTGACTCTACCCTCCCTAGCAACTGGGCCAATTTGGTTGCTTAGGAGACCTGGCTGGAGTCACTCAGCACGCCCTGGATTCGAACTCATGAATCCAGGGGTGGTAGGGGAAGCATTTTTTTAATGTTCGCTCTAGGGGTGGAAAAATGCATTGATGCATCGCAGTTCATCTATCTATTAAAGAAATTTCTATGTGAATCGAATGCGATAAGAATCAATTATCATTAAAATTAATACCCAATGTGTCCATCTCATAGTACGCGAACCTTCTCTCAACAGACACGGAGTGAAGCACGCGAGGTTAAAGGGAAAGAAAGTGCACTTTGAAATAAAGAAAGTTTATGCATCCGAGTTCACCCCGCGAACCTATATAAGATTTAAAAAAATTATGGATAGATGGATGGATATAGATAGACAGATAATTCAGCTTTCTGTGTCATTATTCAAAATTGTTTGCATCCATTGACCAACGGAAGTTCATTGTTGTTGTCTTCTTCCCCAATTGCGATATTTTAATATTGCTTTTGTATCTCTGTAAAATGTGTAATTTCTCCATAAAACAGTTTAACCATGAATAGAACTTGCTTTAAATAAATGTGAGTGGTGGTCACACATTGGCTTTGAAGGAAAACACTCACTTGTTAATTCATTCTCTTTATAGTGAATGCTATACAATAGGGAGCAATTTCAGACTGTTCTGAAGGGAACTAACCAGTTTATTACAGTCACCTGTGACTGGTCAATGACACGCGGCAGCCACGAAAAACATTTTTATCTTTCGCAGTGTGTGCCACAAACAGACCTGCATGAAAATGCAATTGAATTCTCGTGAACAGGCTTGACAAATGGAGGTGTCTCTGTTTAGCCACTTGGCACCTCTTTCCCTATCCCAAAATGAATAGGGAAGTCACGGTTACCACATCCCTTGTTACCGCCTTTACATGTTTTCACAAATCAGGCTGTATCTAATACAAGTGAATTTGCATGAACCCAGACTGCGTGTTTGCTGGAAAAAGAGAAGAGCGCTACCAAATCATGGACTTAAGAAGGGTTGAGAGGAAAACAAACTGCTGTGAAAAAAATTCACAAATCAGACTTTTCAAAATGAGAGTGGTTTCAGTTTTCTAGGTGTTCAACTTTTGGAGCTATTTGGATTAGAAAATGTAAATAACCGATTGCGGAGAGGAGGATGATGTCATCCAAATTCACAAATCATTAAGATAAAATTCAGCATTAATTACATGTCTACCACAGCGCATAGCGAATTTATAGCCAATTGAAGTCTGAATTTCAAACCGCAAACTACCTTTACTGTGGTCTTTACATGCTACTAATAGACAGTTTGTCAGTCTATGACCCTGCTGAGCCTGCTCTATTAATACCTGGATCGTATCTGCCTGCACATGTCATTTCATCTGTAATTACTGGTTTCAGATTTCACGATGCATCATTTTTAGGTAGAGAATCGTAATCGAATCGAATTGTTGTCTGAGTGAATCATCACACCCCTAGATTGCTCCCCAGAGCAAGCTGTGGGCAAAAACTGAACCATATTCTGGTTGTCAGGCGTTCGAGGCGTGTACAACGGCAAACTCATCCTGATACTGACCGAAGGGAAAACAGGGGAGAAACAGATATGTTTATATGGTCTAACTTCGTTCAATGAATGGGGGCTCATCCTTCGTTACACAGCAAGTCCGTCAGGCTTGTGTGTAGACCTATTTTTATTGTACATTGAGTTATATTACGCATGCCCCGAGACCCTTGGTCATGGAGGCAGAAGCAAAACTCCAGCTGAAAATAGTCCATGCTCGTTCGCAAGCTCGAATTACAGAGGAAACTGAGCTAAATTGGTGTACTGAAAAACAAGTTAGACATTAACTCAGTCCCAGCATATTATTGGGAAACAACGTGTATTACTTGCTTTTACACACTGGATAGAACATTTTGTTGAGAATGCTCAACATAATAATTTTTTTACGTTATTCTCACGAAACGTGGGGGAAGCGTTTGCTAACCTCGATTCACAGAAGGAGGCACAAAGTCCATTGTCTATCACACTCGCAAACAAAAGCATTGCCTTGACCAACTCGTTTCCCAGCACAAGCCGTTGGAGGGTAATCGAGGGAAAGTCCAAACGTTGCTGGTGAACACAAAGGCATGCCTTTTTGCGATGCGCTTGGTTGAACTGCAAAACCATCGTGTATATTCAACAGCTGTCTGAAAAGAGTGACATCCATGCCGCCATCGAAAAAACTATCAGAGATAGCAGTGCGTGTCTCTTCTCTCGCCAGAACGCCTGTGTGATCCATGAAACAGGTGAAAGAAAAAAACGAGTTAAAATACCTTGCATCTCCTGAAAGAATAATGGCACCGAAGAAGCACTCCGTGTGTTGGTTTGCCATCACTCAGTTGGGGAATATTCTCTTATTCCAGCCCCCATGTTCTGTGGCCGGGCTCACCGGTCCATGCATGACCACTCCGCAGCAAGCAGTTTGCTTCTGATTACCAGTTATGTGCTTTAGCCCACTACCCAACCACCACTCCAAGAATAACACAGAAAAATACAATAGGGACAAAGAGGCCCATTTTATTTCCTTACCTTCTAACAACAACTTCTCTCATACAGCGTTTTTTTAATGGCGATGGCTCACGACGTGCATGGTTTTTTGCATGCATTGTTCATCAAAAAATGCCCACCGAACTAGGCCTGATGAGACTCACGCTTTCGCTCAGGGGGAGGGCGACAAACACGAGGAGGATTCCGGTGTCCATTCGCACTCCTATCTACTCAGGTACAAAGTCAAAATCTCAAATGGCTCTAGAACACGGTGCAAATTTGGAGGCCATAGAACTGGAACAAGTGGGGATAACGCCTTGTGTTGAGATATTGCGAGCCTCGACGAAGTGCTGTTGTCCTTGTCGGTCCCTTGTAATGTTTGGGGAAAAAAACACATTGAAATTGCTCTGAAATTTACACTGTGTCAATGACATCCTTACGTGTTTTTCACTCAGAATGAAGAAAAATAATCCTTGCTTCGACTTGAGTTGCTAGAAACAAACATGGACAGTTTGTGCACTGAAGAACAGAAAATCAGACTTGATGGCATGAAAGCAAGCGCCTTTATGAAGCCTGTGACGTAGCTCCCTAGGGGGTGTCACTTAAGCGCCATCAGCCAATAAATTGCCATGATTGTATAAGGGCTTCAGACCACGTGACACTCGGACGGTGTCCCATAGCAATAATACGCAGCTTGAGTTTTCCGAAAGGGAAGGTCTTTTTCACAGGGAGGGGTTTGCCTTCACCTAGTCTAGTTCTGGGAGTTACATTTTTTGGCTGTGGTTGGAGAAGGACTCATCTGGATATGATTACAGTATATAGCCAAAGGCAACCATGATGGTTAATCTAAGGCCCATTTCGATAATGTATGTGTATGTGAATAATGACAAGCATACCTGACTTGAGATGAAGAACACGAGATAAAAACCTCTACAAACATAAGTGGGACAATTTCTAACTCAACACATCTGCAAATCAGCAGCCCCTATCCCATAAATTATACATTGAAATACACACTCTACACTAACACCTGCTAGCCTAAAAGGAGATCAAGGGTTCTTGCATTGTTCAAAGAGGAAGACCAAGACTAAAGAGCAGAGCTCATAGACAGATGGTAGATGGGTTTCTTTCCAATCTATGCACATTACAGTGTCCCACCTGTTGTGCATATATGCTCACACCCAAACACACACAAAGAGAAATGTCATGGTTATCAATGGCTTCAGCTATCAAGCAACAGGTGCAAGGTCTTGACCCCTGATACACACAAATGGACACACACACAAACTGAGTCCTAACAAGACTCCTAATTGTGACCCATGATGTCACGAACTATCTGCAATTCTAAAATTTGTAAACTTCTAATTATTTCATTGTCACAGAATGTAGTCACAGCTAAAGGGCACTGTTTGGCATGACGGGCAACGTTTTTTAATGTCATATTGTAAATCAGTGTTTTTGTCTTGTTCTTCAATGAAAACAACGAAACATCCTTAAAACAAGATGCATTTATTAAGAAGCAAAATCTATTTGATAAAATCTATAATAAGTCTATTTGTCAAGTATTCACAAGTATCAGTGCAGCATCATTGCATCTAATGCAAATTCAGGGTTTGGAAAAATCTATTAATTAATTAATTAAAAAAAATTCAGATAAAGCACTAATGCCATTCTGAAGCAATATCCAGACTATATTGTGTGTGGGAAGGGCTGCATTTACAGAAACAGATAAAGCATAGATTGCCTGACTGTACCTTTCATTGATATGTTTACCTGTATTGCCTGCATTAAAAGGAGATAATATAACAGAGACAGTCCCTCTCACAGATATTACACTGCTTTCAGCTGCATGACCATATATCATATACTGTCCTAACACTTTAACGCACATTTCTATGTATATATTTTAATAATTCAGCCTGGCATGAGTTTAAGTGCTCCTGTGGCCTTGGATTGAGGACTTTGTGTGTGATAATTAGGTCAGGCACTTATCTGGATGACCAGGCAAGCTTTATGCTTTGTTTTTTGATCCATCAAGGCCCATCCGGTGCATTAAGTTATAGATGGATGACTACTCCTTTATGTGGTGTATAAAAGAGCTTAGCAAGAGAATAAGAGAGAGATGTGCTCTCTGTGAGGTGTGGGGTTTCAGAACAGACCACAGCACACTTCAAAATAACTCTCAGGCTGCTCAGCAAAAGATAAAGACAGCCTAAAGGTCCCATGGGGCAAAAACAGGTCGAACCGGTTATTTGACACACAGTCGTCATTATGTGGCGTAAAGTGTTACAATAATTAAGTTACAGAATTGCAAAAAAATACATTTCTTGTTTCATTTTTGTGGTGGGGTCAAGTTAGAAAATAGAGCTGAGCTGACAGCAAAGAATTCATTTCAGCTACAGTATGCATTTTCGGGATTATGACCAGTGGCGATTTTAGGGGGTGGCCTGTGGTGGCCTGGGCCACCCCTGAAATCTCATTGGCCACTCTGTGGCCACCCCAGAACTGGTTGATAGTTCATCATGTTCACCAACACAAGAACGAAGAACCAATAGAAACACCTGTCAATCAAAGATGACATCTCAGGTCATTTGTTGATTTAAAGCCATACTGACCCAGGGTCAGTTTTATATTTCTGACCATTATAGTAGTGGTGGGACTGAAGCTGTGTGAGCTGATCTTTGATCAGTGGGGGGATGGGCAGGCCACGGGTGGCCAGGCAGGTGCCGCAGGTCGCGGGTAGCGGGCGCCAGATCTGGAGTATAACGGTCGGTCAGAAGCACGAAGCTGACACGAGCTAGCATCTACCTCCAACTTCCAATGAGTTGACGACGTCGATTTGTGGTCAAAAAGAAAGCTGTTATTTGCGAGGTATGTTCATCTAATCTATCATTTAATTTATCCCGAATTTTCATGTGAATGTGAAAATATTTTTTTCATTATTACAGTAGCTAGGTTAAAGAGTAAGCTAGACCCTACACCACATTCAGCATGTTATCTTTATATTGACATGAAATATGAAATGCCATGTTTTCTGATTTAATGACGGAGGTGTGTAAAGCGTTTTACAGATGTATATGTTCAATAGCTAAAGTTATATATATGGCTAACCTGTGTGTGAAATGGAAGGGTTTGTGCTGTGACTGTACTTTAAATCTTTACATGAGTTATTTATGAGCTCTTTGTGTGTATTATTGGTCAGTCAGACCAATAAAATCTTCAAAGTTTTTATACCTTATTTGACATTTTAAATATGCAGAGGCAGGGCAAATTGCACTTAAATGCCGCAAATGATTTGACTAACTATTTTATTTGGTAATATTCAAAGTAATTGAAGCTATCAGAACATGTGGAAAATAAACCTGAGTAGACACTGTAAATAGAGTTTTGTTTTTTACTGTATTCAGAGCTCAATCTGCAATTTTGGGGTTTCCAGACAGACACCTATAAGCCCTCGTAGCCAATTTCACACACTGATTTGTACCCAATTTAACAATATTTCTGCTGGACAGTGCAGTTATAGCTGATAAATGACTGAATAATTGATTGAATGATTGATTGAATTGCGCCTCAATCAGTTATCACCTGTACTTGTATCTTTTTATGATTATACACTATACCTGATGTTATATGCAGATTAATTCTCTACAATGAGAATAGCTCTTAAAAATGTGTAACTGACTTTTCCTAAACAATTACTGATTTAAAAATGGATGTTATGTTAAAATAACCAGAGATTCCCAGAAACTGTAACAGGTTGAAATAGAACAGGAATAGAAAACTGTCAAATGTCAAAACAACAGTCTGATATTGAATACAAACAATTCAGTGAATGCTAACATGAGTTTAAGAATTCATTTATTCTACATGTGTAGATGTTGAAGCAAAGCAATGCGATATTTACACATTTTGATCATGTACCATTCATAAAGGTTCTCCCGGTATCGCCACCCCACACCAGGTCTGTGCCCCATCTTGGCCACCCCAGTAAAAATGTCCTGGATAAGCCACTGATTATGACATTACAATGGATGGCAGCACTGATGGGTGTCCTCTAAATGTGAGATGAGAGCAACATGAAAAAGTTGTGTGATTTCTTTGGCACAAAATGAAAATGGCAAAAATACTGTTTTGAAACAGATTTCCCAAACACACTACTTGTCTCTCACTGGTCGGTCAAACAGATAGTCCCATCCCCAAACTCATACCATTGGTTGAAGCAATGTTGCTGTGTTAAGGCTGAAACACTTTTGTAAGTATGTGAACACAGATGCGAACACTTTGCCACCGCATTGCCAATGTGCGGTCTTGACCATGCTTAATGTGTGTTCTTGCGTTACCGTAGCAGTAACAAACCTCTGTACACAAGGGGGCAATGGAGTTACCTTCAAATGTCTGTGCCTTTAAAGTGGATGTGTTATTATTCTGGTAAGTTGCTATAAATGTATTGACCTTAACTTACTTGCTCAGAAATATTCTCTTAAACTGTTGCTGTGCCATCACAGCAATTGACTTCTACAGTGAGAGAAAACTCACTATAGAAGAGGACAGTTCTATTTAATCTCACTATTGACCTGTTTCATGTCACTTTTTCATACACGTGTGTATGATATATATATATATATATATATATATATATATATATATATATATATATATACCTGTATATACAGCTGTGCTCAAAAGAAATCATACCCTGGCAGAAATTGTGAAATTTTGTCTTTTATTTAAGAATAGTGATCATATGAAGCCATTTATTATCACATAGTAAATCATAATGATAACAGAAATCACCCAAATGGCCCTGATCAAAAGTTCACATACCCTTGAATGTTTGGCCTTGTTACAGACACACAAGGTGACACACACAGATTTAAATGGCAAAGGTTAATTTCCAACACCTGTGGCTTTTTAAATTGCAATTAGTGTCTGTGTATAAATAGTCAATGAGTTTGTTAGCTCTCACGTGGATGCACTGAGCAGGCTAGACACTGAGCCATGGGGAGCAGAAAACAACTGTCAAAAGACCTGCATAACAAGGTAATGGAACTTTATAAACATGGAAAAGGGTATAAAAAGATATTCAAAGCCTTGAAAATGCCAGTCAGTGCTGTTCAATCACTTATTAAGAAGTGGAAAATTCTGGGATCTCTTGATACCAAGCCAAGGTCAGGTAGACCAAGAAAGATTTCAGCCACAACTGCCAGAAGAATTGTTGTGGATACAAAGAAAAACCCACAGGTAACCTCAGGAGAAATACAGGCTGCTCTGGAAAAAGACAGTGTGGTTGTTTCAAGGAGCACAATACAACGATTCTTGAACAAAAATGAGCTGCATGGTCGAGTTGCCAGAAAGAAGCCTTTACAACGCCAGTGCCACAAAAAAACCCGGTTACAATATGCCCGACAACACCTTGACACACCTCACAGCTTCTGGCACAATGTAATTTGGTGTGACGAGACCAAAATAGAGCTTTATGGTCACAACCATAAGCGCTATGTTTGGAGAGGGGTCAACAAGGCCTATAGTGAAAAGAATACCATCCCCACTGTGAAGCATGGTGGTGGCTCACTGATGTTTTGAGGGTGTGTGAGTGCTAAAGGAACGGGGAATCTTGTGAAAATTGATGGCAAGATGAATGCAGCATGTTATCAGAAAATACTGGCAGACAATTTGCATTCTTCTGCATGAAAGCTGCACATGGGACGCTCTTGGACATTCCAGCACGACATTGACCCTAAGCACAAGGCCAAGTTGACCCTCCAGTGGTTACAGCAGAAAAAGGTGAAGGTTCTGGAGTGGCCATCATGAGCCACTCTGGGGAGATCTCAAACGTGCGGTTCATGCAAGACGACCAAAGACTTTGCATGACCTGGAGGCATTTTGCCAAGATGAATGGGCAGCTATACCACCTGCAAGAATTTGGGGCCTCATAGACAACTATTACAAAAGACTGCACGCTGTCATTGATGCTAAAGGGGGCAATACACAGTATTAAGAACTAAGAGTATGCAGACTTTTGAACAGGGGTCATTTAATTTTTTTCTTTGTTGCCATGTTTTGTTTTATGATTGTTTCATTCTGTTATAACCTACAGTTGAATATGAATCCCATAAGAAATAAAAGAAATGTGTTTTGCCTGCTTACTCATGTTTTCTTTAAAAATGGTACATATATTACCAATTCTCCAAGGGTATGCAAACTTTTGAGCACAACTGTATATTCGTTTTCATACATGGTTTCACGCAATATATTATGCAAGATTGTACATTTTATTTTCATATTTTACTTTTGATACTTTTAAACACATTTTAGCTTTTGTACAAATGTACAAATTGCACATTCTATCAGTATATATGATGTCACTTAATTGCATTTTTAAAAATTATACAAGCTTTTGTCACTGTTTGAAATTTCATAAACAAAATGTACATATTCACAAGGAACCTAATGAAAATAGAATAAATAATTATATTATAAAAATAATAATTTAAGTGCTACTGTGTAAAAACTACTGTGCAAAAAAAGAAAGAAAGAAAGAAAAAGGACCAACCAATGCAGCACAAGCCTGTTTGTTAAATTCTTTCATATTTACAGTGTTTTCTGAAGTTAAAATATTTTACAATATATCATTGTGCCCTTTAAATATTTATGAATTTACACATGTATTACACTTACTACATTACTACGTTTTGTAGCATGTTATATGCACTTGTGCATTTTTCATTGAGTTTACATTGATTTTTATGACAAGCGCTAATTTGGTACTGTCTCTTTAAGGGAAAAGCTCCATGAGCAAGTGTTTTTCCCTCATCTGTGCAATGTATGATTATAAATAATGTTTCTTTTTATCTTTTTCATCACCAACTGATGGTAAATAACCGAAAGGATATTAAAAGAGACATGAAATAGAATTGGGGTGCACGGGTCTCGTCTTTGGATACAAAATACATGGAATGAAGCAAAAGGAAACTTTTACTTGTATAATCGGTATGACTTGCTTGTACAAATATTTATTGTACATGTTATCAAATTAAAATCTATAAGCTCTAGAGTTTTGCAACATTTTTACCTTCTAACAGGCATCCAGCAGGCACGTTAGAGTTGACATCGTTAAATGCAATGTCAATGCTATTTCACGGCTGACAGCACGATCAAAACAAATCCGGACCCACTGCTGCCAAATGAGGTCAATTTTCTTCAGTGCATGCGTTCACGAGACACAACACACAGTAACAGACGAGACTTCTTAATCGCTGGCATCTTATATAGTGAAAGGATCACGGTACTCAAGTTCTTTTCGCCACTACACAACTCAAGCTCTGGCGAGTAAAGTCTGAATGTTTACTCGCCAGTGGCTAAATTCATATTTTAGTCACATTTGGTCACATATGCAAGTGATTTTGGTCGATTATGGATAAAATATATTGATATGTCCGCGAAAGAACAATTTGGCAGTATTTGTACTATCTTCAGATCTGTATGAACTTTTCCTGTGACTTGCCATGGATCAAAAGCAAAAAAAAAATTTTTTAATATCATTTCATAGGTGTCTTTCCATTCAACGCTATTGCTTCCTCCTGCTGTTGGTCACAAATAAGGTGCTGTGAGGAAAAAGTCACATGACTGAAACAGGTCAATAGCACCCCTTGTGGAAATGTTGAGAATGCAACGCATACTTGTGTTATGAACTGACTCTTCACTGAAGCCTGCTTTAAAACTGGCAGTGGTGGCTCAGTGGTTAAGGCTCTGGGTTACTGATTAGAAGGTCAGTCCTGTCTTAGCAACTGTTACCCACCGCCATTTCTCTGACAAATGTTTGCCTTTTTACAATGAGAGCCTACAGCATTAATGTGTGTTTGAGTCGTTTTAAGCGGGATTTAATAGAAATGATCCACTTGTTACAATGACACAATGTACCTAGAGAGGATGCACGCAGTGTTTTTTCTTTCTTTTTAAAAAAATCTTTCAATAAACAGCATGCTATGGATTAAAGTGTATTATTCCTCATTCCCAAATAAGCATGTATAACATCATTGAGGACACCTACATTTCCTCCAAGGTAAATTAAAGCTAACAACTTAACATTAAATAATTTACGTATTGATTAAGGTCTTAGTAAAGGTTATAGTAAATAAAGACTTCACAGCATCAAAATGAGTAAGTTATGAGACGTTATAAGCAGTTCTTTTCACTTACACTAATGTTATGAGGCTTGTAATCGCTATCAAATTACACCTTTTATGTTACTGTGATGATTGTTTGACCCAATTATGATTCACAGCCTGCACAGTTTTCAATCAAATGACTGTGTAATTGAACAATTTATTTTACAAAAAAAGTCTTTGCTTTACAATGTCACTCTTCATTCCAGCCCACTTAATATTATCCATTCTGTTTATGAGAATATTTTGCCAAAAAATGTGTCATCCACAGCAATCTCCCATTCCTATGAGGAGTTCTGCAGAACTTGTCAGAGCGAGCGACTGAAATCAAGGGGGGCGGAGCTTAGCGAAGGGTCAGTTGAGGTCTGACAAATTTCAGAACTCAACAAAACACAAAATCGAGTTTGTGTAGCTAGAAGTGTCTGCGTTCACTTAATTGGGTAGACTAGAGTAGATTTTGCCTTTAGGCTGGTCAGGGTGCTTAAACAAACAGAGCAATGTTTTGAAATCGCCACAGAGCCACAGTTTACACGTTTCAGGAAATTCAGCAAATGGCTTACTTATAGTTGATTTTGTTAATTAAACTATGATTGGAGAAGCATGTAAACATCAAAGAGAAATACATGTTTTGTCTTTAAAAATTCTTCATAAAAGTACATTATGATATTATATTGTGAACTGCATTCCAAATTGTCACGTAAATTATATATATATATATACACAGTACTGTGCAAAAGTTTTAGGCACTTGGGAAAAATGTTGCATAGTGAGGATGTCTTCAAAAATAATGCCATAAATTGTTTTCATTTATCAATTAACGTCATACAAAGTCCAGTAAACATAAAAAAAGCTAAAATCAATATTTGGTGTGGCCACCTTTGCCTTCAAAACAGCACCAATTCTCCTAGGTGCAGCTAGACACAGTTTTTCTTGGTTGTTGGCAGATAGGATGTTCCAAGCTTCTTGGAGAATTCGCCACAGTTCTTCTATCTATTTTGGCTGTCTCAATTGCTTCTGTCTCTTCATGTAATCCCAGACTGACTCAATATTCAGTGGGGGGCTCTGTGGAGACCATGCCATCTGTTGCAGGGCTCCCTGTTCTTCTATTCTATTCTATTTGCAAAATAAATGTTTGGGAGTCTAAAATGTGTATTCCCTATTGACACACTAAAGCTAAAAATATAAATAACCATCTTAAGACAAATGTTTTTGTGAAGCATCTTATGTGCCTAAAACTTTTGCACAGTACTCTATATATATATATATATATATATATATATAAAAGAAAGAAAAAAAAAGAATAAGCTTGATTAAAATAAGCTTGTTTTACCTCTATGGTGACAAATGTGAAAAATCTGCAATTTAATTTTATCCCTCAGTAACTGCAGTATTGATTTCCACTGTGTGTACAATGCCTGTCAGAACAGGAGTACTGGTATTGGATCCGTTTTGCCTTTCATTTCCTAATTAGAGCAATTTTATAAACATTGGGTCTTAATTCTTAATCATCAGAGTACAACAGATCATTTTGATTGTGGAAAATGTAGAAAATCCATCCCCTGAAGATCTGTAGTGCTCTTCAAGTTTGTTATTTCTTGACTGAAATGCTGTTAGGCAAAATAAATATTGTTGCTTGAAGAAGGGATCATCATTACCCTTGATCCAATTAAATACTGTATTGAGGGAGCTGACATTATGAGAAACAGTCTCCAATAGTCTATTAGTTTCCGCAATTACACAAGCCACTTCAGACTAGAAACAAACTCCTTGATTGGACAAATGAATCGATGGTCTGCTTCGTTGTCAATTCATTTACTGTTGATCCATTTACTCTCGTCTCTCGAGGTCAGCGCTAGTGTAATGCATTGCAAATATTTACTGCATATATGATGACTGTCTTATGTTATTGAGTCTGACAGCTGTTTACAGGAAATAAGCTTTGAAGCATTGAAACAACATAGCCGAGGAGACCTAAAAGTAGAACACAGACTCAATAAAATGCCAAACCAGAATGATTAGAGTCTTTAGCTAAACTCAGAAACAAAACCCTTACTTTGCAAGATTTAGAAGAAAGAGTAATGGATATATAAAGAAAAATAAGATATTTAAATGTAGGCAAGTGGAGAAATTTAATGTAATTTAACTCTATTCATAAATTGGACGTGGTCCCTTTAAGAGTTTTACAACACCTGCTTTCCAGTACTCTTGTGTAGAGACATGAAAATAAACAATGTGCAAGAGAACTCCCGGTTTTGTTCATCAGTTAATAATTCTTTGGGATGCATATGGATTGCATGTGTGGAGTTTGACCACATTTGGCATACATGCAAGGAACTGGCCTCTAACATATTTCATTCCCATGTTACATTTTTGTATTTCATTATCATATTTCAGTTTCTTAATTTTCTGTTTTTTTTTTCTCTCTGTTTTTTTTTTTTTTTTTTTCAAACAGCCGTCAAAATAAAAAACCCAAAAAATATGTTTCCGGGGTAATGGTGTAGGACACATAGCTAAAAGGTGTGTGAAGAAAAACAAACAGACTGTCACAGAGAATGCTACATCGTCAGTGCAGCAGGGTGTCATGTGTATTTTGTTGATTCATGTCTTTTATTTTGAAATGTTTAGTTCCTGTTTCCCTTGTCATGTGATTCCTGTTTTCCCTCCATGTTCATGTGTCATGTTTTCATTGGTTTATTGTTTAATTAGCTTGTTATGAGTTCTGTTTGTTCATTGGTTTATGTTCTCCCATGTCTTATATTTAAGCCCTCATGTTTGCATTGTCTAGATGTCAAGTATTGAATGTAACTTTCCAGTCCAGTCCAGTCCAGTCCAGTCCAGTCCAGTCCAGTCCAGTCCAGTCCAGTCCAGTCCAGTCCAGTCCAGTCCAGGTTTTTGTAGTCAGGATTATTGGTTCTCATTTTGTAAATAAACTGCACTTGGGTTCTTCATCTTCACGTCATCGTCATCATCATTGCCAGTGCCAGCATCGTTACAGAATACTTCACCAACTATGAATCCAGCAATTAAGCTCATATGGCTACATCAGGGGAATCGTTCCCTGGAGGAGTAGGTAGAGGACTTTTGCGCTCTGGCCAGCCAGGTGGATTTTAATGTGGTCACCCACAAGGACATTTTTAGAGTGGGGTTAAGTGAGCCGATCTCCTCCTTGATGCCTGGCAGTCGCAGTTCCCTCAGCCTGGCTCAATATATCGACCTCGCCCTACAGATCATTAGTTCCACGGTCGCTGTGGGGGAGGTGGATGCCGAGCCAGAGTTCCACGACATGGCCGCCGCCGAGCCAGAGTTCCACGACATGGCCGCCGCCGAGCCAGAGTTCCACGACATGGCCGCCGCTGAGCCAGCGTTCCCTCGGCTCCTCTGTGGTCCTTCAGCCTGTCGGATTTGCCAGGGTCCCTCGTCCCTCCGGCTCCTCCTTTGTCTGTCGGTCACCTGGCTCCGCTTTGGCTCTCCGATCCTCTGGCTGTGCCTCGTCCCTACGATCTGTCAGCTCCACCGGGGACCTCCTTCCCTATATATATCGATATATTAGTTCCTGTTTCCCTTTTCATGTGATTCCTGTTTTCCCTCCATGTTCATGTGTCATGTTTTCATTGGTTTATTGTTTAATTAGCTTGTTATGAGTTATGTTTGGTTTATGTTCTCCCATGTCTTGTATTTAAGCCCTCATGTTTGCATTGTCTAGTTGTCAAGTATTGAATGTAACTTTGTCAAGTCAAGCCATTATGATGTTGGGATATATGTATGAAGCAGTTTGGCGCCATAAAGAGAGAGTTTAATGCTTTGTGGTCATCAGAGTGCCAATCAGCGTTTGAGCTGCTTAAGAAGTTTACTTCTGCTTCTGTGTTAGGGTATACAGAGTCAATCTTCCTTTCACATTGGAGACTGATGCAAACAGTGAAGGCCTGGGTGCTGTCTTATACCAGCACTTCATAAAGCAGAAAGGAATGACAGAAATTACAGTAGCATGAAGCTTGAGCTACTGGCCCTGAAGTGGGCTATCTCTGAAAAGCCATCTTTGATTTTGAGAGAACAGGTCCTTGAATGTGTTCAGGAAATTTCATGTAATTTAACTCTAGTCATAAATTGGATGTGGCCCCTTTAAGAGTTTTGCAACACCCGCTTTCCAGTACTCTCTCGTGTAGAGACGTGAAAACAAACATTGTACAAGAGAGCTCTTAGTTTTGTTCATCGGCTGATAATCCTCTGGGATGCATATGGATTGCATGTGTGAAGTTTGACCATGTTTGGCATACATGCAAGGAACTGGTCTCTACTGTATTTAATTCCCGTGTCACATTTTCATATTTCATTATATTTCAGTTTCTGAATTTTCTTTATTTTTTAAGAATATACATATATATATATATATATTGACTGCTGTTTTCTTTTCTCTTTTTTTTCCAGCCGTCAAAATAAAACCCACAAAATATATTTTTGTATCCTGTGTTGTTTCTTTACAATCACTGGCTATATAATTGAGATGAGAGGGATGGGAAGAGAAACACATACCCAAAAGCTTGCTACCAGAGTGGCCAAGGCTGGAAGTGTTGTTGAACTTATGGGCACGTGTGAGTTCCAGTTACTGAGTAAAATATCCACAGAGGGGTGCCAAAAGCGAGTTGTTTTGAGTGAATGATGTAATACAGTTAACAGGAATGCAGTTTTTATTAACCTTACACATAATAACCTAACCGTCAGTGGAGTAAAAATGTCATCTTAGGGGGAGAATGCAACCTCTGAATCATGCTCATTATTATATGAATGTGATTAATTCCTGGCTTCAATGGGACCAGAATCGGTTTCCGTGTGATAATGTTGCCCAACACTAACAGTTATTAACCTCTAAAATCAGGGGGAAATTATCATGTTGAAGTCCCAATACTAGTCCTATATACCTAAATCTGGAAAGGAATGTTGTTCCGTAACCAACAAGGAAATAGATCCAGGAGCACGTCTTGCACAGCAAATCTAAGCTTTGCCTCAACATTATTTGATGTTTAAATTATGTTGGACTTGACTTGGATCTGAAAAGTCACCAGAGTACTTTGAGGCAGAGCAATATTTTATAAGCTAACATTTAAAAACTACACACTTAAACAGAATGTATGCCACTGACATACAGTACTGTGCAAAGGTTTTAGGCACATAAGATGCTTCACAAAAACATTTGACTTAAGATGGTTATTTAAATTTTCAGCATCAGTGTGTCAATAGGAAATTTTAGACTCCCAAACATTCTTTTGCAAATAGAATAGAATAGAACAGAAGAACAGGGAGTCCTGCAACAGATGGCATTATCCCCACAGAGCCCCCCACTGAATATTGAGTCAGTCTGGGATTACATAAAGAGACAGAAGCAACTGAAACAGCCTAAATAGATAGAAGAACTGTGGCAAATTGTCCAAGAAGCTTGGAACATCCTATCTGCCAACAACCAAGAAAAACTGTGTCCAGGTGACCTAGGAGAATTGGTGCTGTTTTGAAGGCAAAGGTGGCCACACCAAATATTGATTTAGCTTTTTTATGTTTACTGGACTTTGTATGACATTAATTGATAAATGTACAATTTATGGCATTATTTTTGAAGACATCCTCACTATGCAACATTTTTCCCAAGTGCCTAAAACTTTTGCACAGTACTGTACCTAAAAATGACCAAAAACTGGGAGGCTGTCAGCATTGACCTGCTGTTCGAAACTTTGAAACTTCCCACTTTATTAGGCAGTCAAGCTGAAATTTTGAAATACATAAAAACACTTCAGCTTTCAAATAGGACAATAAAATTATTGTTGTTAAAAAAAAAACGTTCTGCTTATTTGTAATGCACTTTGAGCTACAATCTTGTATCAAAGGTGATCTATAATTGAAAAAGCTTTATTATTATTATTATTATTATTATTCTTGGGTTTGGCAGCACAAGGGTCATCTAGGTATTCGTTACTGATTGCCTGGTGGTCTCTAATGGAACTGTGGTTCATTGCTTTGAGTTTAGAAATGTTCAGATTATTGTTACATATAAAACTCTGGAGATGGCGATTATACTGCAAATATACACACAAACTCATATACACACATACATTTGTGATGTTTGTGGTTTTTATATTGGAATCATTTATTGTAACACAGCATAAATCAAACTCACATTGTCATTATGTCCATTACCTTAGTGGTGATTTGTTGTCTGCATGCCAGTGTCTGTGCGATACAGTGGTACTATAATGATGTTTGGTAGAGTAAGAATAACATGTAATTAGGTTGAGAGGCATGTGGTAAAATGTGTGCATGTGAGTGACAGTGATGTGTGGAGTGTTAACAACATTTTGTGTGTGTGTGTGTGTGTGTGTGTGTGTGTGTATGTGTGTGTGTCTGGTTTTAAGAGGTTTTTATTAGTGCTAGAGTGCTGGTCTTTCTTTCTGGCAACCTGGTTCTGATTCTCAGTAACTAAACACAGAGACAAACTCATCTACTGTACAGAGGAAGCTTTGACTCTCTCAACCCTTTTTTTTCCTCAAACATACAAATGTCACTCAGATGTCATATATGTCTCTGTCTATGTCTCTATGCCTCTGTCAAGTCATAATATCCGGTGATCCACATCACAGATTTTCATTTCAGCACATATTTTTCTTGTCTGAAAACAATTTAGAATTCGAAGGGAAGATCGTTCCAGTCACCTACCAATAAAGACTCTTAGGGCCTATTTACACTTGGCCACTTCATGTGTTTTTACTGATCGGATTGCTATCCGATCAAAAAACCTCATTCCATTTACCCTTGGCCGTATCATTGTGTCTCTGCCAAATCGATAGAAATCTGATCTTGAATTCCCATGCTATATGCAAATAAAACAGAGTTCACTTCCATGATTATGCTACTTCTGGGCAGTGAATTTAAAAGATGTACTATATTATTTGATTCCAAGTGACTCCCATGGGACTCTGTGTATGGGCATGTTGTGTGTTTTTCCCCTCTGGACTTGTCGTAGGTAAGACACGTCATGCACATCAGCTGTGCTCATTGTCAGTGTTTAGTTTCAGTTTCATCAGCGATCTGCATCACATAAATTCGGAAAAAAGTACTGTCTCTCCTACAACACATTAATTTCTTTCTTTATTATTATTTACTGCTTGACCTAGCCCTATGCATATATTCAGTGACAGCTGTTATGTTTCACATTTTTCCTATGCTGATGCAGCACTGTTTGGGTGGAGCAAAGTTTACATATGTGGCTTAAACAGCCAGATGCATTTACACTTTCATGCATTTACATGCGAGTTTCATCTGGAATGCGTCTCGAACCACCTCCTGAAGTGGTTTGAGAGATCGGATTGCAATCTGTCTCAAATGCATTTTGGAGGGCATTTACACCTGCTTTGTGGAGGTGGTTTGAATGATCAGATTTATATTCGTCTCAAATCCATCTTGGAGGGCATTTAAACTTGGTCTTTTCATAATAGGATAGCTATCCAATCATTGAAAACGCATGAAGTGGCCAAGTGTAAATACCCCGGGCCTGTTTACACTTGGCCACTTCATGCGTTTTCAATGATTGGATAACTATCCTATTACAAAAAGACCAAGTTTAAATGCCCTCCAAGATGGATTTGAGACGAATATAAATCTGATCACTCAAACCACCTCCACAAAGCAGAACCTAACTGAGTACTTGCATAGGGCTCGCGTCGCGCAATTCATAATAACAAATTAATTTTTTCTTCATTTATTTGATGCAGATCGCTGACAAAAAACTGAAACTAAACACTGAAAATGAGCACAGCTGACATGCATGACACATCTTAACTACAAGAAGTCCCGAAGGGAAAAATACAGGGAACACGGATACCCACACGTGAGGCAAAGTCACTCGGAACCAAGTAATAAAGCACATCTTTTAAATTCCCTGCCCTGCAATAACATAATCACGGAAGTAAACTCTGTTTTATTTGCATATGGTAGAGAATTGAAGATCGGATTTATATCCTTTTGGCGGACACATGTGGCCAAGTGTAAATGGAATGTGCTTATTCAATCGAATAGCAATACGATCAGTAAAAATGCATGAAGTGACCAAGTAAATACCCCCATAGAGATTTATATGGTGCAATTAAGTTATAATATCAGTATTATAATTATTTAATTATATTTTGTTGGATATTTTTTCTTTCCTTTTTATGTTTAACCCCTTGATGAAAGTATTCAATTGCAAAGGAAAATACAACCTTAATGTCTCAAGAATATAATTCCCAGTCTTTTTTAATTTTCAAATCATGAGTTACACATCTGATCACAGCAATAAAAAACAGTAGTAAGTATTCCACATGTACTTGTACTTGTAGCAGCTTTTTGAATTGATGTTGTCATTAATGACATACCAAGGACAGTCGTATAGAATGAAGGCCGGTTTATACTTCTGTGTCAAAGCTACAGTGTAGGGCAGGCTCCACGTAGTGGCCAACGCGGTGGTTTGCATTTATAGTTCTGTGTGAGTGTGTCGGCGTTCTGTGAGTACACAGCCAAAATGCTAGTGTATTGAGAGAAATTGCCTTCATTTCTGAAATAATTATACATTTCAAAAATAAACAAAAGCAATGTAATTTGTGGATTCAAAAGTATTCAGTTATAGCAGAGCTGATCAAAGTATATTTTATGTTGAGATTTACTGTAGGTACATATTATTTATCGTGCATGTTGTCTGCCAAGTAGAGAGAAAATAAGAGTCGGTCAATAATATTAAATATGTTGGCATACTTTTGATGCTCTGTGCTGAAAAAAAAAAATCATCAAATTAATTAATAACTACTTGACCAGCACAAAATGGGTGTTGTTTTAAAGCTTAGGCACTGGACTTGATAATGCATATAGGCAATATAACCAACTCAGAACAGGTGCTTTTTAATTCGCTGACAAATAAGAAGTGTTCCGTTTTCATAACTTATGAAATATGATTATTTTACTGAACACCATACTGTCAAACATACAGTACGTTCAAAACATCACACAGATCGTTGCGTGTACTTAGCGGTCTTGTAACGTAGGGGCGTATACATTTTACTTGCCATTATTATCTTTACTGAATTAAAAGTATTTGGGGAGCCCCCAAAGTCTACTTTGAATTTCTTATGGGAGGTCCCGGATCAATTCGAGCACTGCTTGTAACTTCATGAAACATAACAGAATATAAAAACAGCAGATGTTCCCGACAAACAAATAGAGAAAAACTAAAAGTTTATCCAGTCAGAATTTATTCTTGATGCTTACAAGCAAAGTGTGACAACTGTTTCACAAATCGCATGCTCGAAGCCATGCTGGTTAGCAGAAGCAGCACGTGAATCTGAGCTCCACCCCGTCAGGCCTTCAGAATTTCCATAGAATCCCTCAACAGTGCAAATGAATGAGCAACTAAAGTCAGATTGTTAGATTCATTAGCCAATCAGATTGATTTATTTGTTCTTGGTGGGTGTGATTTTTCTTTTTTTTCATGCTGGGGGATGGTCTCTGCATACAAAGAGGACCAATCATAGAGTTGTGGTCTGAGTCAACTCCACGCATTGTTAAATTTTTTGGACAGTTGCATGCACAATAAATCAGGTAAATCTGATAAATCTGCATTTATGAGTAAGTGTCAGAGGTAATTGCCTATGGTGGTTTGGATGTCTTACCCTGAATGAATAAAAATGGCTTTTTGTGGACTGTGGCTGTGGTGGAGATCATGCGTAAAAGGGTAAATAATGATGATAATACTAACAATTAGAAGGAAATAAAGTTTATTTATTTATTTATTTATTTGTTTATTTATTTATTTATTTATTTATTTATTGCATTTTCTGTAATTTTGTTGCATACAAATCTACAGTAAGTACTTTCAAGCATCTTTTAGCTAAAGAGATAAACATACAAAAGCATATAAGAGTTCTCTCTCTCTCTCTCTCTCTCTCTCTCTCTCTCTCTCTCTCTTTCTGGAATAATTGAATAATGTCCTGCTCTTGCTATCATCAGCTAGCAGCAGGAAGGCATGATAAATAATGAGCAGGCTGTAGGTTAATGATAAGTTAGCACAATACAGTATGAGGATTACTGTGAGGTTTGGATGGAAGGCTGATCTGAGGTGAAGAGATTCTTATCTTGGCTTAGTGGCTTTGGCTGATGTCTAATTTTACAGTTTCCTCTGGCAAATTCACAAACACATGTTTTATTAAAGTGAAACAGAATGGTTTTAGTCAGGCCATAGTGATGCTGTAATACAAGCGATAATTTTTATGGAAAACAACTGTTCTAATCCATCACCGACCATGTATTAAATCAAATTTAATTTGAGGTAGTTTAGATTTAGATTGTGACCACATATTCTGCACAAATTATACACTCAGTTTTAGTCTGTTAGCTAATTTACTTATGTGAAACTACTGTAAATCATTGCAAATAATGGATTTTGCATTAGGAATGCAAAAGCATTTGTTGGATCTGTTTCAAAACTTATGAGTTGCATATGCTTGCAGAATTTTGAGGCATCATTGGCGTCCTCCCGACACAAAGACTGTTCCAAAAGGGAGCATTGCATGTGTCCTTTGCAGAGAAGGCAATCCCAGAATGCACTGCAGTAAAATCCATCCAAAATGGCAGATGCAGCATTTAAAATGTACTCGGTATCAAAATTAGGAAAACAAAAATTCTAATCTAATTAAAAATGGATTACTTTACCAATTATTTCTGCTCCATGTATTGCTATGCTTGGACTAAATTATCACAATGTTAGCTTAGCAGCATGATAGCAGCAAACTCTATTGAAATCAACTGCTACTCAAGTCTCATGCTATTTTGTGGCCTTTAGGTGAAGTGGGAAATACCATAAATATGTGTTCCAAGCACATGAATGATCAAGCGAATACATATTTACAATTAGGAAACTAGGAATTCTAGATGAGACCCGAGTTGTGACTTTGAAAAGGGCGTGTCGTCATGAAAGATGATGTAAAACAATGATTTTGCTAAATTATTAAAATATCAGTGATTTATTTCAATAATATAAATGGATTAAATGAATGCTGATAATTAAATGCTTATAATCAGCTAATGTAAAATTAACCACTCACGCTTCGTTGTTTATTTAATGCAAATGAATAAATATTTTTTTATATTCCATGCATTAATAAACTATATAGGGTATGTATTGGCTAATCCACTGGTGTTTGAATTCTTCTGTTTTTTGATTCCGACTTGTATGCCTGACATGTCATAATAATGAATGCCCAACTTGGCCATAGGAGTTTCCTAGGTGCAGTTGAAGGCAGCATCTGTTCGAGGAGATCTTTATGTACTGTAAGAGGCACATTGTTGCTGCCTATGTAGAGCTGTCCAAATCAGTTACTTACGAGCCTAAATCTGAGTTCGGATCCTGTTGTAGACAGGCAGCTCATTAAGATTTGGAACACCGTTGAAACATGGCTATTGAGATTACACATAACTTTACTGCAGTACCACGGCCACTTGTTACAGCCTTGAACATCACCTCTTGGCTGCACTGTCAAACCTTGTTAACATTTTACAGTTCATTAACTTTCACGCTTAGTTAATGTAGTTCATAAATGTATGGGTTTGGTCCGCAGTTGTGTTTAGCGCCTTGAATGGTAGGTCTGACGTTATGTCCAGATGGTGAATTTTAGGTTTCACAGGACTGTGTTGTAGGAGCAGCCCAGGGGGCACAGGGGTGGAAGCACTAAGCTCCAGTAACGTGTTAGCAAAACAGCAGCTGAAAATAGTTGAGACCTATAACTCTCACAGATGTGACGATAGCCAGCTAAAGGGAAACATCTCACAAGAGACAGAGAGAGGAATGGCAAGAAAACTAAACCAGTGGTTGTAAAATTGACAGAGACAGAAGAGAAAGATCATATGAGAAGTATAGACTGATAATTGGTTTAACATCAAATGTTTTAAGCATAAATATTTCTTTATTTAATTCATTATTTATTCATGCTATTTATTTTTATTACATTCATGCTCAAGTCCCTTTTTAAGATGATAATAATTATTACTATAATTATTATTATTAAATAAAGCAATAATTAAAATTAGTTTCTGCATTATATATACTAGATACTTCAACATAAAAATAATTATTATATGTATCGGTTGAAAATAAAAATCTCTTACAGAGATAGACTGGGAAATAATCACAGCAAAGGAAAGCTTAAATAGGACAACCAAACATTGCAGGGTGGAAATAGCACACAATAATATAGATTACACTGAGTCTCTCCCTTCTTCCTCTTTCCCACACCTTGCATATTACTAGCTGTCAGACTCTTTCCCAGACTGGTGCTGATTGATGACCTCATGAGGGAATTAACATGACACACTCAGTGTGAAGTTTTCAAACTGTGCCAAACTTATAGCCCTTGTATTTCAGACAGGCCCCACGTCTCCTTGTTTAATCTTTCTCCCATCTCTTTCCTTTTCCTTACCTCCCATGTCACCTACTATCTTTTAACCACACTCTCTACCACTACAGTATTACAATAGTGCTCTGTTGATATTTTAGTCACTGTTTTTTATCCCATAATGTCATTCATTATCCTACATTTGCATTGTTTTTACAGATTTTATAAAAATGTTAACCCTTTAAATGTTGTCTCAACCATTTATTTTAAGAAAAAATATTTTTCCATATAGTATTATAGTATTCAATTTTAGTCACTGTCTTTTATTCCATAATGTAATTCATTATCCTACATTTGCATTGTTTTTAAAGATTTTATAACCATTTTAAGATTTAAGGTATATACACGTAATCGGCATAATTTTTAATTACTGTAACAAATATGTTAAAGGAATAGTTGACCCAAATTCTGTTGTCATTTATTCACCCTAATGTCATTCCAAATATGGACTTTCTGCCTTGGAACACAAAAGGAGAAATGTTTAGATGTGCTGGCCACTCTTTTACATATAAGAAAAGTGAACAGTAGGGGATTCACAATTATGAAATTTAGATGATAATTAATTGTCAAACAAATAATTGCGATTATGACAATTAATTGTCAGTTTTGGAGCTATGACGATTAATTGACCCTTCTAAACCCGCCTTAAAAGCGCTTCTGACCAATACTGTCTTAGCAAACTGTTGCCCTGCTGCCATTACTCTGACACACGTTTGCTATTTTCCAGTGACAGCCTTTGGAAGTAATGTGTGTTTGAGTACATTTAAGTGGGATTTTATCAAAATAATCAAAATGTAAGACACATTGTTGCTGGTCATTTGTAATAGTGACTCAAGTAAACCAGAGAGGATCCCGCAGTGTTTTTCTTTCGTTTTTTTAAATAATCTTAAAATAAATCTAAAGAAAGGACATGTTATTGATTAAACTGTGTCAGCCCTCATTCCCAATGGGGGGGGGGGGGGGGGAGCTTTGTGAAGGGTCAGTTGTCTCTTTTAGGGCTTTCACGATTAATTGTGATATAAATTGTCATATTTCTTAAGGTGCATATGTGCTTCATACACCTTAAGATGTATTTTTTACATACAGTATTTAACTTCAAATATGTCAATCAAATAATAAAATAGGGATATATTATTTCCTTTTAAGGCTTTAAAAACATATGAGTGACATGAAAATAATGTTTTTAATATCAAAATATTTCTAAATACTTAAAATATGTCTCTCTTTTTGGTCAACTTAAGTTTTGGTCAATTTTGCATTTACACTTTTGTAAATATTTTATATTATATTTATTAATGAAAACAACAATATATTATATTATATTATATTATATTATATTATATTATATTATATTATATTATATTTTTACGTATTGCATGGTATGTCTCGACGAGAAAGGAGGAATGTCTTGATGGGAAAGCAAGAAAGAAAGGCAATCAAAATGATCCATTGTCTAGCTCCGGGGGTGGCAGGGAGATGTTCCTGACCACCGCCCCACCACCAGGAGATGTTCTGGGATTAATGGCCCGAATCATCTGTGATAGGTGGCTCCTGGCTGATGACCCCATAGCTGGACAAGGCACTGGCAGAGGTGCGGCAGGCAGTAATGCCCAGCAGGTTTAGACATCTACCTGTGCATCTGTGTAATATTCTGGGAGACAAGTGAATACTGTGAATAGGGAAGTTGGAGTCCAGGGAAGACTGGAAGATTGTCTGGAAAGACTGACTGACTGCAGGAAAGTCTTCACAGGGGGTGGGCAGGCTAGTAACCTTACCCACAGGTCCTCATACAGGGTACACCCTAACTAACTATGAGCACTTTACAAGAAAAACAGCCTAGTGGTCCTCCGAGAGGTGGGATGGAAGATGGACCAATTAGGACGGACTCTACGGACACGATTGGAATGGCCATGGATAGTGAGCAAAGGATCCTTAGGAAATTCAGCTGCAGGTGGACGAGGGTAACAACTTACAAAGGCCTGTGAATTCATCAAGGAAGGATGAATGTGGCGGGAACAGCCAGACACAATCTTGCACTGCAGCATCAGGTCAGACAAGAAGGGTACAGAGCCCGGTTGAGCACCACAGCGCTACTGAATCCACTGTTGTGGAGGGTCACCAAGAAGACCAGTACCACCAGCAGGACAAGTCATGCCTGTGAGGTGAGCCACAGGAGGATGCAACTGTTAACCCACAGACAAGAGACGGAAGGCAAGACAATGAAAAGGAGCCAGGGAGAAGGAAACTAATTAACTGGCCAAGATCTAATGATAATGAAGCCTGGAGCAGACTAGACCAAGACCTGTGCTCCACCTTGGAGAATGCACTCAACAGAAGAGTGGAGGCCAAGCTTAATATGTTTAGTGACATTGTTTATGAAGAATGTGTAGGTTGATCTCTGGAAGCATCAGTGAAAAAGCGTGGTCGCAGGGTGATGTGCAGGAGAGAAAAGGAAATACTTCAGCTCGTCAAATTGATCTGAAAGATCCATATTCCCATAAAAACACCCACAGAAATCAAATGAAGATTCATCTTCATTCACCTCTTTTATTGCCATATATTTGTGTATTAGTGTACATTTATGCATTTGGCAGATGCTTTTATCCAAAGTGACTTACAGTGCCATTATTACAGGGACAATCCCCTGGAGCTAAGTGCCTTGCTCAAGGACACAATGGTGGTGGCTGTGGGGATCAAACCAACAACCTTCTGCTTACCAGTTCAGTGCTTTAGTCCACTACACCACCACCTAGCTAGGTGGCAAATAGCTGGCAAGCAACTGAAACTAGCGCACTAAAAAACAGTTAATACATAGATAGCTAATACCTGCTAAATCTCTTTGGGTGAGGGGTGAAGATGAGTTTAGGTACAGGTGCTGCATTCCATTCAAATCAGATGTGTAGATCTCTGATCTCCGACTAAATGCATTCCATTGCCAGATGCTGACATTAAAGGAAACAAAACTACAATGCTCCCGTTAGCTTAGCAAATTTTTCCTGTCACCAGAGATATCTCCTAAGAACCCAATTTGAAGAAGCATTTGTGTTACAGGTGTACAATTACCAAAAGAGAGTATAATTTACCATGTTTTGAACACCTGCTACTCTGCAAACGTTTGTTAAACAATCTTTACTATCATGTAATGTAGGAACTTTGACTAATTTATCAATATTATTTAATTAAAGTGAATGTTTAACACTTATTTTGTACATCTTCCTGGGTGCCAACATGATTTTGTGACGTCACGCACCTCTTGGGGAAATCGGAGTTTAACATTTCCGCACGACTTTCCAATGGCATTCCATTGCACTTTTCCCAGTAGGAAGTTGGAAAATCCAACTTTCTGGGTTGAATGGAATGCAGCAAGAGGCAGATTGCTAATGTTAGCTAGCTAGCATCACTTACACTTAGCTTACCTTTCATTATGCTTCCTTTGTAAGTGCCGATAAAAGTTTGACGTGGTCCCAGCCATCTCGGTAAGCATTGCATTCCAGAATTTACATACTGCTGTGTGTTTTCTTTTGGACGCTTTTTTGCAGATTAACTCTTTGTGGTTTAGGTCAGTGTTTCCCAATTTGTTTTCTGCTATGGCACACTTTTTATGATTAAAAAATCCCACGGCACACCACTATTCCACATAACCATCGTCAATAGTTTTCCTTTTCTAGAACTTGTCCATGTTTCCTGTCTGTCTTAGTAGCGTGAACTCGTAATGTTTTAAATTCAGCTATGCAAAAAACGCAAGTAACATAGGTACGCTGTATAATGAGGTCACAGATGCCAAATGGAAAGTTTGTAGATTTGTTCTTGCAAATTAATTCTTGCAACGGCACAGCAAATACATTTATTTATTTATTTATTTATTTATTTATTTACTGTATTTTCCAGATATAAAGTCGCACCTGACTGTAAGTCACACTGGGTCAAAATCACATTGTTGATAAAAAACACACACATATACAAAAAAAAAGCATATTGCATTCCGACCTCCATTCACCGGTTCAGATGTCAAACGTGCTCAGTGAAGATTACAGTACTTCAGAATCTACACATTGTATCACAGTGTTTTTTGGACTTGTTTAAAACGGGGGAATTTGCTTTTAGTAATCATATGTAACAGTTTCTCATATTCTCTTTATGTTTCATGAGAGAAACACGACAAGTAAGCCACATCTGTTCATAACATCTGTAACTCTATGCTGAGTACAAATAAACACCTTTTAGTCTTTGAGTAAAACAATACACCTGTTTAATTCTATTCATTCATTTCCGTTCACTGACTGAATGTTTTTACTACAAGTGTGATGATGAAGCATAATTTTGTGGGCATGTGAGGAGTTGCGTTTGACAGCGGACTAGAGTTTGTTAGAACAATAATGTTATGATGGACAAAATATTTAAACTGGTTGCATAAAATACTTTGTAGTGGAAAACAGACTGAATTGGCAACTTTAAAACTCTTCTACCATCTCTATGCCTTCACTGAAATAAAAAAGCAGTATTTATTTAATTTTAGGAATATAAAACTTTTCCATGGCACACCTGACAATCTTTCACGGCACACTAGTGGTCACAGTGGTTTGGAAACACTGGTTTAGGTAGCCAAATTGTATTACAGAAGATTTGTCTGACATCTCTCAGACAGGCACAATTTCTTCTCCTGTCATTCACTTTCTTGGAGTGCATGTGAAGGGGGTGGGGAAGGGTTTGACAGCTGTTAACAGTAACAAAAATTTCAAATTAGAAATGAGTCAAGTTATTGCTTGCATTTGAAGCAGGAAGTTTTACATCCAATCACAGCAGTGATGTTAACATATAAATCAAACAATGCTCAGGCAATTAAGTGATATCTCTGCAGTTGTGGTCTTGACTGGTCTTGAAATAAAATCCCAAGTCCTCTTTATCTGAGACCGAGACAAGACCGAGTAAAAATGTGGTCAATTTTGAGACGAGACCAATACCTTCAAAAAGTGGTCTCGAGACCAGTCTCGAGACCAAGACCGATCTCGAGTACTACAACACTGCCAGACAGGTGTCCAGAGGAAACCGTGCACTATCTGGGGTGAGATTGCCAGCACTGCACTTCTATATGGATGATGTTACAAGTATCCTCCAGACTGCTACATGTATGAACATACTCTGAAAAAAGCTGGAAGAGCTTTTGGCATGGGCCAGGATGAAGATCAAGCCAGCAAATTCATTTAGCCTTTCTATTCGTAAGGGTATTAGAATCGAACAGATGTCATTTGAGGTGGATGGTGAAAGAATCCCAGTGCTGGCAGAGCAGTGCATTCGAAGTTTAAGGAGAGAATACACAGCAAATCTGTCAGATAAACACATGGCAGTGTTGGATCTGAAGCAGTTAAATGAGGGCTTGGATAAGATAGGCAGTTGTCATCTCCCAGGCAAATACAAGATCTGGCGTTACCAATTTACATTGTATCATCGTCTGATTTGGCCGCTAAAGATGTGTGAGATCACTGCAGTGGCAGTGGTAAGGAAGTGGCAAGGCTTGCCGCGTTGTCTTTCAGACATAGCATTATTTGGAAGAAAAACCTTACAACCATTAAAGTCCAACACCCTGGGTTAAAAGTAGGAGAAGACCAGTTCTTAGAACTAAGGGAATCAACAGACCAGTCAGTGAGGGCTTGTCAAGCCGAGGTCCAAACAGGTCATGCCTAGAAGGCAGAGGAGGTTGTAAACAGGGTGGTTTCAAGACTGAAGCCACAAGAGATTGTTGGAAGGACCCAATCAGGAAGAGCAGGCCTTGGATTGGGGATGGCTCTCAAGCTGTGGTCAGCAGCCTCTATTGGACATTATGGCAAGGTGCATATAATAGAGTTTTAGGATGGGCTGACCTGTGGAAGATACCGCAGGCCAGGCTAAGTTTTCTAATAAGATCTACCTATGACACTCTTCCAAGCCCTGGAACTTTGTCTTTGTGGTATGATAAAGAGGAGATTTGTCCCCTCTGCAAGGCCCCAAAAGCAAATCTGCAGCACATTTTGGCTGGATGCAAGACCGCATTGGCACAAGGACGGTATAGGTGGCAGCATGATCAGGTTCTGCGAAAGCTGGCAGAGATCCTTGAGGCATGTAGAAGAAAGGCCAACAAAGGCCATGATGCTCCTCAGAGGAAATACATTGTGTTTGTTAAAAAGGGAGTTTAAAAAAACACACACACACACATTTCCTCCCTCTGTGCTGTGCCTTGTGCACCGCACGGAGGGAGGAAATGTGTATTTTTTTTTTTTAAAGGTCAATACTGGCACATGGAATTGATTGGTCAATGGTGGTTGACCTTGGCCAGCAGCAGCTAAAATTACTTTCTGTGATCGCCATTACCTCCTTGGTCCGCATCAGCTAGGAAAGTCATAAAGATTGAACTTACTATCCCATGGGAAGAGGGACTGGAGGCAGCCTATGAGAGGAAGAAGCTAAAATATGCTGATCTGGCCGCAGAGTGCAGGAAACATGGATGGAGGGCTGCCACTTACCCTGTGGAGGTCGGGTGTCGAGGGTTTATTGGAACATCAATGCAGTACCTGTTGAAAAACATTGGTATCTTTGGATCAGCATTGAAGAATTCTCTGAAGGAAATGGCAGAAGAAGGAGGAAAAAGGGAGCTTCTGGCTATGGTTAAAAAGGAAGGATGAAAAGTGGGGTGTGCAGAAGTGAGAAAGTAGGAATAGGGAACAATTGTGATATGTGGTGAGGTAGCATGTAGAAGATGAAAGGGGTGGGGAGGAATTATTTCCACTGACACACTCGGTTCTTATCCGTTGGTTTCTGGAGAGGGATTGAGAGGGGGAGCGAAACCAGGCCAAGCTAGGCATTGGAGGGGCAGCTGACGCAGTCTTGCGGCTCACCTCTCACATCGCTCTCCTACTTAATCTGTTATAGGATTGGTTTAAGGATAGGCACTGGACAGGTGGTAGGCAGAGATTGATAGCTTGTGTTTTTTCTAACAGAGAAGAGGCCTTGGACGTAGGATAGCTCTGCTCATGGGGTGGGGGTTGTGTACTGAACCCCGGTTGTATGGTATGTCTCAACGAGAAAGGAGGAATGTCTTGATGGGAAAGCAAGAATAAAAGGCGCTCAAAATGATCCGGTGTCCAGCTGTGGGGGGTGGCAGGTTGACATCCTTGACCGCCACCCCACCACAAGGAGATGTTCCAGGATTAATGGGGCAAACATCCGTGATAGGTGGCTACCGGCTGATGATGCTGTAGCCGGTCAATTGATGGCACCAGCGGAGGTGGGACAGGCAGTAATGCCCAGCAGGTTTAGACATCTACCTGTGCATCTGAGTAGTAAAATATTTCTGTCCTAATTTCTTCACTTTCACACATTACAGTATTTTAATGCTCTTTTATTAAACCCACAAGCAATTTCTAAGGAAGCAAAACCTTTGAGAATTTGTTTCATCATTTTATCACTCCACATAAATAAAATAAGTCTGCGTGTGTATGAGCACTCTATGACCAGAAACATTTGCCATAACACGATCATTTAAAGTGAAGCTGGAACAATTTGCTATCACTATCAAAGCTTATATTTGTTCATTTATATTTTCACAGGAGTTTGCCGCAAGCCTCTGCTGACTGCGTGTGCATCAGATCACTTGAGAAGCACTTCACGCGCTCTTCCAGACAAGAGCTGCTCTGGTTGAGATCCGTGGTGCAGTTGAGTGATGCTTGGAGTTCAACACACAAACGCGTTGATGGCATTTAAATATTTGCTTAAAATTCCCTTATTTGGGCATTAAAATGTGTTTGGAATTAGAAGTGCACTATAATCGCGGTTCCCTATCTGTCACTCACTCGACGTTGTGTCAATGTAGTGACACTAGGGGTCACTCTTGGGAGCCCGAGACACCTCTGATCTTTGATAAAAGGCCAATGAAAATTGACGAGTGGTATTTGCATGCCACTTCCCTGGACATACGGGTATAAAAGGAGCTGGTATGCAACCACCCATTCAGATTTTCTCTTCGGAGATGAACAGTCATGCTCATTGAGCTGAATTTCTATTGAGCATTCACCTCTGCTGGATCTGACGGCGCATTTCAGCGGCTTCTCCCTCCTCTGTACTGGTGCACTGCAGAGAACACCCCTGTGCGCTTCGGCAGAAAAAAGAGAGTATATTTTCTGAAAGAGTTTAATTCTCTAAAAAAGTATATTTCTCTAAAAGAGCGGCACACACGGAACGTCTTTTTAAAGACGCGTCTTTTTAAAGATGACTTTCCGATTGTGTGTTATTCCTTGTTGCGGTCGTTATCTCTCAACTTCGGATGGTCATGATCGCTGTCTTTCGTGTCTGGGTGCGACCCACACGGAGGCAGCGTTCATGGATGGTTCATGTTCTCACTGCGAGAACATGACCATGGCAACGTTGCATTTGCGGCTTGCTTTCATAAGAAAGCAAGTCACCCCAGCGGCTCCCTGCCTCGGTCCTTCTACCTACGGGTATGTGGCTAGCACTGGGGGCGATCTGGGGACCCAAATGGGATCGCCTCCGCCGGGTATCCCCACGTGGACCTCCCATTCCCCAGCACGCTCATCTGCCCCAGTCGGGCTTCCGGATGAGTCCACCGGCTCGTCTCATGGCGAGTCTGGCCTCTTGTTCAGAGCCCGCGAAGATGATGAGCTCTCGAGCGCAGCATTGGAGAGCGGGCTTGTCCAGTCGGACGCAGAAGCCTCAGATGGGCTCCCCCCCTCGGGGACGACTGCACAGTCACAGGCTGCTGCAGAGATGACAGACATGCTTTCCTGGGCGGCCGTGAGCGTCAGGCTAGAGTGGAACCATCCGCTCTCCCCTGAACCCTCGTGGCTCAATGATTGGTTCCTGGGCTCGCGGTGCCGCTCAAAGCAGCCACGCCTTGCTCCAGTGCCTTTCTTCCAGGAAGTGCATGAGGAGCTGACGAAATCGTGGGGGGCACTTTTTACTGCCCAGTCCCAATTCCTCAGTTCCCCTGCCCTCACTACCCTTGATGGCAGGGCGGCCAGGGGCTATACGGTGATTCCCCCAGTGGATAAGGCGCTCACGGTGCACCTATGCCCACAGAGTGCCGCCACCAAGCGCAGATGCCCAAAGCTCCCATCCAAGCCCTGTAGGTTCACGTCATCCCTGACGGCTAAAGCCTACAGTGCTGCTGGACAAGCCGCCTCTGCCCTGCATGCCATGGCTCTCCTGCAGGTCCACCAAGCCAAGGCGCTGAAAGAACTGCACGAGGGTAGTTCCGCCCCAGATCTGATGCAGGAACTGCACTCGGCGACCGACCTCGCTCTCCGAGCGACGAAGGTCACGGCGCGGTCTCTCGGGTGGACGATGTCCACATTAGTGGTCCAGGAGTGCCACCTTTGGCTCAACCTGGTCGAGATGGGTGAGGCCGAAAAGACACAGTTCCTTGCTGCCCCCATTTCCCAGGCTGGCCTATTCGGCGACACCGTCAAGGACTTTGCTCAGCAGTTCTCGACAGTGAAGCAGCAGACAGAGGCTATCCGGCATATCCTGCCCCGGTGCAGCTCAAGATCATGCACCCCGGCTGCTCGTCACCAAGGGCGTCCCCCTGTGGTGACTGCACTGGCTCCGCCGCAGCCCGCCCCTTCAGCCCGGCCCTGCCGTGGAGCCCACCGCAGGAAGCAGACACCACCCGTCTCACAGTCGGCCGCTAAGAACCCACAGAGGTCGTCAAAGCGCCCCTGAGATGGGCGACCCAGGGTCGAAGAAACCCACTCACCTGGAGCTGGTAAGAAGACCACTTGTTTGATTTCATGCCCAAGTGGCTGCGGTACCCAACAGTTCAGCAAAAGAGCGGTTTCCTTCTTCCCTGGGTCATATACCCAGTGTGCACGGTCGTCATCATGACTACCATCCATGGGTTTTTCCTTGCAGGATTTCCTTGCACAGCTGTGGCACACATCCGCCCCTGTTGTGACAGTCTCCACGGGTTACGAGGACAGGCCTCTTCCTCCCCCGTCCCAGGCTGTTCCGGGGGTGGTCACAAGGAGCCAGGTAAATGTTAGTTCGGACAGACAACACGGCAATGGTAGCATATGTCAACCGCCAAGGCGGTCTGCGCTCTCGTTGTATGTCACAACTCGCCCGCCGTCTCCTCCTCTGGAGCCAGTAGCACTTCAAGTCGCTGCGAGCTACTCACATCCTGGGCAACCTCAACACTACAGTGGACGTGCTGTCATGGCAGGTTACCCTCAGGGGAGAGTGGAGGCTCCACCCTTAGGTGGTCCAGCTGATTTGGAGTCGATTCAGACAGGCACAGTTCGCCTCCCAAGAATCCTCCCACTGCCCGCTCTGGTACGCCCTGACCGAGGCCCCCCTCTGCATAGACACACTGGCACACAGCTGGCCCCCTGGCCTGCGCAAATATGTGTTTCCCCCAGTGAGCCTACTTGCACAGACCCTGTGCAAGGTCAGGGAGGATGAGGAGCAGGTCGTCCTGGTAGCACCCTACTGGCCCACCCAGACGTGGTTCTCAGACCTCACGCTCCTCACGACAGCCCCCCCCCCCGGTGAATTACCCTGAGGAAGGACCTTCTTTCTCAGGGACGGGGCACCATCTGGCACCCACGACCAGACCTCTGGAATCTCCATGCCTGGCCCCTGGACGGGACGTGGAAGACCTAAGCGGTCTACCACCCACGGTGGTAGACACGATCACTCAGGCTAGGGCCCCCTCTACGAGGCGCCTCTATGCCTTTAAGTGGTGTCTGTTTGCTAAGTGGTATTCTTCCCAACAGGAAGACCCCCAGAGATGCGCAGTCAGATCAGTGCTTTCCTTCCTGCAGGAGAGGTTGGAAGGCTGGCTGTCCCCTTCCACCTTGAAGGTGTACGTTGCCGCCATAGCAGCACACCACGACACAGTCGACGGTAAGTCCTTAGGGAAGCATGTCCTGATCATCAGGTTCCTGAGAGGCTCCAGGAGGCTGAATCCCTCCAGACCATGCCTTGTTCCCTCATGGGACCTCTCTGTAGTTCTTCAGGGTCTACAGAGAGCCCCCTTTGAGCCTTTACAGTCAGCTTAAGGCACTCTCCTTGAAGACTGCCATCCTGACTGCACTCACTTCCATCAAGAGGGTAGGAGAACTGCAAGCGTTCTCTGTCAGTGAAACATGCCTGGAGTTCAGTCCGGGCTACTCTCACGTGATCCTGAGACCCCGACCGGGCTATGTGCCCAAGGTTCCCACTACCCCTTTTAGGGATCAGGTTTTGAACCCGCGAGCGCTGCCCCAGGAGGAGGCAGACCCAGCCCTGTCATTGCTGTGTCCGGTGCGCATTTTACGCATCTATTTGGATCGCACGCAGAGCTTTAGGATCTCTGAGCAGCTCTTTGTCTGCTTTGGTGCACAGCGGAAAGGAAGCGCTGTCTCCAAGCAGAGGATTGCCCACTGGCTCATTGATGCCATAGCTATGGCATATCACGCCCAGGACATGCCGCCCCCGGTAGGGCTACAAGCCCATTCTACCAGGGGTGTAGCGGCCTCCTGGGCCCTGGCCAGGGGTGCCTCTCTAACAGAGATTTGCAGAGCAGCAGGCTGGGCAACACCCAACACCTTTGCAAGGTTCTACAACCTCCGGGTGGAACCGGTCATCCCAGGTAGTGGCACGCAATACAAGAGGATAAGCCCGGGATAGCCGGCTGGGTGTATCGCTTGCACATAGCGCTTTCCACCTCTTTAGAGCTGAAGATGTGCACCATTAATTCCCAGTAGTGTTCACAAACTATATTCCCTGGTTGACTTCCTCTGAGCCCTGTGGCAGTCGAGTTTTCAGAGAGACTCACTGCCGGCCCAGTACATGTGCTAACTAAGAGCCCTGTTCTGGGGTTGGTGCTCAGCATGTGTCGGTTACCTGTAAGGTAACCCCATGCGATGTATATCTTCTGCTAATTCGTTTCCCTGTTGGCAAACTGCGTCTTCCTTGGGCAGAGCCCCCTCTGCCACAGTCTCCATGTTTGTAGTAACTCCTCCCCCGTTGGGTAGGATCTACCTTGAGACTCTCCACATGGTCATCAAGACCACGTGACGTATTTTTTTCCACTTAAATATCCCCCCCTCTCTTTGGGCGAGGTGTGGTCTCCGCGGTGTCCTCCCCTTGGGAGGGACACCCCAAGACTAGACCTGGCAGCCCAGTCAGATAATCCTCCTTCTTTTTTAGGGAGTGGAAAAAAGAAGGGGAAAAGAGGCCACAACTGGGTTAGACTGTCTCTATCTCTTGGATAGTTGACTTGTCCCCAAAGGGCGTTCGACACTCATAACTATGTTGGGGGAGGTTACGTGTCAGCCTAGTGTGCTGGCTACGAGGCACACAGTGGTCTGCCTGTCACACACCGCCAGTTCACGTAACACAGTTCAGCCAGTTGTGGCGTTTCGTATAGGCCCCCTAGTGTCACTACATCGACACAACATCGAGTGAGTGACAGATAGGGAATGTCCTGGTTACTTGCGTAACCTCCGTTCCCTGATGGAGGGAACGAGACGTTGTGTCCCTCCTGCCACAATGCTGAACTACCCGCTGAAATGGCCGGACCCTGTCTCGGCTCCTCAGAATAAAACCTGAATGAGTGGTTGCATACCAGCTCCTTTTATACCCGTATGTCCGGGGGAGTGGCATGCAAATACCACTCGCCAATTTTCATTGGCCTTTTATCAAAGACCAGAGGTGTCTCGGGATCCCAAGAGTGACCCCTAGTGTCACTACATCGACACAACGTCTCGTTCCCTCCATCAGGGAACGGAGGTTACGCAAGTAACCAGGACGTTATCTCAAATAACCGCAGTTAGATCAAATAACCGCGATCAGACGATTATTTAATAATCACGTCAGGCCTAGTGAACAGGGTTTCAGGCTGTCGAGTTCCAAAAACGTAAAAGTAGTCCATTTAAGTAATTCATTATTAACTGATTCTCTTCCCATCTGCCAGAGCTCAGAAATAGACTACAAAAGTCGTAAATACTACAAAAATGCATTGATGCCATTTGATGCAATTTGCAAGTGTAAAATAGGCTATATTATGCTTTATATACAGTATATATAGGTAATTATAGGAACTCTGGATGAAAGTTTATGAGGTTACTCTTCTTTGTTCATTCCAATGGATCTACTTGTGTCCAAGATTAGTTCCTTTTCCCACCATATTTTATTTTCTAACACATGTCTTTCTTTATATTCACTCTCTCTTTCCCATACACACACAAGCACATGTGGTGGGCAGATTGTGTGTACCATCTCAGATGAATATAAGAGTAAAATAAAGTACTAAGTATAATAAAAGATGGTGTAACTTGACTTCTGACCTTTGACCTTCACATTTAATAGACAAGTGTGGATTCACTGTATTAACTCCTTTTTCCAGTAATAATTATTAGCCCAAAATTATCTTATCCAGCAACAACAGGACTTAGAGTCACTAAATTCAACAGTTGAGATTAAGATTTGAATTACATAGATGGACACTAACCTTTATTAATTTTTTTAGAATCTTTCATTTGTTGCATGATGCAGGACTGGTCTAGAGAAGAAATGCATATTACACTTTGATTTCTTCATGTATGAAACAATTGGTATTTTTATTACTTTTCTATGAACATACATTTTGATCACAAAGTCTTTTTATTTGAATAAAAAAAATAATCTGCAAATATTATAATTATTTTATTATTTTACTTAAACCCTTCCCTAAATGGCAAGTAAAAGCAAAACAAACTGTGGTTATTCAGTCAGGCTGACCCTTCCTATACTGTAGTAGGCGGTTCATGGCCAGAATAAGATGCATTGGGGACCAGACTTTAGGTAGAAAGTCAAAGGTGTGGCTGTGCGAGACTACATGCAGTATAAAAGGCAGATGATGTGAGGTTGAGGTTGTGATGCAATGATTTCTCTGAGCTCTACCAAAGAGCATGAAAGGTTTTCTTTTTATCTACTCCAATTATGTTGCAGGGTATTGATGTTCCTCCCATTAGAAACATTTATTTTATCTCATCAGTCATACAATGTTAAGGGAAACAGAATGGTTGCATATTTCCTTTCCTAGTAAAGTGATTGTATATAACATGACTGTTGAGAAATTTCTCTGTTTAAAATATATACTGTTTGAATGTAGTTCATTTAAACCTAAGCTAAATTGCCTTAACATTTCTTTTATAACACAACTTGTTAATGAGCCAACATCTTGTGAAATTGCTGCTGTACAGTGTCTTTTTCCAAACAATAAAAGCTTGTTGTGGTTACCGTGTCATTCTGAGCTATAGGCAGAATTATGCTGTAAACATATGTGGGTTTAATTGGCTGCAGACCTCACTGGGTTGTGCTGATGATGATGCAGGGCTTTTTGATAGAGACTCGCTGATGACAATTAGGGAGGAGTGTGAGCTATGGGGTTTCATGAAAGCTATAGTGTACTGTTAACACGATGCATTCTGAGTTGCAAAATAGTGAATACTGTCACAGCCAGGGCACCAGGGTTTGGCTGGTTAGCTTCAGCAGTTAGTCTCTCCTGGTAGCTGCAGTAACAACAATATTACACAGATGAAAAAAAAGCATCTTTCTCCATTGACACCATTTATTTTTTATAATTTTTTTTGCAGGCAACATATAAATCCATAAATCCTAAATATTTCATTATATTCTAGTAGATATTTCACCAAAGCCTGAGTTTTCTGGAGGGCTTTTAAAGTGTGACATTGACTTGTTTAGTCCCACCCCAAACTCACACCATTGGTTGAGCACATTCTGTTATTTCCAGCCCAATCAGGCCACTAAAAATAAATAAATAAATAAATAAAAAAGATTGCTATTGGGTTTTGTGCAATTCCTCTCTCTTTTCTGTCCTGTCATATAATTGCATTAAACAGCCCATAAATGAATTAAATGCCTTCTGTGCTGTTAAAGTATAGGTAAATGGAAATACACTTTAATACAAGCATAAAAGTGAAACACCACAAACTGAATTAATTTCTTCTGAATTAAGCTCTGATCTTGGCCCTATTGATATCCAGCCGTCCTTTTGGATCTTATGAAGTGCCACTAAATTGGGCTCGTCCACCACAAACTCATGCCATTGGTTGAACCAGTGCTGTTATGTTTGGCACAGTCGGGCCACTCAAATTAAACAGACTGCAATTCTGTTTTGTGCAATTCTTGTTTCCCTTTACTGTCCTGTCGTATAAATGCATAAAAAAAAAATAAAAAAAAAAACATAAATTAAATAAAAGGTTTCTGTGTTCTGTTAGATAAATGGAAATAAACTATAATAAATGCATGAAACTGAAACATCACAATCATGGTTTTCCTAAATTAGGCTCTGATAGTGGCATTTAGTGAATTATCTAATGCACTTTATTCCAAACGCCCTATTGCTATTCAGCTGCCCTTGTGGATTATGTGAAGTGCCACCAATATGTTGGTTTTAAATTTGTTTAATGGCACTTGTAAATGTCGCTGCTCTTGTATGGGCCCTGTGTCACAGACGGTGAAGGAGGTGTCTTCTGTGTCTTCTGTCTTCTGTGAGAGCTCAAGGACCTGTGGGAGCTAATTTTTAACTATTCATAAAACAATACACGCTGAGTCTATAGCAATTAGAAAGCACTTAATAGACTTCAAGAGCACTTACAGGGTCATGGACTCACTCTAAAGAGAACAAATCAGATGGGTACTCTGTTTATTGTGTTTCATTTTTCTTTTAAATGTCATCTATAAATAATGCAGACATTTAAATGAAGGTGCATCATCATAAGTACACCATTATTTTAATTTCGACAGCATTGTGGTTATGCTGTGTTCCCTGTGCTCTCCTACTTGTGATATGAGCGTTCATCTACAAAAAATCAGCACTCAGTAGAGACTCAGAGGGTTTTGTGATCGATTGAAGAGAAACCCTATCACATTTATATTTACATAATGGATAATTCATTTTAGGTACAGATCACTTTCAGACAACAAATTGAGTAGAATCATCGTTAGAAAGTGGTGGTTCTGTTAAAGGAATAATTCACCTAAAAATGAAAATGACATCTATGTCATTATTTACTCACTCTCACGTTTTTCTAAACCTGTTTGGCATTCTTTTTGTAATGGAACACAACAGGTGATTTTTAAAAAATAATAATCAGGTTGCTCTTTTCCACATAATTAAAGTGAACAGGGGCTATGACTTGTCCGTATCACTTATTTAATTCTTTTGAAGCTATTGATATAATCTGATAGTCTTCTCTACCCTGTGTTCAACAGAAAAAAAAGAAAGTCATATAGTTTTGGAATGATATCAGGGTGAGTAAATGATGACAGATTTTTCATTTGTTAGTGAACTACTCCTTTAAATACAAAGCAATTAATATGTTTATTACAGTATATATAATAATATAGTGCTTCAAAGGTGAGCACAGCATTGAAATCTTTTCACAGTTTTCCACAATTTATTCAGCTTTAACCACTTAAAGGGTTAGTTCACCCAACAGTTAAAATTGTTTTATTATTTACTCACCCTCATGAAATCTCAGGTGTGTATGACTTTCTATCTTCACCAAAACACATTTGAAGAAAAACTGAAAAATATCTTAGCTCAGTAGGTCCTTAAAATGCAAGTGGATGGTGATCAGACTTTTGAAGCACCAAAAATCATAAACGTCATCGGTACGACATCAGCTGTTAAATTAATGTCTTCTAAAGCAACATGATCACTTTTGGTGTGAAAAAGATCAATATTTAAGTACTTTTTAACTATAATCCATTGCTTCTGGTCAGCAGCAGTATGCGTGTGACATAATCGTGTTGGCATGTTCACACGAGAACTGACGCACGTGCGTCACAGCTGGAAGAGCAGCTCTGTTTACAAGTGAGAAGGAGGAACGCTGTACAGAAGCTTAGTTGGTTTTGGTTTAGATCTGTATTTGTATCTGTTTCTTTACTCACAATGGTGCATTTGTGTGCTTATCTTGGATGGCTCAACTGAGTGGAGAACGTGAGATTACGTCCTTAACATGGCAACACGAATGCGTCATACGAGAGACCATGTGAACTCAGCAATCTAATGAATGCGTATACTGCTGCTGACCGGAAGCAATGGTTTATAGTTAAAAAAGTTCTTTATTATTATTTATTATTCAAACCAAAAGCGATCGTATCACTTTAGAAGACATTAATTTAACTGCTGGAGTCATATGGATGATGTTTATGCTGACTGTCTGTCTTATCACCATCAACTTGCATTTTAGTGAGTAAATGAGTGAAATTTCATGTTTGGGTGAACTATCCCTTTAAAGTACAGACCCATTAAAAAAACATATTTTGTTGATCATTTCTATTAGTGTAATTTTTGTATTTTAAAAACGTTAATATTTTAATGAAAATCAAAATTAAAGTTATTATCTTCAATTGAGTGCGTTTACATCCTCACCAATATGCTGATAACTACCAAGAATCAGCTTTTTTAAAGAAATCTGAAACACATGAAAACAATTTACATGAGACTTGAAATTATAGGGTTGTTCTCTGCTTTTAATGTCAAAGCGGTAACAGGGATGCACACAACACTATCACACATTGTATAAGCCGTTACAGGTGTTTACATGCTATGCAAATGAAGTTCATAAACATAAGTTTGGGAGGAGCACGCCCATCTAATCTTCCAGTTAATTTCCAGTATATATAAAGCATCCCCTTACCTCGTTATAACATCAGTTCTCCCAGCAGGACCTTTCCGCAACGGCACCATATCATGCCATATATGACGTATTGGAAATCCAGCTCTTTCCTTCGGATGAGAACTATCGAATCCGCCAGAGACGCCTATGCATTCATCGCAAACCAGAACGGTTTCTCCCTCCTTCATTCCAGGATCACATTCACCAGCCAAACATACAGGACAACTAACTCTTTGTATACCATCCCAGCACAACAGAGAAGGACAAAGCGAGAGGCTGCCTCCGCAATCGATCCCGCCTCCTTCTTTTCCCCCTCTTTCTGTCCCATCTGTTAATGCTAACCAAACCATCCACGGAGCGGACCAGAGTGTGAGGCTGCCTCGGCAAATGGTCCCGCCCCCTTCTTTCCCACCTCATTCTTTTCCCTCTGTTACTGCTAACCAAAACATCTATGAGCTGACCTTACCATGAGGCTTCCTCAGCAAATGGTACCCTCCCACGTTCAATCCTATCTGAGCTCCGATAGCATCAACTCGTCTCCCTACACTCTCATCTGCCACTCCCCTTCCAGCACCTCCCCATGCAATTGCCATGGATCCCCCACCAGTTTCAAATCACCTCCGTGCTCAGATCCTAGCAGGTGTGGACATTGATCTTTCTTCCCTTCTCTCTTCTGTTCCTACAAAGGAATCCTATCACTCCCTGGACTGTGGAACTATTACTATTAACCTTAAAAACCTTAAATAGAAGTGAACTTTTTTGCATCAGCCCAATTGGAATAGCTACAAGAAAAGTTTCTGGGAAGAAAGATCTCATCATAGATCTCTCCGCCCCCACAGTAGCCCTCATCCGAGCATTAACAGACTCATTCCTCTAGATTAATTTTCCCTTCACTACCACGACATAGATCAAATGATCCACCTCATTAAAAACGGTGGCCAGCAAAAGTGGACATAACCTCAGCCTTTAAAATCATGCCCATTCACCCAGATTTTTGCCTTCTGCTCGGAATTCTGCAGTCCACTTGACCTTTGGCTACAAATGCAGCCCCCAAATTTTCAATTTACAATCTGCAGCACTTTGCTGGATTTAGCAAAACAACTATGCGGTCCCTTACCTCGTCCATCTCCTTGATGATTTTCTCACCATATCCCCAAGCTATTTCCCCCCAGCAGCTCACTTATCAACTGTCCAAAAATCTTCAGAAAGCTAGGAGTCCATCTGTCCTCGGAAAAAAACAGCAGGCCCTTCTACATCTCTAGAGTTCCTCTGCATTATCCTTGACTCCTCAAAATTCCAAGCTTCCCTTCCCAAAGACAAAATAGATAGGATAATTGCTATCTCTTCACAACTGCTGGAATCAACCCATTGTAACAAAGGTGACTCAAGATGGTGCTGAGTATGGCTGCTGCGTTACGAGCTCCGACACAATATTGTAGTTTTTTGTTTGTTTTGTTTACAATTCTTATGTTTTTTGTCTTGGATGTTGTCTGCCTTATTGTCTACGACAGACAAACACTTTTGGACATTGGTTCTGCAATTACACACCATAAACCGGACTTCAAATTCCTCGATGCTGACCCTCTGTTTACAAACACGCCGGAGCCCTTTGTCTGGGCAGCCCTGCCGTGGAAACGCAAAAGGAAAAGGGGAAACAGAGCCGCCGTTCTCATCAAATCGACCCCCACTACCCAGTATTCTACTGGCAAATGTTCAGTCTCTGGACAACAAGCTCTGCGAGCTGAGAGCTCGGATCTCTTTCCAACGAGAGTCGAGGGACTGCTGCATTATCTGCCTTACAGAAATTTGGATGGCTGTGGAGCTTCCAGACTCAGCCATTGAACCCGCGGGTTTCTCCGTGCACCGAGCGGACAGAGTGAAAGACCTCTCAGGTAAAAGCAGAGGTGGTGGTGTATGTTTTATGATCAACAAATCATGGTGTGATCAGAGGAATGTACATTCTATCAAGTCTTTCTGCTCTCCTGATCTCGAATTTCTCATGCTTCTGTGTTGACCATTCTGGCTACCGAGGGAATTCACAGCAGTCATTATCACTGCTGTGTACATCCCCCCACAAGACGACACAGACCGGGCACTCAAGGAACTGTACGGGATTATAAGCAAGCAGGAAACCGTGCACACAGAGGCCACGTTCATTGTGACCGGGGACTTTAACAAAGCCAATATCAAATCAGTCGCACCAAAATACCACCAACACATTAGTTTTAACACATGAGGGGACTGGGTTTTGGACCATTGCTACTCTCCTTTCCGGGATGGCTACAAATCCCTGCCCCACCCACCATTTGGCAAATCGGACCACTCTTCCATTCTGCTTCTGCCCGCTTACAGGCAGAAACTGAAACAGGAAGCACCCACCCTCAGAATGATCCAGTGCTGGTCGGACCAATCAGACTCTACGCTACAAGTCTGTTTTGATCACGCGGACTGGGAGGTGTTCCGGTCCGCCTCTGATGATGACATCGAGCTTTACGCTGATAGCGTAACGTGTTTCATCAGAAAGTACGCAGAGGACATTGTTCCGACTAAAACAATACGGATCTACCCGAACCAGAAACCTTGGATTAATAGCGATGTTCACGTGGCACTTGATGCGCGGACCTCTGCTTTTAATTCCAGAAACGCGGAGGAGCATAAACAAGCCAGTTATGCTCTCCGAAAAACTATCAGAACAGCAAAACGTCAGTACAGGAACAAGATTGAAGGACAGTTCAACACCACCAACTCTAGAAGTATGTGGCAGGGAATTAACAGCATCACGGACTTTAAAGGGAATAAAAACTCTGGCGTGAACACCGCTGCCTCACTCCCGGATAAGCTAAATACTTTTTATGCTCGTTTCGAGGGAAATAACACCACCCTCACGGAGAGAGCTCTAGCGGCCGAAGCTACAGAGGTTAGTTCACTCTCCGTCTCTGTAGCGGATGTAACCCGATCCTTCCGACGGGTGAATATCCAGACAGCATTCTGGGCCACATCATCAGAGCGTGTGCGAACCAACTGGCTGGTGTTTTTACGAACATTTTTAACCTTTCCCTCTCCTTGTCTGTGGTCCCCACATGCTTTAAAACGTCCACCATTGTGCCTGTTCCAAAGCAATCCAAAATCACTTGCTTAAATGACTGGCGTCCTGTTGCTCTGACCCCCATCATCAGCAAATACTTTGAGAGATTAACCAGAGATTACATCTGCTCTGTGCTGCCTCCATCACTGGACCCATTGCAGTTTGCTTACCGCAACAACCGCTCCACTGATGATGCCATTGCATCCACAATACACACTGCTCTCTCCCACCTGGAAAAAAAGAACACTTATCTGAAAATGTTATTTGTAGATTACAGCTCAGCATTCAACACCATAGTGCCCTCCAAGCTTTATGTGAAACTCTGGGCTCTGGGCTTAAACAGCTCACTGTGCAGCTGGATCCTGGACTTCCTGTCAAGCAGACACCAGGTGGTTAGAATGGGCAGCAACATCTCCTCATCACTGACCCTCAACTCTGGAGCCCCACAGGGCTGTGTTCTCAGCCCACTCCTGTATTCTCTGTACACACATGACTGTGTGGCAACACACAGCTCCAATGCCATCATTAAGTTTGCTGATGATACGACGGTGGTAGGTCTGATCACTGACAATGATGAAACAGCCTGCAGAGAGGAGGTGCACACTCTGACATGCTGGTGTCAGGAGCACAACCTCTCCCTCAATGTCAGTAAGACAAAGGAGCTTGTGGTGGACTTCAGGAGAAGAGAAAGAGAACACAGCCCCATCACCATCAATGGAGCACCAGTGGAGAGAGTCAGCAGCTTCAAGTTCCTGGGTGTCCACATCACTGAGGAACTCACATGGTCGGTCCACACTGAGGCCATTGTGAAGAAGGCTCATCAGCGCCTCTTCTTCCTGAGACGGCTGAGGAAGTTTGGAATGAAACGCCACATCCTCACACGGTTCTACACCTGCACTGTAGAGAGCATCCTAACTGGCTGTATCTCTGCCTGGTACGGCAATAGCAACGCCCACAACCGCAAAGCCCTGCAAAGGGTGGTGCGAACTGCCAGACACATCATTGGAGGTGAGCTTCCCTCCCTCCAGGACATATATACCAGGCAGTGTGTGAAAAAAGCTCGGAGGATCATCAGAGACTCCAGCCACCCGAGCCATGGGCTGTTCTCACTGCTACCATCAGGCAGGCGGTATCGCAGCATCAGGACCCGCACCAGCCGACTACATGACAGCTTCTTCCCCCAAGCAATCAGACTTTTGAACTCTTGATCTCTCACGATCAAATACATCAGAACTGCACTTTATTACTCTTATTATCTCACACCAGTCTGTCATAAATTATATCTCTCTTAACAACACACTGGCAACTTACTATCAATTGACAGCCTGAATGTCAATACAGTACAATACAACCTACTGAATATTTTATATATACTATATATACTATTTTTATTGTATAATGTGTATTCTATATTGTGTGTATTGTATACTGTACATTGTATGTTATTATTTGTATATTGTGTTGTGTGTAATTATGTGTATATTAGATTTTAAATTGTGTTGTGTAAATCTGATGTTATTGTAAATTGGTATAAGTCTCATCACTGTCACGACTACTATGTTGCTCGGAACTGCACCCAAGAATTTCACACACTATTGCACTTGTGTATATGGTTGTGTGACAATAAAATTGATTAGATTTGATTTGATACTCTCCCTGCTGGGCCACTTAAACTTTTCCATGCACATAGTGCCCGAAGGACACCCTTTTATATCCCACTTACTGTCTCTCACCTCTCTCATCCCAGGCCTTGACGATCATCTGTCCCTAAGCTCCTCCAGCCATGCTGATCTGAATCTTTGGATCATGTTTCTCCAACAATGGAATGGGCTGACTTTCTTCAACAGTGGCATGCCTTGCACCCCTTCTGCCGGCAGGTCATCCCCGTCTACCTGGATCAGGGGAGGGGACAAGGGGAGGGAAACAAAAAAAAAGGTGGCACCTACACACCATAACAGTGATCGTGCCAAATTAACAAAACATTTAAAAAGAGAGGGAAAAGGCCAACACGGAGCGGCAGCAGAGAGAGAGAGGAGAGAGAGAAAAATAATAATTTACTTGCCGGTTCTCCGATACGCCATAGTCCGGTCCTCGGCCACTCCTCCACCCTCTAGTGGATGACAGCCGCACCTCTCCGGGTGGATCGGAGGCAGTCCTCCGGCCCCTGGTGGATGGAATGCCCCGCCACGTTTTTAGTGGACGATAGGGGTCTCCCCCGCCCCTAGCAGCGGAAACTGCTCCAGGTGGTTGGTTGGGAGCCCCTCCTCCCCTCGCGGTCAGCGGCCATTCCTCCGCTTCCAGGCGGCTGGGCTCCTCCGTCCTCCGGTGGATGGCCGTTGCTGCTCTTTTGGGGTGGATGGCAGCGGTCATCACTATGGTGAATCCCTCCTCCTTCCTGGGTTTCGGCACCAGTGTAACAAGGTAAATGGAAAGGAGGAGGTGAGAACCAGCTTGATAATATAAATAAAGGTTTTAATAATAATCTGAACAAAAAGACACACACAAACAGGTGTTGGACAGCTGTCCGTAACTCTCTCTCTGTCGCACTGCCGTCTCCAGTCGACCTTTATCCCTCTTGGGCTAATCAGCCCAATTAGGGGCTGGGTGTGCGGAATCACGACCCGGTCCCACCCTCCGCCCTGCCACACACCCTTTTAAACTTCTGCATTCCCTAACCTTAGACTCCAACATTAATGCTGTTTCCCCTAGGATCCACAAATCATACTTGACTGCATGGGGAGCATTTAAGCAATTCCACCTGGCTTACAATCAGCCTTTTCCTGAATTTTCCTTACTCTCAATATCCTCATTCATCACTTACTTAAGCCAAGTAAAATCTATCCAAACTGGTACCATCAGAGTTTACATTTGTGGCATCCAATTTTTCTTCAAATTGATTTTTGGCTAGCAATGCCCTGCTATAGTAAATCCGCAGATCTCCTTCCTAATCAAAGGAATTCAAAAAACTAAACCAGCTCACCCTGACTCGAGACAGCCCATAACAATCGAGATCCTTGCAAAATGCCTGACTTTCCTTCATTCTGGACAATTACCCCCGACACCGCAAGAATGCTAGACACCATGTTCATCCTAGCATTCTTTGGCTTCCTCAGAATTTCCGATACTGAGAGCTGGAGTTAACTGAAACCTCCGATTTTAAAAATTTCGCTCGGCTTTTTCCTGTTCAGTTCCACATGCTGAAGGAGCTTATCAGTCCAATCATCCAGAGGCAAAACACGAACTACCGGGATTGTAACTCATAATAATTACAATTAATAATTAAGCATGCTGATTAATTCATCTTCACTTGCCTCGTTCCAGACAGCCATGTCTTTTGAAAATATTCGTGTATTGGAATGAGAAATGCGAAGAAATGAGAAGAGCATTCTGTGTGTTCCCTCTTGATTTCGTCATTTGCTTGCTTCGTCACTTCCGTTTCATTGTGCCCTGGTTTGCTAAGCTGAACAGCCAATCAGAATGATCCAATTCACCGACGAGCTCCGCCGCCGATTCAACATGCTCAATCGGCCGAAAAAAGCTGACGGGGATCGACTTCAGTCGATATCTCCAATATTTATCCTTGTTTTACTACGCCTCTGGTCATGGTGATTTTAAAATGGATGGCGAGGCTTTTTAGGTCAGGTGGAATCTGTTATCTCTGATCCAGTTCGTTTGCTGGCTTCCATGGCTGCAGCATACAGTGTTGTTTGTCTGCAAACTTGTTCAAATCTGGCAACCCAGCGGTGTCGAAATACTATTGGTGAGTGGGCAGTGGGCGGGATCACACAGGCCAAAACATAAACAGAAATTCCTGCCTGGAATGGAAACTTCTAAGTAGAATATACTGGCTATAGCATTGTTATCGGAGAAGCCAGTATTTCAACTTAGCATGTTTCCTAATTCTCTAATGACATATTATGGTCATTTTATGATTTAGTACAGTAAAAATATTACATATAGCACCTTTAAAATCAGTCAAATAAACATACCTCAAGAATAGATGATTTGAACCCATCCATATTATTTCGTTTCACGTTAATAGGCCTCTCCTTCAAACAGCTACAGCCAATGATAGGCACAACTAAAAGTATTATGAGATGAATAATAACTTGCCATAAATTTTCATATCTCATATAATTATTGATTATGTCAGCAGGGACAATGCAACTCCAGCTGAATAGAACAGTTTAAGCAAAGCCGACCATGCACATTGAATTTAAGGCAGAACAGGTCTGCCAAGATCAGACCTTATCAATGGGGAGATTGGAAAGGAATTCCTCTGCTTCCAGACAAATATACAAACAGAAATAGCACGAGGAATCCTGAAGATGATGACAAAAGAATGGCTTTTGCTCAAGGCACAATAGACGAGACTAGACAACCAATATCTTAACATATAAATAGAGGTACAAATGATGGTTAAACACAAAACATCTGAACACAATGATGATGGAGGACAGGTGAGGATGATAACAGTACATCTTGGGAATTGTAGTGAAGAAGGTGATTTCAACATAAGATTATCTAGAAGAAGACAGGGGGAAACACAGAATATTTCATGATAGTTGGGGTGCTTTACATTCAGAAGTGATCATCCCTACACCCTATTTCCTTCAAAGACCATTGTGAGAGCTTTGAAGGGTTGAAAGGTGTGGGGCTCAAAAATAGTGGTCTTTTGGTCATTTTATTGTAAATTCCGTTTTCAATGACCCTACAGCTTGGCTACCATTATTATTCTCCCATTTAAAAAGCTCTGTGAAGTCATACTTTATGCCAAAATCTCCTAGACTACACTACATGTTCGTGATTTCAAACTCCAACTGTCAAAACTTACACATAAGCCCTTTAATCTGCTTTAAGATGCTCTCTTCTCTTTCTTTCTTTCTTTTTTTCTTTCTTTCTTTGTCTTACTGTAAGACCTGTAAAACTTTCTAACTTTAAGCATTTAGAAGTATTTTAAATTTTCAGACAAGGTTTTGTCAAACCAACATTACAGTTTGTCTCAACAAACTTTACGAAACTAGTTTAATCAGTACTTTTGTACCACACAAAATAAAATATAAATATCTTCTTTTTCCCAAGCCACTTAACTATTAAGTTATTTTTTGTAATATAGGGCAGGCTTTCAGTTGTAGCAATTAATAGTATAATAAATGTTTTTGTTCTACAGCACTTTTCATACAAAGCATAAAGCTTAATCCTATAAAGCCTAACATATGAAATTATAGTCAGAAAATTTTATTTTTTAAAACCTTTTTAAAATTATTTTTCTATAAAATAATGACATCTTAAGTAAGCACGTTGCTTCAATTCAGTAAACACTCATTTTGAAATATCAGTAACAATATAAGCATTATTGTTAAGTTTATTTGATCAAAATCAGAAAAGATTAGTGCATCACAAAGAAGATAGACATTTAGGAAGTTATATACAAGGTCTTCTACTTCCAAGAACATGGAAACTTTCACCAGGAGGCAGTAGAAATCTACCGCATTGCATACAACAGGTTTTTCAGCAAAGTTTTGATCATGTTGATGATGTAGAGGCTTTAGAAAGTCATGTATCAAATATGATATGCATCATAGGGTTAAAGAGTGGCTCAAAAAAATGTAATTTGAAACAGTAATGCTGTTTCAAAAGGGTCCTATAACAGTGCTGGGAGCCCTCATAGTCTCAGGGCCCTTTTGAGGGGGCCTTGTATAAGCTGTGGGGCCCACATATTCAAGCATCTATTAAACATTTGTTTTCAAAGTTGGCAGGCTATGAGACCGTACAGCCCAGCTTTCCAATTTGCGCAAGCATGTTAAACACTTGTGGAGACATGTTAGGTCCCAATGCAAGATAACTGAAATATCCAATGAAAAAAAAAAGGCTTTTAGGATAAATGAGCCGCGGGCCACATTAAACCATGTGGAGGGCCAGATCCGGCCTGTGGGCCGTAAGTTGCCCAGGTCTGTTATACAGTATATAATTTATACTGTATATTCTGGTATTTTGATTACCACAAAAATTAAATTAGACTATTTCCTCCTTTTCTTTAAAAAAGGAAAAATATGAGTTACAGAGAGGCACTTACAATGGAAGTGAATGGGGCCAATCCATAAACATTAAAATACTCAAATGTATAGCATAAGTTTTAACAAAAACCTTTATGTCAGTGATTTGTATAAAATTATAAGCTTCACATTTATGCCTTTAAACCTACCAAATTTGCCTTATTTCCTTTGCAAGTGCCTCAATGTAACTTTGATTTGTGCCTTTTTAAAGGAAAGGAGGGACGAGTCAAAATTATTTATTCATTTATTTTTGTTGTAGTTTATCATTGTACCACAAATTCTGTCAGTTGAGCTTAACTTGTATTAAACTCTGAATATTCCTTTAAGTTTCCAAATACCTTTTGGGGCTGCTGTTTATCTACATTTAATTTGATTGATTTGGTAGATTATTTTATCCAAAGCAACTTACAGTGTATTCAAGTTTTACATTTTCTCATTGTGTTTTCCCTAGGAATGGAGCCCATGACCATGGCAAATCAATATTGATAATACATTCATATCTACAGTATATCCATATCATATATTTCTATATCTATGTCTATATCTAGTTGATGAATATATCGATGATTCATGATTCATAATTATACATTTGTTGTTATACATATATTCCTCTGTGTCTGTACAGAGATGAAGAGAAGCCAAGAGACAGTGTGTTTGAGTGTGTTCATCATGTGCTAGGTGGTGCTTACTCATGAACAGATGGTGGAATCGTGTCATAGCAATCGCTTTTTAAAAGTCCGCCAGTGGAATGCTATGACTGAGACAATGACAGAGTAATAGCCTGCTGTGTGTGTGTGGCCATCTGAGTGTGGGTGGGCAGAGACTGTGTTAGCGTGCAGGTTCTGAATTTCTGTATGTGACTCTGCTAACATGCTGTATGCACAAGTGTGTTACAAATAGAGGGACAGTGATGCACTGTATGTATTTGGAAGTTGTGCTTTCCCTCCATCTGTCTCCTTTTTCCACACACTCTCTCCTTGTTCTTTCTTTTTTCCACTCTTGTCTTCTCTTTCTTCAGTTGGTGGTCCTGGCCCATTTCTCTTGAGGGGCACCAGGTGGTATGTAGTGTGGGGTCTGTGTGTTCCATCTTCCAGTTGGGATTACAGCAAGGCATCTTTGATTGTCCTAACACAACATGAAAAGTACAGTTCTTAAAGACCCAGTGAAATTAAAATTGGGAATTTTGTGGCTTAATTTTGTGGCTAACATGTCTGTTACAGGCCATCTATATGCTACTGTACTCCAGTGGTGTGGTAGTGACTGAAGAGGTAGGCATACTGTAAATTTATCAAGGTCCCCTGGTCTGTTGTCATCATGGTCATCATTTGAACTTACAAAATATATGTCAGGGTAAGATATTTTCTTGCTGGCATGGTGTACAGTACACTACTAAAACTTGATGTTATATATCTATTTAAATGTATAAGTTAATGATTAACCTATCTTTTTATTATTAAAATGAGTAAAACGTTATAATTACTCTAAATAATAAACTAATACATACAAGAATTAATGGTTATTTGTTTTATTAGTGTACTGTAATATGCTCATGTGTATAGTGTAATAATTTTCCTACTAAGATATATAAATGTAAATGTAATACTTCTCAGTGGAAGGAGGAGGCGAGAAGTAGATTTCCTGGTTCAGGTAAATGTTTTTATTTTCCTCTTTGTGGCTTCCACACAGCTGCTCATAATATCCACCTGATATCTTTTAAATACATTTCCCCTGATAAAAACCATCCAGACACCTGGAAGTTGCATAGCAGTTGGGCAGTATGATTGGATATTTTGATTTTTCACAAGCTCTTTCAAGTTTTGTGTTCCATACTGTATGCATTAGACACTCTGTGTAAAAGAAAAAAAAAAAATCACCTCTTCCCATTTATTTTTCGGTAAGACTTTACATTTAGGTTCCCTTTGCAAAGGGTTTATAAAGGGATTCGTTAATGACTAATAACTCATCAACAAATGCATTATTAATCATTTATGTGCAGTTACTGTATAACATTCAAAAAGGGTGAATTTCATGCAACCCCAATTTCATGCAACGCCATTGAGCCAATTTTAACTCACGTTATAAATGCTTAATAAATGTCATGATACAGCAAAAATGTACTAGTATAGAGATTAAAAGGTGTTGTGTCTATATTCATTACTGTAATGCCTTATGTCATTTTTCTGATCATTTTAATGTAAAAAGAATGGTGCTACTCCGAGTGATGTCTTACCCAGTCTTCTGCGGGTCTTCATGCTCACCCAGTGCATTGTTTGATAGTTCTGATTTCTCTATTGTTTATCAAAAGATTGTTCACAAAAACATTAATTTTATGGGATATTTAAACTTGAATTTATCTTAAAGCTTTATAATGTACGATTAAACAACCTTTGTAACCTAAAAATGGGTACCTTAATGCAAAATGGACACCCATGTTGTTTAATCATGAGTTAACCATAAACAATTTATTATCCACATTATCAATCTATGAAAATGTACCTTAAAGTGGATGCCTGTGAACCCATTATTGAGTTACCAACATTAATAAGCTATAAAAGTGTACCTTAATGTAAAGTGAACACCTGTGAACAATTTATTAATGACTTACTAACATTAATAAGCTATGAAACAGTACCTTAATGTAAAGTGAACACCTGTGAACCATTTATTAATGAGTTACAAATGTTAGTAAGCTATAAAAGTGTGCCTTAATGTAAAGTGATCACCTGTGAACAATTTATTAATGAGTTATGAATGTTAGTAAGGTATAAAAGTGTACCTTAATGTAAAGTGACCACCTGTGAGCCATTTAATAATGACTTACTTTTCCAAAATTAGTAACCTAAAGTGTACCTTAATGTAAAGTAGACAGTTAAGAAACATTTATTAAAAGAGTTTCAAACTACTATACTGTAGCATTAGCATTGCTTTTTCCAGTGCAGCAGTTCCATTTGCACACATCATTGCATTTTCAAACTTTTTCACTGTCTGAGCACTGCCATATTAAAATAAACATTCTGCAAAGTATTACATTTTAACAAGTTCGTCCATGCATACAGTGTGTCTTTCCCGATTTTTTTCATGCTTCACACTGCAGCTCCAGACTAATTTCCCTTACCTTTGTCCCGCCTCCTAGCCAATCAAAGCTTTGAAAAGTCAAGTGACCCTCCAGTAACCAGTCATGTTCCCTGTACAATTTTTTTCAAGCAAGATTGGTAGTAGCCAACGTAGCCAATGAGCTCCCAGCAGTTTGATTTATACAATCTAAACATATATATATATGCGTTTATTTTAAATACTTCTTTTATAAAAATGTATATTTTATTTTGTTATGATTTTAATAATGGATTATTATGTTTTATTTTGTTTAAGTTACTTAAATGTGGAGCTGATTGGTTAGACTTCCTCTTAATTTTCAAAGCGGTGATTGTCTGGGAGGCAGGACACCAGGTTATCCGGGAGATCGGAGCAGAGATTCTTGGAACGGATGGATTGAGGTGGGGGAGAAAAGATGGATTTCTGCGAAAGACAGGCAATGTTCACGAACTGGATGTACTTTCATACTTTACATAAATTTTATTTTTTATATGTCAGTGCTCACATTGTGACAGTAAGAGACTGTGAATGTCAGAAGTTTTTGGTATGTGTTGCTAAGCAAGTTTAAGCTAGTTTAAGTTTTTATGTAAGTAAATATAATGTTTATGTGCTTTATTAATAAATTGCACATGTACATTTTATATTAATTACATTAAAGTGTAAGAAAAATACTTATGTTTTATGAAGGTAATGTTTATTTACTGTACATAAAGTTCAGTAAATGGTCATCAGACTATATTACATGATGTTCATTTATGTACATGATATATGATGTAATACTGAAGTGTTAGGTGCTCATTAATAAATGACATAAAGAAGTAGGAAACTCTTTAATAAATGCTTCAAAATTGACTACTTTAAGATACAATTTATAGGTTGCTAATGTTGGTAGCTCATTACAAAATTGTTCACAATTGTCCACTTTACATTAAGGTACACTTTCCTGTTAGTAAGTCATTGATAAATGGTTCACAGGTGTTCACTTTACATTAAGGTACACTTTCATAGCTTATTAATGTTAGTAAGTCATTGGTAAATGGTTCACAGGTGTTCACTTTACATTAAGGTACACTTTTGTAGCTTATTAATGTTAGTAAGTCATTAATAAATTGTTCACAGGTGTTCACTTTACATTAAGGTACACATTTATAGCTTATTAATGTTAGTAAGTCATTAATAAAGGGTTCACAGGTGTTCACTTTACATTAAGGTATACTTTTGTAGCTTATTAATGTTAGTAAGTCATTAATAAAGGGTTCACAGGTGTTCACTTTACATTAAGGTACACGTTTATAGCTTATTAATGTTAGTAATCATTAATAAAGGGTTCACAGGTGTTCACTTTACATTAAGGTACACTTTTGTAGCTTATTAATGTTAGTAAGTCATTAATAAAGGGTTCACAGGTGTTCGCTTTACATTAAGGTACACTTTCATAGCTTATTAATGTTAGTAAGTCATTAATAAATTGTTCACAGGTGTTCACTTTACATTAAGGTACACATTTATAGCTTATTAATGTTAGTAAGTCATTAATAAAGGGTTCAGAGGTGTTCACTTTACATTAAGGTATACTTTTGTAGCTTATTAATGTTAGTAAGTCATTAATAAAGGGTTCACATGTGTTCACTTTACATTAAGGTACACGTTTATAGCTTATTAATGTTAGTAATCATTAATAAAGGGTTCACAGGTGTTCACTTTACATTAAGGTACACTTTTGTAGCTTATTAATGTTAGTAAGTCATTAATAAAGGGTTCACAGGTGTTCGCTTTACATTAAGGTACACTTTCATAGCTTATTAATTTTTGTTAGTCATTAATGAATGGTTCACATGTGTATACTTTACATTAAGGCACACTTTTATAGCTAAATAATGTTGGTAAGTCATTAATAAATGGTTCACAGTTGTCCACTTTACATTAAGGTACACTTTCATGTTGGTAAGTCATTGATAAATGGTTCACAGGTGTTCACTTTACATTAAGGTACACTTTCATAGCTTATTAATGTTAGTAAGTCATTAATAAATTGTTCACAGGTGTTCACTTTACATTAAGGTACACGTTTATAGCTTATTAATGTTAGTAAGTCATTAATAAAGGGTTCAGAGGTGTTCACTTTTCATTAAGGTACACTTTCATAGTTTATTAATTTTTGTTAGTCATTAATGAATGGTTCACATGTGTATACTTTACATTAAGGCACACTTTTATAGCTAAATAATGTTGGTAAGTCATTAATAAAGGGTTCACAGGTGTTCACTTTACATTAAGGTACACGTTTATAGCTTATTAATGTTAGTAAGCTTATTAATTAGAGTTGGGGTACATGAGTTTGGACTCTAATGCTATGCTATGTTAAAAATAACCATACATCTTCTTTTCCCCAGACATGTCCTCTTTTTCAGACCTGAAAAAAGCGTCCAGCTGGGATTTCAAAACTGTCTCTAAATGTCTGGGATTTGGCTTTGTCTTCATAATGATGTGCTCTCTACAGTTAGTAATATCATAAATACTGTGTATTTGATACTGAACACCAGTTTTCGTGCGTATATGTCCTTACGTGTGATTATTCTGGGTGAGAGCAGTAGCGCGCCCTCTTTCAAAGTACTTTTTTAGCTCACTTCGCACACAGCGTGCCCGTGCTCTATGTGTGTGCGGGAAAGAGATTGCCAGACATGCTCTGCCACTCTCATCCGGAAACAACAATAAAGTAAATACACTTTTAAAAGTACGTTCCCCAAATTATTAAATAGAACAAATGTTTTATCAGACTCACGTTACTACGCAAAGCCATTTCTAACTGAAAATGTTGACTATATCGAGACAAAATCAAACATGCAACGTATTAGGGACTTTTAGACCATGATGGAAATAGTACAACTCAGTCCGTTACATATTTGTAGTGCAACATCTGTGTGTTACCTGTAAAGCTGGCACTTGCGTTTCAATGGCAAAAAAGTCTGAAAATACAATGAAGAACACAGGTGAGGGGAGAAGTCTCTTTTCACCTATTATCCATACTAAATATAATGTGAAAAGAACAAAACGTCAGTCCAAGGTGAGTTTGTCATAAAAAAAATGTATCTTAACTTTAGGGAAGTAGGCTATACCTGGACACAGCAGGAGGACTGAAAAGTGTGAAGTGTAGTAGAATAAAAATACATTTCTAATGGTATCTGATCTCTTCTGTTTTTATTTTCTGTTTAATTTCATGGGCATTATCAAATGTTTTAATATTACCATTTATTAAATGCATTAAACATATTAAATGTATTTAATTCATTACATTACATGTATTTTACCCATAATTTAGATAAAACTAAATTAAATTGAATGGACAAATTGAAAATGAAGTGGAAATAAAAACTAAATGAAAATTTGAAATAATAATAACTCTGGTTGTAATGACTAACACAGCTTTCACTTTCTTTGGTGTATGTTTGAGTGGAGGGGAAAAGCAACAAATAACTGAAATGTCAACAGAACGCAATAAGGACAGTTTTGTCTTCATACACCTAAAGCATATGCTTTCACTCTGAAAACAATTTGAAGTTTGTTCAGCAGGATGCTAATCATAGCATGTGAATATTAAATGCAACATGAGGCATTTTTGTTAAATTTATATTGACAAGCTGTTTTTCTTAGTTGTGAAGGTTAAAATAAGTTTAAAACACTGATGCTGAGTTTAAGGTTACAATTTTAATTCAGATTCATGAACAGATTAATTCGGACTTGACTCGGACTCTGCCTGTTATGGACTCGGTCTTGAGTCCGACTCGGCCCCTTATGGACTTGGATTCAACTCGGACTCGATTCTTTAAAGATTCGGACTTGACTCAGACTTGACTAAGGTGGACTTGAACTCAACATTATTATTAATGTTGATAAGTCATTAATAAATGGTTCACTGGTGTCCACATTACATGAAGGTACATTTTCCCTAGCTTACAAATTTTGGTAAGTCATTAATACAGTGAATGGTTCATGGATAATTCAGTAAATTAGCCATGGTCGTTCAGCTTGTATACATGTTTTTGAGGTTGCTAAATAAGTTTGTAAATCCACCTTTATTAAGGCTTGTACTAGAAAGTGCAGATATTGTTACTTAATTAATAAATGACCCTTAAAATGAAGATAAGTAAATAATATAGATATACTTTTGATAAATTAGAGAAATCAAAGTTACAGGTATTGCTGTGGATGAGCATGAATACCTGAAAGGTGTTTGGCTGAGACATTCCAGCTTTGATATGTAGGTTACCACTCTGAGTAGCGGCATTGTTTTATCACCATCTTGACAAGCAAAGTGACATAAGTCAAGACATTAGAGTTATGAATATATTAACATCACCTTTTATTCTCTCAATTATAGTCTATTTTTGCTGTATCATGACATAAATAATGAATTATGACATTTCAAGATATTGATTAAAATAATTATGAATAGGTTATTTGGCAGGTATTGCATGAACTTCACCCTTTTTATTCATGTTGTTATAACTGCACATAAATAGTTTATAATGCATTTGTAGATGAGTTATTAGTCATTAATAAACCCCTTTACAAACCCTTTACTAAGGGAACCTTAATGTAAAGTGTTACCTATTTTTATCTCTGCATTTCTTCTTCTCTTACACACTTTTCCCCTCATTGATAATGGCAATAGTTTGTCTGTGTGTGTCTGTGCCCTTGTCTGTGACATATATCTTGTCTATGAGCCCTAGCGCTCAAAATTCAATGATGACATTCTTTGCTTGTCAAAATGAAAGTAATTCAACATCAGTAACGTCCCTTTTTATGACAACATTTAATCTTTTAATCTCTTTGTCTCCTGTAATTTTTGCTGACTCATGGTGCCTATTACATTTATGAGGGTTAAGGACAAGAATGGGATTAATTATTTGAATAGTGACTACATTTTGCTGTCGTAGAGGGTTTGCTTGGCTAAACTAATTAAAAGTGAATGCAGTGACAGTGTAGCTTATCTCTTACAACCTGCTGCTCTTCACTGTCTATAAGCCTGCTGACAACCATCAGTGGGTAAAGCCTCTGATGTAGAGTCTTTGTAAAGGCCTCATTCTCATACAAGCATTGTACTGTCAAGCGATTATCACAAGCAGTGGTGATGTGGGTGTGTATATAGTGTATGTGGAAATTAGGGCTGGGAAATTTAACGTGTTAATTTCTGCGATTAATATTTTTTGCTAAATTAATGCTATTAATGCAGTATGCTTTTCTTCCTTAATGTCAGGAGATAGGAGAAAGGTGTCCCGAGTTGTCCCCAACACCTTTGTGCATTTGGCGAAACTTCACTGATGTTTTTCCCCATTTTCTGTTGCTAAAATTGGCATTTATAAATTGTCAGTAGGTACACACATAACTGAACAGAGCAGTGCACGCTTATTCATTACACTCGACATATGTCCCAGGCATAATAAACACAGGAGATCATTTACTGTTTGTTACTGTAATATCTATTCGCATTGCCTATAAATGGGCAACTACTGTCATCTGACCACTGTCAAAATTGAAACCGCGCAAGTGAGTCTCAGCGTGTGCGCGATGAGAAGGTCCTGGATGTTCAGCAAGCCACAGCAGAGACTGCAAGGCAGCCAGAGAAAATAATAGTTTTGAGATTTTATACTTAAGCAAATTAAACATTAGCATTCAATATGTTTTGTACAGGTATCTGTATGTGTAGTGTCTAATAATGTATTGGCAAAGTACACTTAAGTTTATCTTGCCAAGAAAGTTTGATATGAATTGAATCTGCCCATTTGAACCTATTATTAAAAAGTCCACTGGAAAACACAAGAAAATTTTACAAAACTGTAATTTCATTATATCCACTGATTTTATGGCATGTTTACATATACTTGTATCAAAGAATAATACCTGTAAAAATGTGTCTAATTAAAAAAAAAAAAAAAAAAAAAACATTTTAAAGGTGCACTCAGTAACTTTTTGCTCTTGTTATCTTGGATTTACAGTGACACCTAGTGGTGTGGAGGCAGTATCATTCAAAATCAAAAGCTTTCAGTCACAGATGCCATTGTAGAAATTAACTATTCACATCAGCCATGATTAATTTAATCCAAGAGTGAAAGTGTCCAATAACAAGACGGTTACTGAGATTAAACGACTAGTATTCAGCTGGTCATGTGATTCTAAAATGGCAGCCCCCATGAGGGCGCCCCTGCCCCATATAGAATGAAACAGCTTTTATAAGGTTACTGAAATGACTAGAGCTCATGTGAGAAAAAAATTACTGAGTGCACTTTTAATATGTACATATTTAAATAATTAAAATAAATGATAACTAACCAATTTCTTGCAAGTTCTTTGAGACAAACTATAAAGTAAATAATTTATGATTTTTTTTTTGTTTGTTGTAATGTGTCATGTACCATAATTTAATCACTATTAATCGCGATTAATCACAGAAAACTGTGTGATTAATTAGTTAAAATTTGTTAATCGATTTACAGCCCTAGTCTAAATCAGTAGTGTAGTCTAGGGTATATGCAGGCATACGTATGCCGAATGCCCACCTATCTTTCAAAGGATTTTGAGTATGCCCACCTAAAATGAGTTATGATATATGGCCGCAAGAACAGTGAGGAGCCTTTTGACCCATAACTTTTAATTATACTGAGGTGATGCTGCAGCATTGAGTGAATTGTGATTATCATTATCATTTTTTTTAAATAAGTGTACAGAGATTCTCTTCACGAAGTGGGGGGGGGGGGGTGGTGGAGACTGCAACTGAAGGAATGGGCAAAATAAGACAGTTCGACTTAGCTGAGCTACCAATCAGAACAGTAATTTTAAATGCAATTTGATATTTTCTAACCAATCATATTTTCCGTTTCAGTAAGGGGCGGGACATTTCTAGCGTCTACAGTGAGATCTGCCTGCAGCACTGGAGTCACCATAATTATTTTGCGCTGTATATTTACCTCACTGTTAAAAGTGAAAATATTAATGCATTTAAATAAAAACTTATGCTATTAAACTTTGGGGAAAATACTGAGTGTCACTGCACCTGTGCTAGTTTTTTATGCTCTTCGCAGATGATGAGTTGTCCCGTAATTGTATCAAATGTCTTTTACTGCTATCAGTGGTCCCTTTTTTTCTCATGATATCAAATCATCTTAATTTTTATTTCTTAATAGGAAAGCTATTTCACTATTAAGCGTGTTTCACAGCCTTGGCTAAATGACATCACCCACACTCTCAGACAATAGTGTAGAAAAGCGGAGCACAAGTGGAAAAGAGACAAGCTTCAGGTCTCTTTTGACATATTAAAGGTGTCTTTAACAAACTATCAAAGAATAGTGAAAGAAGCAAAAGCTAAGTTTTTCTCTAAAGTGATATCTGATAATGCCAGTAGCGGATTTAGGCATGGGCGACATGTACGGTTGCCCAGGGCGGCATCTTGCGGGGGTGGGGGGGGGCATGAGGCACCGCACGGACACTAACATAAATAGCTTGTGTGGTAGCTCACCTGACAGAGCTTTGGGCTCAGAGTTGGAGGACTGTGGTTCAAATCCAGCCATGAACTCAAGCTGACATGTGACACAGCAGAGTCATAAATGCAGCACAAAATGATGTGGTTGCATTAGAAAAGTTTTTATTTTTATTTTATTTATTTATTTTATTTACAAAAGGAACAGTTGTTTTTTAAAATCCTCGTAACAAAAGTGTGTTTCATTGGTTTTCAGAGTAAATTTGTGCAGCGTTACTATTGCAGTGGGTCAAAGACTGGTTCTAATGAAGCATATGGATGTGCTTAACGCTGTGGTTTGGCGAATACTTGTTCCAAACATATTTTGTGGTCTGTGCTTTTCTGCCCAATCTTTAAGTTTTCATTTTTTATTTTATTTTTTCTACATTTTTGACAGTTTAAAAATGTCTCACATCTCATAGACATGAAGTGATATAGATTTGGAAATGTGACAGGCTAGGCAATTATTTAATGGCTGTGCATCTGGCATTGTTTCTATTTATTTGCTGCCTGCACACTAAAAGAAAAACACAAGATTGAAATTCCAATATACGCTGCCAAAAGCCAATACAGTGCTGCAGTGCAATTCTTCATGCTTGCTAACATTCACTGCACAGAAAATTTCATATTGTTTTACCTAAGGAATCTGATGCGCTGCCCGTGTTGTTACTGGGATGCAGATCTTAAGGGCTTTGTTTTGGTTCATTTATAAAGGCTAGGTCTGGATTTGGGGCTAATATTGGCCGAGAAGCCTCTTAGGGCCATATAGAGGTTGAACCACTAAACGTTAATCATGTCTGCCTGATTCATGTTTCCCAGGGTATTCACATGACAAATCAAAACAAAGTCTTAAAATTTCATTATAGATATTTTTCCTTGAGAAACAGTCATGCTCACCCTGTAGTCAGAACATTGGATGTTATAAGGTTCTGCTTCACTAGTATGACCCTTCTGGAACCATCAGAATTAAGATGAGAAACAAAGTTTGGGCACTTGTCAGCTGGTCAGGCTGGAAGACCAGTTTAATCATCTTAAACCAGCCAAGACCAACAAACCAGGCTGGTTTAAGCTTTATTTTTTATCTATTTATTTTCAGCAGGGCATTTATTATTTTTGCAATTCCATTTTTTGTTGGTAGCGACACAGAAATGATGCACTTCAGCTTTAAATGATGGAAAGCAGTCATATCTTAGCAGTCATATTTGGTTTTTATTTAACAGAATTCTAAATGCTTTCAGTCCTTGTTTACATTAATTGTACTGACATAAATTCAGGAAACAATTTACACAATGCATTGTACAGCATGGATTATATACAGACAACATTCAGCTCTATAGAAGGGATTGGCTGAAGAAGGGAAGTCGATTTTCAAAAGCACGTACTTGGATGTTCTTCCCAACATCTCTTAAATGTGATATTGTCTCTATCATGACTAATAGTAATGTACAATCACTTTCCATCCATATCAACATGTGTAAAACACATCTATCAAATATTGCCACTTTTTAGGCTAATAGTTTTGTAAATTAGACGGAGTTAAATACATAGAATGATCCGATGTGCATTAAAAGTGACATTATATGATATATTTTGTGTTTTTTTTTGGGGGGGGGGGGGGGTCATATTATATTCCCCTAATGGTACTGGTGTAATATACTGTATGTGTCTATTTAAATTTTAGGCAGTTCTCGAAAACACAGAGCGATTGGTAATATTCACCTGTATATATGGATAATGATGTATTGTAACCATAACATCAACATTTTCTCACAAAGATAGAATAACAAGATGAAAATTAATTAAAAAAAACAACTATCACATACAATTAACACAGAACACACAGGAAAAATTTATACACAAACATAATACATGAAATCAAACTTTTTAAACATAACTCAAAGACACCTGATATAGTCCACAGGCACTTTCTGGTGATCAACACTCTTTGAGTGTTAAAATTCAATCATTTTTAAGAGCTACGAAAGTAAGTGGTCTCTATAAAATACTGCCGTCAAAGAATAAATCTATTTGAAATTAGAAGGAAAAAAATACTTTTTGTTAAAAAAAAATTTTTACTAAAGAGAAAGGAAGAAAGATGGGGAGGAAAGAGTGGAGAATTTATTTAGCATGTGACTATATTGCGAACAAGATTTTTGTTTTAATTTAATTTTCTGGCTGACAAATGGAGATTTATTATGGAGTAAAGCTGCTGTTATTTATGGAGACTTTGGCACATTCCAGGGAACTGAATCAAGAATCAATCCTTGTTTCCTTTCTCTTTTTGAACTGATGCTTACTTATTGATTCTTTGATGCCCCATAGATGCCAATCACAAATCGTGGGGGTTATATGACAAATGGCTCTCCCTTATACTTATATCCTCAATTTAGCAGAAAACATTAGAACAACCAATCATTTGAGCATTCTATGAAAATATAGTCATATTTTCTATATATATTATATATCAGTACACCACCCCACCCCCTAAGAAGCATCAATCACTGTGATTTCTTTCGTATTGCCGTCACAACCCCTCTCTATTGGACGTTTGCCAACTTATCTGCTCTGTGTTAAGAAACAAGCATGGGATAGAGACAACCCAATCTTTTCTAGGCGCATTCCCACAAATATAGAGTGAGAAAGTGAAAGAGATCTTATCTTGATCTCATCAGGTTCTCTCAAGTAGTCTAATCTCAGAGCAAACATCAGTGAGGTGCCCCACGAGAAACGTCGAACCCATAAAGCACATTACACACTAGCATGCAAGCAACTCCAGAAGCCAATGATATGCTTCACAGCATGGTTTAATGGAAAGCAAAGTGCCAGAGGAGATGCACGCTACTAAATTGTTATAAAAGGTGATGAAGCCGACAACCTTTCTTCCAAGAAGCCGGAGGCAAACTTATTCCACATACCATACATCAAACCTGAAGCTAATGCATGACTTCTTGTAGGAACTATAATAGTGGCTTAAGCTTTAAACAGGTCTGTGGACAGGAATAATGGTGCAAAATCATATTTTTATTCTTAAATGAAAGAGTTGTCAGATGAAAAAGTGAACCCAGTAAGGTTGGACGGTGAGTCCCAGAATGGAGATGCAGAGCTCTAGGGAAAGAAAGCTGATCAGAACAGCACCCCAGGAGAGTGAACTGAGCATGGGGAAGAGAAACTGAAAGCTTCAGGGGTAATTACGACCTGCCTGACAGGAATGTCTCACTAATGCCTCTCATGTTTATTCCAGAGCCTGGCAGTAAGCACATTAGGAATGCAAAGAAAGACAGTCCATTAGTTGCTGTTTGTGTGTGTGTGTGTGTGTGTGTGTGTGTGTGTTTGTGTGTGTGTGTGTGTGTGTGTGTGTGTGTGTGTGTGTGTGTGTGTGTGTGTGTGTTTGCATGTGCACACTGTGAAATCCCTCCGTGTTCGGTCCCTAGTGTCTGTTTACTAGCGTAATATCCTAGTGAATGGACAGAAAACAGGAAGTAATTAACTATTTTAGTGGCTCTGGCTTTTAGTTGACATGTTTGTGTGCAGAGTCCAAATTAAACATTTGGAAAGTGCCAAATGTGGGTAAAATTGGCTTTGGCAAGTAAATCACCAGAGGCCGGTAGATTTATAAGCAACTGCAACATAATATCTTATGTCTGAAAGAATGATTGTCTGACCCTTGCTGATCTAAGTGACTGAAGCGATTCAAATGAAAGACATACAAACATTTACTAAAGGAAATCTGTTACGACTTCTGTCTCTTCTTCTTATGGTCCCACTAAATTAGGTGTGTTTAACTACAATTTGCTAACATTAATGTACACACAATACAATTTACACTGCCTCACCATTTGGATTTAAAGCAGTGTTATGATCTGGGGTTGCTTCAATTGGTAAAGTCTAGGCTCAGCAATGTTATGCAGCAATAAAATTAAGTCAGCTGACTACCTGAATGTACTGAATGACCAGGTTATCCCATCAATGGATTTTTTGTTCCCTGACGGCACGGGCATATTCTAGGATGACAATGCCAAGATTCATCTGGCTCAAATTGTGAAAGAGTGGTTCAGGAAGCATGAGGAATCATTTTCACACATAAATTGGCCACCACAAAGTCCTGACCTTAACTGCACTGAAAGTCTTTGGGATGTGCTAGAGACGACTTTACAGAGTGCTTCGACTCTCCCGCCATCAATACAAAATCTCGGCCAAAAATTAATGCAACTCTGGACGGAAATAAATGTTGTGACGTTGCATGTGGTTGTCGAAACAATGCCATGACGAATGTGCACTGTAATCAAAGATAAAGGCAGTCCAACGAAATATTAGATATGAAACTTTTTTTTTTTTGGCCAGGCAGTGTATTTATTGTGTAACTACATGTTTTGTTTTTTTTTTGCTAAATTCTCACAAGATTCACATTTTCTGTTACTGAGGTTGAGATGCAGGTAAGTTTAGGAGTAGGGGTAGGGTTTAGGGTAAAGACTGGGTTAGGGGTAAGGTTAACAGTGACCATGTATACATGCATTTAAAAAAATTGTTTATTCCAGGGTTTTTGCAGAAACCGCTTTCTTTATCCCTTACACATATCCCGTAACACACCTGGGTTTCTCCCGGAGAACGCAACTTATTGTGGCCATGTAAACACATAAGCGGCATTGTAACGTGCATGAACAGACTGTCATAACAAACGTTATAGGATGGAGCCCAACAAAAATCAACACAGTGGAATGAATTCAAAATTTCTTGGAGTAAAGTGGAAAAGGCACATACACTGTAAACTATACACAATTATACACACCAATGTAAAATATGGGCTGTCCCTAACACTTGCGTATGTGCGCTTATACATTGGGGGAATCCCAGAAGGAAACCCCACTATTGCAGTGCAATTCCCCTATAGGTTGCGATAAAAAGTAAAGGAAACAAACACAGCAACCACTTTGGAATATCTGGAAATGAAGCAAAGCAACGGACAATAAAATAGTGAAGTCTTCCTCGGATGCCATGTTTATTATTTACACAAGCATCGTAAGGAAATTATGTTACTGTAAAGAAAGCTGCTTCAAGCCGCATGTCTATGAAGGTAAAGAGAAAGCTGCTAAAACAGCTCATCTAAATGCATAAACCGATTTCGAGTCTTAAGCAGCTTTCTCAATAAACAGTTTTCTGGTGTCCATGTAAACGTGGTCAGTGTAACAACAGATGTAATTAAATTCAGGTACTTTAAATGTTAGTACAATGCAACAACAAGTATGTATATAATAAGTACATTGTATCAAATGCTTAAGAACACAGGCTAGTAGTTAAAACACCACATATAAAGTGGGTCCCAACTCTTTTTTTTTTTTACTTTAATGGAAAATTTACCGTCCCAAAGGTTTTTTTTGGGGGGGGGGGGTTCTCATAAAGCCCATGTGGCAACACCTATGTTGAATATTCCTCGCATAAAGCCACCGAAACAAATTTACGCGATTGCAACAAAATAACGATTGCAACAGTGTAGTTTCTCAGAGAGATGGAGACTAGCTTGTATAGGATGCTGCGAGTGACATAATGACCAGCGCTGTTGTCACTAATACGCAAGGGGAAAAACAGCTAAATAATCCAGCTGTCATGAGAACAAATGATATCTATATTTCATAATACAAAATTGCAGTTTAATTGCCATTAAGAAATGTTTTATGGATGGTACATTTTCTCTATTCACTCTACATTGGCAGTTGTTACAAAAAGTTAATTTTGGACCCCGTTAGTATGATTAGACAAATTTACTTCAATGCAAATCTCACTAACACTCCTTTCTTCTGTTAAGATGATGACAAGTCTGCCCTGTAATTTGTCCAGTTCGAGTCAGTGACATAATCTGATGGCACGGCTCACTCTACTCTGCAGATTCTCATAACATTCAGCACGCAGTGAACATGACCACTTCCAGCATTTGACAGCTGAGATGGTGATGTAATTCAAACCAAATTATGGCATCTGATGCACATAATGTACACCACATATCCGGCCCTTAGCTTTCATGGAATGAATCATTTAGCCAAGACTGAACTGAATAGAGACTGAAAGAGTTGGTGATAAAAAAAAAAAAAAAAGGAAAACCAAGAGAGGATGACTCATCAAGAACCAGAGAAGTCGATGGACTTTGATAATCCCAGTGGTGGTGATGAGAGCGAGATAAAGATTTCTGAATAAAAAATTAAAAAAAGAAGTTACAAATATAATGGGTAAATCCCAGTATTGATCAAATATCAGGACTTGCCTATTAGTTCTTCCTGATGTTTTTGTGACTAAGGTTGGAAAACAAGAACTGGTTCTGCATAAGATCCCGTCTTGAACACTGTACTAAAATACTCTGGCAGGGTTTCCTGCAACTGTATTCTAAACCTACATTATGGCAAAATAAATAGTATATAATAATAGTTGTGAGTTGTGAGCTTGTGGGCTGAATTTAATGCGATGAGAGAGAAAGACTGTGTGCCGCAAAATAATACAAAGACATCTATTCTGTTTTCCTCACTGATTGCGAACAATAACAAACATAAAGCATGCCCAGTGAAGTCTAATTCACGAATAAATGACTTTTATGAGCTGGTTCTTTTAAATGAAACTCATGACTATTGGTTTGTGTACTTCAGGCTTCTGAGACTTAAATCAGCATAAATACTGACTGGTTTGTCAAATGACAGTGTATAATTAAAGATAGATTCAGATTTAATATAATATACCGTTAAGATTTGCTACAAAAATACTATTGTTTAGTATATGATTAGTACTTTTGTTCAGAATATAGTTCTGAAAGACCATTGAATCAGAACAAACCAAATGGCTGAATTAGTAAAACATGGTGGTTACATCTAGGAGTACATGACAGCTTTAAAATAGTTATTTAAATCTTTCAGGTTATTTAAGGTTTTGTCTGTTTGTGTTTAGAATCTGAATTTTAAAGATCCCAGTCTATCTCAGTATTTCAGTTTTGGGTCCTCTTTGCATTTTTAATCAGGTTTTTAAAAATAGAACATCTAGGAAAAGAAACCTTACCTGCAATGAGCAGAGGAAGCCAGGGAATATGACACGCTATGTGTGTGTTTGTGAGGTTTAATAGAGAAAGGGCTGTCACAGAGAGTGTTAAAGAGAAGAAAGGAAAGGAGAGCTATGTTTAGATCTGAGTCATTATATTAGTAAAGGTCAGCAAATGTCACAGTTGTGAGTTGTTGCCTATAAACGGCAACAACCGGGTCAAATTCAGATGAAAAAAGAGCATTGATGTTAGAGACAAAATCTATTAATACTTCAAAGATAAGGCAAAAAAGAAATCCATATTGAATCAGGCAGAAGGCCCCAAAAAGAGGAACCATGGTGCGTTTGCTAATTTGCTTGATAACCGTGAAACCCGTGTCCGCCGTCTCTACGTCCAGTCGTGAAGAGATTAAAAGTTTGTGTCATGAGGTTATGTCAATACATTTGAGAAACCCAGTTTGAAACATTCACAGTTTGTTGAGGTTTGTACTGGGTTTTCGGTATACATGATGCTGCAAACTCGCTTTGGGCTAATGGGCTTACGTTTATTTAAAGTAGCTACTTTAGGCCATAGTCTGATTGTTGATGTTGATCTGTTAAGACAGGTCCATTCACGCTGATGACCCAGCACATCAGCGAACTGTTCATGCTGCGTTCAAAAGTGTTCAAAGTCTCAGCCTCCCTTGCTAAACGCCCATCATGGCTTCACTCCTCCATTCTCCTACGTGATCTTCTGCACCCTTTGTTCCCTTTACTCCAACTTTTCACTCCTCTTTCATCATCATAATGATGACGTAACGTGCTGCTCCTCACTCATTAGGCCTGAGGTGGGGGGGAGTCAGGCTGAGCCCCCCCGTCCACTCTCACCACTAGAGAAAAAAAGAGAAAGAAGACATTAGTATTTCATGTTTGAAGTATTGTTTGGTAGCAGAGTCTCTCTTCCTATTTACATTCCACCATACCAGGGTGTACCATCTGAATAGGTTTTCAAAAGTACAGGACAAGAAGTGGGCTTGTGGGTCTTAAAGGGATAGTTCACCCAAAAATAAAAATTCTCTCATTATTTACTCACCCTCATGATATCCCAGGTGTGTATGACTTTCTTTCTTCACCAGAAAATATTTGAAGAAAAATAGAAATATATCTTAGGTCAGTAGGTCCTTAAAATGCAAGTGAATGGAGATTTCTCTTTTGAAGCTCCAAAAATCACAGACAGTCACCATAAACGTCATCCATACGACATCAGCAGTTAAATTAATGTCTTCTAAAGTGATATGATCACCAGAACACATTTGAAGAAAAATTGAAAAATATCTTAGCTCAGCTGGTCCTTAAAATGCAAGTGAATGGAGATTCCTCTTTTGAAGCTCCAAAAATCACAGACAGTGACAGTGAAGTTAGTACTTAAATATTGATCTTTTTTGCACCAAAAGTGATCTTGTCACTTTAGAAGACATTAATTTAACTGCTGGAGTCGTATCGATGACGTTTATGCTGACTGTCTGTGATTTTTGGAGCTTCAAAAGAGTAATCTCCATTCACTTGCATTTTAAAGACCTACTGAGCTACGGTATTTTTCTATTTTTCTTCAAATGTGTTCTGGTGAAGAAAGAAAGTCATACATGCCTGGGATATCATGAGGGTGAGTAAATATTGAGAAAATTTTCATTTTTGGGTGAACTATCCCTTTAAACAGAGATATTATTAGGGGATGAGACTGTCCACTCGTATACATATGAATGGGAGAATTCGCAATGGTAAATATGGTGGCTATTGTCTCACCTTAAAGATAAAAGAACCATTCAGATTTTTGATAGAGGCATAACATTACTCGATATGGCAGCTGTGAAAGGAATGAAAGTCCCGCCTTACTTTACAAGAATCAATCACATGTATGTTTAGTCAAAAACACATGTACTGTAGTCTAGTTTCCAATGTGGAATCTATTGTTTTTTTGTTTTTTTTACTTTATTGCTGAAATCTGCTATTTGGTTGTAATGTAGACCAACAGGCATTACGAAGACGGCGCAGAATGACCTTGGCTCAAGTGTTACATGCCCTGATTTTATTTTGTGTTCACTAATACATTTTCATGCCTGGTAATTGTTGTCACTTTTAAACCCAATAAGAGCTTCTGTTATGTTCTATACTTCAGAGTCATGCATGCCAGACTTTTGATTATCGGACAAAGTTATTCAATGTTATTATTGCAATATTGGCATATTGTAGCTTTTTCTGCGACAGTGTTCTGTTCTGAAGACAACACTGAAAACATTTAATCTGTTTATTTACATCGTGCTCAAAGTTTCCCTTCATCCAAAAGTAATAAGTACCAATTATTTCACATCAATAACTCAGAATATACATTTAAGCTTGTTGAATTTGTTGGCTTTAAAACACAAACTCTGGCCTTTTGTGGTTTGTGCTAATTATTATGGAACGATGGCATGAACTTTGCGAACTTAAAAAAGGAGAAATCACTTTTGATTTGTGTAGAGTTTATGTTTGACTTACTAAGCGTGTCCAAAGATCAGATGTCTCCATGCCATTTTCAATAAACAATGTTTCTTGAATTGATTTTCCGTTCTTTACAGACTGCTGTGAATTAAAACATAAATATTAACTTAAATCAAACTAGGCCATATTCGCCCACAATTCTAGCCCCATGTCCGAGCATGCATACTGCCCACCAGGTCACATCCATGTCCCAAATTTTTATCATGGTCATCTGTTCATCCTACCTACTGCACATACAAATTCTCATAAGTCTTGCAGTGATTTCTTATAGCAAATATAAAATTAAAAAGGTAAAATAGTTTTTCTGTGCACTAAATTGATTGTTTCAAGAGATTTATTATTAATTAATAAATATAATTGTATTAAAAAAGTCATTTGGGACAAAAAAAAAAAAAAAAAAAAAAAACTAAAGCAAAGTTTTTCTCTAAGTAACATGCAGCTTCCATTTTATCCGCTCAAAGGCAAACAGGCCCCCCTGGAGCTCTGAGCACCCTGATCCCCTCTGCCAGCCCTAACCATTTAACTGCAATCACTACTACATTCAGCCTGAGACACAAATGCCTCATTTTCCCACTAACTCTTCAATCTGTTGTCAATTGTAGGCTGCCATGGAAACAGTTCCGGAATGCTGCAAGTAGGCTTTTAGTTCTGAGGTACCACTGTGTGTCTGGACCAATTCAGAGCTGTGCCATTTTGTGCAATAAAAAAATAAAATAATAAAAAAATGTAAAAAAATTTCGTCATGACATCATAGCTGCCTGCAGAGATGATTCTAGCCACACCCACCCACTGGATAAAACAAAAGTGTACTGCATAATTAGACAGCAATGTTTAGGTCCAAATTTAGTGTATTCACTTGTACAGTTGAGAGGTGCCAAGGCCAGTCAATGGAAAAGCTGGGATTTGAACCAAATGAAGTAGACTATGCATACATAGCATTAAAATACATTTAAAACAGGCTACTTAGAAGTCCTTTAAAACATGTTTTAGTTAGCAAGCTCTTAATCATGCCAAATTTTCATTTAGGAATTTGTTTTAAAAACATTAACATGTGCTTGGTAGAGTTTTTGCTTTTAAATGCATTTTTAAAGGAATTTTCCGGGTTAAATGCAACTCAAGCTTTCTGTGGCATGCTGTTGATTACCAGAGAAAAAATTCTTGCCTCTCAGATTGTAAAAACAAGCAGAAACTGTGTTTATAGTAATGCATTTTACAATGGAAGTCTATGGGGTGAGGCATCCCACTGGAATAAGTATCAAAAATTTTGAAAGTAGAGCTACAATATTTAAATATTACACTTGTTCATATGATACCAAAGTGAATAAATTGCTAACCAACCATGTTTGTTAGATTGCTCCTATCATGGATATTTAAAGCCTGTAAAATTTTCGGATGATGCATGCATGGATACCAGAAAGAGACGTGTTGGAACTATCCGTAAAGTACTGTTGACCTAGAGTGAAATCTACCCATAGGAATCATGTCAGTAATGCATAACCACAAGTGCATCTGCTATAGTACCACCACTAAAAGGACAACAAACAACAACTTTACAGCTCAGATAATACATTTAACTGAACAATTAATATAAAGCATTTAAAATAGGATTAAGTGCTTTAAAAATGGTAAGCTGCACATTTCTGCTTTTAAACCCTCTAAAATTATTTGCCACATTGAAGTACCAATAAGTATGTTACTGTAAATGCAAATATTTTTCAGAGACAAGTTAAATTATTGTTAGTGGTAACTGACAGCATGCCTCAGATCGTGTTGATGGCACTTAACTTGGATTAAGCAGAACAGAAACGTTCTCTCAAAAAAGAGTTTGTCTCATGAGAAGGTCCTTATTGACCTTTATTGGGGAGGAGTGCACACTTTCTATCATACCATGGATGAAAATATTACACTCTTCATCCCTTGGGGGGTGTCCTACATTTTTATGTATCCTCAGCGGGGGATGCAGTATGAGAAAATGTCATATCTCCTCCTACTATGGTTACGGTTCAGCAATAACTGGACACAATATGGAAAAGGCACATAAACAATTGACAATGTCTCTGTCACTTTCACTTTTTATAATGAAAAAACTCCCACATATGGGAAAAAACTTTAATTGTACCAAACGTGAATAGTAAGAAGGGCAGAGAAAATAAAGCAAAAGTGACAGAGTGGGTGAGATGTTAAATCTGTTATTAGTCCAGCAGTTTGCATAAGTTTGACCTATTCAGGCCGATTTGCAGAACAGGTGCTAACATCATGTGGGCATTATCACACTGATGGTAATCAACCAATCATAGTGACACTGAGGCATTGCCTCCTCTTATATGACTTTTCGCATGTATTTCACTGCCTCATTCTAAACATTTGTGGTGTCGCTGTTGGACAGTGTTCCTTGAGTAAATAAATAGTTTGCACTCTATTGGATCTCATATTTAATTTTATGTGCCTTATTTTATATTTGTTCTGTCGGTTAATTTGACATCACGATTTTTGTGGAGGCACTGCCTCCCTTGCTTTCTTGGAGAGAACAACATGATTACACAGGAAATCGACATATTGCTTCCGAAAGTTCATGTACCCTAAAATCATCCCTGTTAAGCCGAATTACTGACAAGTGCCAAGCCCCATCAGAATTTTTTGTTTGTTTGTTTTTTGTTTCAAGTATGATCTCTTTTCCTTCTTGCGTGAGTAACCTCCGAGACATGGGTCTTGGTCCCATGGGAACCATGAAGTTGTTCACGTAAACATTGGACAGTGCGATTTGGAGGTTACATTTTCACTCTGAAATTACATTTATACTCCACTGATGGTTAGGTTTAGGGTTGGAGTTTGGGTTAGGGCATATAATTAATAAAGTGTGCATACTTGTTGACTATATAACAACATTTACAACAAAAAAATAGGACTGTCGATTTAATGTGTAAATTTAGTGCGATTAATTATAAACAAATAAAATGTTAAAAACATTTACGCAATTAATCATGTCCCCTGGTGCGTATGTAAATTCCGCAATATAAGCACAGATTTTCCTACCATACGATCAGTTCAAGCTTGAAGTACATCTGTTTTTACAAGCCATGTCATCAAATCTCACAAGCAGTGCAGCCTAAGAATGAGAACTGCTCACTTAGGAGGAAGCACAACAGGATTTTTGAGATGTGATTTTCAAAGTTTCCACAACTTTTAACTTGGCACAGCATCCTAAAAATGTGGCATTTATGATGCTAAATACCAGCTGATGCGCCAAATGCATCCGTATGAGGCACTCACATGTACATAGAGAGACAATTAAAAATAGTGCAGATTGAACGCAAGAACGCATACTGTGAGATCTGGACACATTTATGAACTTAATGCAAAACAGATTGCTGTCAACTGTAGGCTTGTTCAATGATATGAGAATAAAAGAAACAAAATGCTCAGTTCCTAAGCCATTTTTGTATTGTCTAATCAAGGCTTTATTCATCCACAATAATGCAATTTATTTCAAACTGAATTTCAACATGTATAATAGATTTATTATAGGCCCTACATATTATATTTATAAATATTTGAATTATTATGCATTATGTTTATGAAGTATCTTTATTTGGGGGCCTTTCTCAGCAAAAAATGATATATGAGATTAATTTCAAAATAATTGGATTAATTAATTGGCATGTCATGTAATTAATGCGATTACAAATTTTAATCGATTGACAGCCTTACTAAAATTACAACTCGTTTTTTGTGCCACTCTGTGGACAATTCATTCATAATCTGGAGTTCACACATGCTCACATGTTTAAAGGGATAGTTCACCCAAAAATGAAAATTCTCTCATCATTGACTCACCCTCATACCATCCCAGATCTGTATGACTTTATTTGTGACAAAAAATCTTTATTTGTGTTCTGTAAAAGAAAGAAAGTCAAACACATCTTAGATGGCATGAGGGTGAGTAAATTATGAGAGAATTAAAATTTTTTGGTGAGCTGACCCTTTAACAACACTTCCAGCTTTGGCCACTGTGGGCATTGATTACAATTTCGATAAGCACGGACTGATTTCAGCAGCAAAACTTTTGACCTACTGTTGCCAAATTTACAGTGTAATAAGGATGAAAATGCCCAACATAACAATGGCAGAAATGTAAAGAAAAACCTGATTTAGAGAAAGAGTAATAGAAAAGTGATTTAGATGGATGGACAGAAGGAAAAAAGAGAGATTGGCAGATAGCATGACAGTTCTTCACATAGACCAAAGATTGAATCTGTGAGGTCACAAGCCCTAGATCCAAAGAAGACAGAACCTCCATCCACCTCTCTGATATCCACTCATCCATCCACCCATTCCCTAGAGTCTAGTGAAAGCTTGAGATAGAGAGATACCAGAGAGCAATAGAGAGAATGGAAAAGAGAGAAAAGAGAGCATAAGCAAGAAAAAGAGAAAAAAATTAAGCTGACGTTCTGCAATGGGATTTTCATTGGGAACGCCTCCTAAACAACAGACAGTGGATATTTGTCACTCCTAACTGACAGCAACGGACAAGTGAGACCAATGACTCCAAATAAAAACAAGAAGCAAATACAGTATGTACAGACAAGAACTGCTGATTTTACAGCTTTAATATTGAACATATTCACTGGTCTCTTGGGTGCTTTAACAAGTTTGCCCCATTAGCCATCCAGCTATTCCCTCCTAAAAATACACAAACACACAACTTTTTGAACACACCATGTGGGTTTTCTGAAAGTTTTAAAGGCTTCTGCAGTAGCAGCAGCAAACATTGTAGTTGAAGCTTATTAGCAGCTTGTTGGTGCATCAGAAAAAGCAGCCACTGACGCACCAGTAGGTCTGTACTTATTCTGCGATTTATCATACAACACCTGCTAATGAGCTAGTTATACTGCCAGACTCTATATGGCCAATGCAGGTTTTTCTAGCAAAAAAGGCGGTTTTTGAAATCTTTGCCTATGAAAGGCAAACTTGTGATAACAGAACCTAAAATCAAAATATTTTTCTAAAATCCATTTTCTAATTTTAGCTTTTGCTCTTATAATTTGGTAGTTTGCCATCCCGTTGATGCTTTTATCTAAAAAGTGCACTGATACATCAATTACCAATACTTTTAAAATTGAGGTCAACATGAAATGGCCCCATTTACTTTCTTAATACACGTTCATGGTCTTACTGTGCATGATTAATCGGTTCACGTTGTCACAAAGAAAAATGTTTGTCCTCATAATCTTTAGTCCAAAATGTACTGTAACAACTTGCTCTGCCTCTACAATTACTTTACTTTCTGGGCTGACATCACAATTCTCTCTTACTTCTTAACCCCTCTCCTCCAACCACTTGGCTCCTTTCTATTATATAACACCCACTTTTCATAATTAAATCGTAGAATGTCCTGTTTCTGTCAAAAATATTTTGCGATGGGTGAAAGATGCCATACGTTGTTTCTGGCAGGCTACTCAGCCTTACAGGCTCCATATGGTTAGGATTAGGGTGGGGGCAGGGTTAGGGCATCTGCTACCTGGCAGGAACAAACTGAGGCACCTTTGTATAACGGGCGAAAAATGTCAGTTTACAGAAGTAAAATGGGTTGTGGACACATTTCATGTTGACTTTAAAATGGTAAATTAAAAATAGAATTTTGTGTTATTTATTAGTAGACAGACCTTAATGAAAGACCCGAGTGCAAAGCTTGGTATGTGTGGGCAGTGAGGACTGAATCTGAGACAACAGTTGAAGCTAAAGAAAGAGAGGCTCTTGTCTCTGATGCATTTAGAACTGGTGACTTTGTGTTTACAATAGCCATGTGTGAGAGACAGAGGAGGAAAGTCTTTGCCAGAAAGACCCGATGGAACAATCACACCTGTTCAGATTGACATTGCAGCATTATGTGTGTGTGTTTGGACTGAAAGCATCTGCTGCTGTTATCCTGTGGGACTTGAGGCAGACAGTGGAGTAAACGGAAATCTTGAAGAAGAGCAAGTGAATGTTGGTGTGAAGATATGTTTGTGTAGCATAAAAATGGAAAGAAACAGGGAGAGAGAAAGGGCATATGGATGAATCTCACAAAAATGGTCAAGATAACTTCTGGGTCGCATTTCACCGCAAAATCAAAAGAAGGAAAATAGAAATTACAGAATTTAACTAAAGAAAATGAAGCCTTTTTTGTAAGATCATTAATATTTTTTTGCATTGTGACATGGTTTTCAAGACAAGTTGGCACATTGCCCCACCCAAATTCCCATTACCAAAAAGTTTCATTCTTATTACTTCACGGAAATAACCAACCTGGTCTCATAGAATGAACATTACTCTATATACATTTTTGCAAACTGACTTGTACGTGCCGCTTTCTAAGTTTCGCAGCAGTTTCCTGGTGAAATGAACACTAGAGGCGCTACAACAACTGTGTGGTTTAATCAATGTCACACAAATCACAAGTACAATTGCTCACAATGTACACATATGTTTGGTAGCTCACCTGATAGATTGATGGACTTTGGACTTGACGGCCTCAGTTGGAGTCCAGCCAAAGATGCACAATAGTGAAGGTGGCATAGAAGTGACACAAAATGACGTGGTTGCTTCAAATAATGTTTTCCTATTTTTATTTCGAATTTGCATTTTAAAACACTGTCGGTTAGGGTTAGGTGTTGGTTAAGGGTAAGGGTAAGGATGTCTCTTTTTTTAAACTCTCATTTATATTTTCAAACACTATTGGATAAGTTTAGGGTAAAGTTTTAGGTTAGGGAGGTACATTTCACTTATTAAAACCTCCATCTACAATGTACCTTAAAAACCTTTATTTCACTCGGTTTTGGCGCCCCCTGCTGGACATTTCACTCCAAAACTGCAGCCAAACGTGTAATGAAGCATGTAATTTCAGTTTTGCAAAAATGTTGCAAAGCTCACGTAAATTTCATGAGACCAGGCTGTAAATAACAGTTGTATTTGTTGGACTGCCGTCAATTTATGCTGATTTAAATTTAAAGTAATAAGAATCAAATGAAAATCCCTATTGAGAATAATGGGGATTACCAGAAACTCAAAAGTAAAACACCTGAAAGCATTAAGCTGTATGTTTTACATGTAACTTGATGCAAAATATTTCTTATTTCTTTCTTTTGATTTTGGGGTGTAATGTGGCCTGGACTTGTTTTTTGTGAGATTCACCCATGTATCCTGGCCTGGGCCTCTGTGAGGTGTTGAGTTGAGGGTCTGCTTCACATTCCTGACACTCTTTGTTTTTATGTTTCTTTTACAAAGGTTGCATCTCCCCCCACCCATCAACATTCACCACCTAACTTCTATAATGCATTGCTTTTCCCTCTCAAGCACGTGATAAGCCTCATTTCCAAACCCCAAGACTGCCTGTTCTTCTCCCTAGTCCAAATGGTGACTTGAACTCAGTAGTCTAGCCATTACTCAAACACTGTGTGCTTATATGCCTATAGGTTGATTTGTTGATTTATTTACTTGCAAATTCTTTATACTTCTCTTTATATAAAGATTATACAAATAAAAACACCCTCCTCTCCTAGGACAAGTCAGCAAATCCGTTGTCAGCAGCAAACCCACAAAATGATTGACAGGCAGAGAGGTCAGATTGTTTTTGGCTGTTTAGAGCCTTAAACTGTCACAGTGACAGGTGTGATTTCTCAGGACATATTCAGCATGGTATTACAAAAACATCGCTTACAGCAGCTTTACTCTGTGTCCATGAAAAAGATCCAAAGTGAAGTTAACATAATGCCCTTGGCCCAAAGAACCATTTACAATAAATGCAAATGAAAATGCTGCTATTTATTTATTCATTAAGAAGGTGCTTTTATCCTGAGTGATTCACTCAGGCCAGTACTCATTCTCTCTCTCGCAAATCACACACACACACACACACACACACACACACACACACACACACTGAACACAGGAATAATATTAAGGGCGAAACATTTAATATTTGGCATTTTTATATTTGATAAACTGTTTTGCTCTTTTTAGCTTTATTTTTATCATTCAGTTCTCTGACCGGTGATATTTGCAAATTGAGTCCGAATTCTGACCACCACCCACTTACACAGGAAGAGACTGCTTGACCCACTTGTAAAACAAACAACTACATTGCTTTGTTTTTTGTAAATGTGTCATTTAGGGACAGGTATAAATGAAATCGATATACTGCAATAATAGACCACCGTCCAAAAAAACTAATCCCAATAATGGCTCCCCAGTCTCCACAAACAGTTGTTCAGATGAAACTAAAATAAAATGTGTAGAATTTTTGTCTATCCAGAAGTAAAAATGTCTGACTATTTCAGACAATGATATACAGTACAGTTATGTATATCTAGTTCAGTGGCTACTAAGTGCCTCAAACCAAACTCCATAAACGGTCTTAGCTTCTTTTCTTAAAAAAAGTTATTTAATAATGTATGATATAATTTGCCATCCTATAGATCCTTTTATCTAAAGCTCAGCTTGCGATTTTCTGATTGGAGCTTTTCTGATTTTGGCATTGGCTTTCCAGTTTTGTGTGCATTTACAGTATATGCATCAGGTGGTTCATTGAACATTTACTTAATTTAATAATTGTATATTGCGTATGAACTTTGAAAATGCTTGTATAGCTCATAAGTGGTTGGTCATTCAAAAGGTTATACCAAGCACTCTCTTACTGGATAACAATTAATGTGCTGCTTCTGACTGCGTAAAGACAACTCATCACACACAATTTTACAATACAACTATAGATTTCTCCCCATTATTTAGGCTCTAACTTTATTTCCAATTTCAAGGTGCAATGTGTAATTTCTGCACCTCTAGTGGCAAGAAACAAAATTACAATCTACTTGTTTTGTTGCCACGTGTTGCCCGACACAGCAACATTGGCTCAAAATAAGGCGGGACTATCTGTTTTCCGAACAAAGGAGGAGTGTTTGGTCAATCTGTTTGGAAACAATATCGATTTTTACATTTCTGTTTGGTGCCATTAATGGCAAAGTCATAACATACTGTACCTTTAAATGCATTCTTTGTGCTAAATCGATTGATGACTTTCCCTTGACTGCATATGCAAAAGCACTGTTTCATATCCTGCCCCAATGGCGTCAGTCACTTGTGAGGGTACTACAGAACTGTAATCTCTGTTTCATGGCCTTTTAAATATTATTGAACAGCACACTGGCGACTCACAGATTTCTCAGGAATGTATGAAAGCACTTCTTTGGTTTATTTTCAAAGTTTGTGTGAGTGTGTGTCTATGGGTGTGTGTGTGCGCGTGTTCTCGACTTGTGTGTTCCTTTCAAGATCTGAATGATAAAACAGGTCAGTCATGTCTACACCAAGCCTTACATGGAAATGGCAAGTGTTTAAGATAGTGAGGTGTAAAAGGAAGATATGAGAGTCAAGTCAAGTCAAGTCATTTTTATTTGTATAGCGCTTTTCACAACACAAAGCAGCTTTACAGGAAATCATGCATTAACAAAAAAATAAAAAATGAAACTGTAATATCTATAATGTCTTACAGTGATCACTGGATAGGAGAGTGAATGGGGGGATGGGAAAGGAAGAGAGAGAGAGAGAGAGAGAGAGAGAGAGAGAGAGATGGATACAAAAGATCTACATATGAGGAGAGAGAAGTAATGGAGGACTGCAGTGTTAGTGACCAGCCTCGCTGATGTTTCATCCTGGGTTGAGCGCCATTCAGAATTGAATTTAGAATGCTTTTTAGATTCCAATAACTTCCTAAATTTGAATTGAAGTCAAACTGTGGTAGGAAACAGTATGCAGAGTTGTCATTCTAATTTTAATTTAAGGAAGTAGAATTAAAGTGGAATGTAATTCACAGAAATTCGTGTAACTGCTGTAAGTGTAGTTTTTAATAATATATGGGGTATTTCCAGAAATATTACAGTAGTTATTATTGATTATTGAAAAAAATGTTTAATATGCCCAACCATTTACACTTATGCATTTCGGAGATGCATATATCCAAAGCGACTTACATTACCTTCAAGGTATACAGTTTTATCAGTTTGTGTGTTCCATGGAAATCAAACCCATGACCATGGCATTGCTAGCACCATGCTCTACCTGTTGAGCTAAAAGAACACTGGTAGGAACACCATATCATCATTAGTTTATATTAAAAATCAATATTTTAAATGCCACCTAAGAAAATGTATATTTCAATTTATATATTTAATTATATTTAATAAAATAACTTGTGGACTATGGTTGAAGAACCCTCGAATTCCCAGAATATTCAAATTTACACAATATATTTTATAAACAATATATTCAAATTTAGAAAAATTATTTTGTGCATTGAAACAAAAATAAGATGTAAAATGAGACTTTGTTTATTGAAGCGTCTGAACGTACAATTTCACTATAATACTGTATAATACTATAAAAACATGCCAATGATTCTTATGAGAGAGAGAGAGTGGACATTTTAGTAGAGAGTGTTTGATTGTTACATTCAGTTACAGTTAGTTTAAAGATCAAGTGTCTGAGTGACCTAACTAGGCTGGACATAACAACATTGGTTCAACCAATGGTGTAAGCTTGGGACGAGGCTACCTGTTTGTCCAAGCAATGTCCAAGAAACTTGTCAAACACAATACTCAGAATTTCTTATTTTTGCAGTTCAGTTTGGTGCCAGTAGTGGTGCAGGAATTGTTCAATTCAACTTAATAATTTTCCCAGATGAGTCTTTAACCTATGAGCTTACCGATCTGCTCTGCCGCATGCAGCTGCGTGTGGGCCTGTGCCTGTATCTGTGTCTGCGACTGCGCTTGCTGCTCCTGCAGACTCTGGCTGTCCACTGAGATACCACTGTCACTGTGCAGCTTCTCTCCCTCGGGAGACGGCGTCTGATTGGCCGTCGCTGCTCGATTATTAGCTGCCTGTTTATTCTGCTTGTAGCTGTTCAACCTAAGAGACACACACAGAAATGCATGCAGTACAAATAAAATTAATGATTGCATTTTATTAAAGTATTAGTAGTTTTCAATTTTAACAACAAACACATTTGTTTGTTTTGCAAAGTGAACAAAATTTTTGTTTAGGTGTAGAGTTAGGGTTAGTCTGTAGTAAATAACTTAATCTAACAGAAGTTTACGATAAATCCAAACTGAGTGTGTGTGTGTGTGTGCGCGCGCGCGCGTGCGTGCGTGCGTGTGCGTTACTGTTAATCAATAAGAAATTATCTTTGCAGGTGAATCATTTTGCACATTCAGGATTTCAGACATTGGACTGGCTGACTTTATTTTATGGGCAGGATTTTGAAGAGATGCCTTTTGGTTGAAATTTGTAAAATGGCGAAGCAAGAAAAACGGCTGAAATCTTCAAGGACACCTTTAAAGGTGCACTCATTCATTTTTTGAAGTATGTCAAATTGGCTTACATTGGCTTACAGAGACACCAAGTGGCCTGGATGCTGCATCATTTTAACAGTAGTTTTTAGTTACCAATGCCATTGTAGAATTTCACTATGCACAGTAAACCAGGATTAATTTAATCCATGAATGAAAGTGTCCAATAACAGGGCAGTTACTGAGATTAAGCAAGTAGTATTCAGCTGGTCATGTGATTCTAACATGGCTGCCCCCATGAGGCGCCCCTTCCCCATGTAGATTAAAAGAGCTTTTATAAGGTTACTGATAAAACTGAACTCACAATTTCTTTAAATTACTATTCATTTCTTTAGAAGTAAAACATTTTAAATGAGGAAAAAATGTACTGAGTGAACATTTAAAGCTAAAGTATGTAACTTTTTCTGTGTTAAAATACTTTCTCCTATCCCAACTTGATATGCAGAGACAACTATAAGTAAACCATTCATAGGTTCATTATCTCAAAAACTGTAAACACTGTTTCTGTTGCACTATGAAAATTGCTCTGTTTGTTTTGAGCGGCCCGCTTAGACCCGCCCCAACAACGTTACTCAACCAATGGCTAGAGTTGATGGGCAGGACTATCTCTTTATTTGACCAATGGCAGACAGGGGGTGTATTCAGAAAGCTGTTTTTTTTTTTTTTTTTTTTACTCACCTTTTGAATGGTCTCCCTACACTCTCAAACTACTTATTTATTTGCGTAAATCTTAACGTTAAGCAATTAACTTCAAATATATTGAATTGTATACTTATAACGAATGACTTTCAGTCCGTAGCTTTACATTGTACCATCCTTTACAATTAAATAAAGTAACTTAAGAACAGAGTCTTGTGTTTGTCAAGTTTTGCCCTTACATTTTTCAATCTTTTGCATTATTCTCTCACCTCTTAAAGATGATATATGCCAAAAGGCCAACCACAACTGCTGCCAGGATGGAGCAGTAGATTGGGATCAGGTTCTCGTTGAGCCCACTGCTGATGAAGTGAGGGGAGCTGGGTTTGGGTGTGGTGGCGTCCCCTCCAGGGCTGGGGCTCCACAAACCATCCAGATCACTGAAAGGGGGATTAGAATCGCTCGGAGAGGCAGTGGTGGAAGGATAGGTGGGTGCAAATGGATCTAGAATAAAGAAAGAGAAAGACAGCATGTACATAAGGTTCAAGTACACTGAGCAACTCTTATACAACAGTTAGTTCTGGCCCTCTTATCTGATTAGATATGGAGTGTTCCAAGAGTACTGATATTTAGTATAACAGCTCTGGGTCACTTCACAGTTTGTATCACTCTGCTTGCCTGTGTTCCAGATAGACTGTCACTCTGTGCGTATGAATTAGATCCATGTCTTTCTGTGGTGATCTGGATGACCGAGAACCTCCAAAGTCACAAAAAAAACTGCTGCAGTCTATTGCTGTGTCTAAATAGAATCCTCATTCTATTTATATGTATACACAGTAGTTCAATGATAATGGAATAATGAAGTGAACCTTATGGGACAGTCACTGGAATCTGTGAAACTGACCAATAGCTGTCTGGATGGTGTTATATGATATAATGCCCTTTGCACCCACTTACAGCACTATTTGTCTTTTTATCTGTCTTCCTCTCTGTACTGATTTGATGCATAAATTATACAGAGACAGAGAGCATTTTCAAAATATCTGTTAGAAAAAAATGCATTAGTGTGGTTCTTTCTCAAGAAAAGTTTCAAGAATGTTGTGGAGCTCATTATGAATAATTTCTTTCATGACTGTAAAATTGGTGACGACAGGGTTAAATCAACAGGACAGGAGGTCTTGATTTTACCATGAATATCTAGAATATTTTGTATCCTCATCTAAACTATTTCAGAATGTCAGTATGCATGACTGATTGAGTAACACTGAAACCAAAAGCTTCGGTTTGAGAGTTTCACTATACATAATGTAAAAGAAGCTACAGCCATAGGAGGAACTACAGCTGAAGGTGCTGTTTATAAAAATAGTCCTGATTTACACGGATGACATGATCAGGATTTAAAAACTGCTTTGGAAACAGGAAGCTCACCTTTGATTTGGTGTATGTGAACCAGTGTTGAAAAATGTGTTGCTTTTGCTTCTGTTTATAGTCTCTGATGTGGCTGTAAAATATGTGTCATGTTTGAATAATCAAGTCATAATGAAAGTAACTTAGGCATGGGCTATTTAACAGCTAATTAAGGGAGATTGTTTCCTAACTTGGTTTGAAGACAGGGTTGGGTAACTGTGCAAATACACTTTTACCTAAATGTATCTAAATTATCTAAATACAATACCATAGACTTTATTTGTTATTTTTATTATGATAGATTATCCCTAATTCAAACCCTTACCCTAACTCTAAAAGGAATTTTTTTTTAGAATAAAACAAAAAAATTATATTTACTTTATTTATGAATCGTTGAAACAAATGAGGACATTTTCAAATGTACCTAAAAAGAGGTTTTGTTGGATTTAGCTCACTTTTGTGGACAATTTTGTACCCAAACTATAGCTAACACACACACACAAAATAGCTCCTTATCTTTGGAACAGCTTTCAAACATGTGGGCATCTGAAGACTTGTGCGGGCAGTCCTCTTTATTTTTTCTTTCTTTATCAGTATCTTTCACTTACCGTCTCTCCCTTAGTAGACGTCAGTCTTTTCAAGACCCCCCTGCTCCTCACTCTTCCCTCTTTCTTGAAGGAAACATTCACTCTCAATTTCTGGTTTATTTTATATATTCTGATTGAGTGTGCAACAACAGTTAAAAGATTTCTGAAAGCAGACTCTTTTTCTTTCTCTGTCTCTTTGGATGAGAGAAAGGGTATGTGAAATTGAGATATATGGATGTGTTTTCAGCCTGACTGAACTTAAAACCTGAGTGTAAATGAGTCCTCACTTTTATTGGGCTGAGACGGTAAAATGCAGCCAAGCCATAGGTTAACAATTTTAAATTCTTCTCTTTTATTTCAGCCATTTTCCTTCTTAACTGTGTGTTTCAGGATGACATGCCAAGTGTAAAGTGCTTGTTAACCCTCAGCAGGGCACCTTCATTAATGAGGAGTCTTTATTCTCATCCTCTCACAGTTCCGTTTTTTTGGAATGGATTTAAATGCTGATATGGCAACCCATTTAAAGTTTATTATAATAGTTCTCTTTATCTAACTGAAAACACTCTCTTGAAAGACTGCATGTGTCACACACACAGCAACCCTTATTCTCTCCTCGTATGAGTGTGTGTGTTGGAGTGTGCGATAGACAGACAGGAGGGGGAGCGATAAGAGCCTGATGGGTGTGTGTTTGTGTGTGTGTGTGTGTGTGTGTGTGTGTGTGTGTGTGTGTGTATGCATGTGTGTGTATGTGTGAACGGATGAATGAACAGAGGCTTTGCTGTTAAGTGCTCTGATTATCTGCATTAATTACACTAACAGGAGGCATTAAAACATGAATACACATAAACTGTAAACACAAGCATACACATTATTACTCTGTCTTAAACAGGGATGTGTGTTTTAATCGAGATATAAAAATACTTTGAAGTTCTTAAATTTGAGGCCATTTGATTAGTCCCGTGCTGTGTATATACATGGATGTGTTTATGTATATGTGTGTCTGCGTATGCACATCTGTGATGTCATGTTTACATCATAAGCGAACAATGCAACAAAATTAGAGCATCTCCATTTTAATCAACAAAGCTGTCCCTGTACGTAATGTGAAAAAACTAGAACATTCCCGCTATAATTAACAAAGCTGTCCACACAGTAAATGAGCAACTCTAGAATACTTGAATGTTCCTGATATGATATGATATATGATACAAAAAATGCCATCCACACTGCGAACGAGTGACTCGACAAAACTAGAACGTTCCCGTTGTAATCAACAAAGTTGTATACACTGTAAACGAGCGACTCGACAAACTACATCATTTCTGGTATTATCAATGAGCTTTCTAAACTGTGAATGAGCAGTTTGACACAACTACAACATTCCCAGTTTAATCAACAGAGCTGTCTACACACTACAGTGTTCCCATTAATCAACAAAGCCGTCCACACAGCGAAAGAGTGACTCGACAAAACAAGAATGTGTCCGTTATAGTCAACAAAGCCATCCACACAGCGAATAAGCAACTCTACGAAACTAGAATGTTCCCATTATAATCAATGAAGATGTCTATACTGCAAACAAGGGGACTAAAGATGACAAAAATTCTGAATGTTCTGATTACGGTTAAGAAATCACAAAGAACCAAATGAAACACATTAACTTTGTCCCTAATTAATAGATTTTGTGCCCAGATGTTCATAATATACACTCACGGACCATTTTATTAGGCACACCTGTACACCTATTTATTCATGCAATTATCTACAGTAATCAGCCAATCATGTGGCAGCAGTGCAATGCATAAAATCATGCAGATATGGGTCAGAAGCTTCAGTTAATATTTACATCAACCATCAGAATGGGGGAAAAAAATTGATCTCAGTAATTTCGACCGTGACATGATTGTTGGTACCAGATGGGCTGGTTTGAGTATTTTTGTAACTGCTAATCTACTGGGATTTTCATGCACAACAGTCTCTAGAGTTTACTCAGAATGGTGCCAAAAACAAAAAAAAATCAATTTTGCGGACAGAAATGCCTTGTTGATGAGAGAGGTAAATGAAGAATGGCCTGACTGGTTTGACAGAAAGGCTACAGTAACTCAGATAACCCCTCTGTACAATTGCAGTGAGCAGAATAACATCTCAAAATGCACAACTGGCACCAAAAATCATGCCATGGTTTAAATCACTGAGATCACATTATTCCCCATTCTGATGGTTGATGTGAACATCAACTGAAGCTAGAGACCCGTATCTGCATGACTTTATGCACTGCACTGCTGCCACACGATTGGCTGATTAGATAATCACATGAATAAGCAGGTGTACAGGTGTACCTAAAGTGATCGAGTGTAATAAACACATTGAAAAAATTTACAGTGGAGCGGTAATGACGCAGATTTTGCTTTTGAGTGAACCTGGAGTGGGGTTTCTTTCTTTAGGGAGCGGGCAATTGAAAACCTGGAGTGGAGTGTTTACAGAATGCTTTGAGCGGGGAGGGGAAATTGCTGTCGTTTCACTCCACTCACCCACTCTGCTGTGCATCTGTGTGTATCAGTGAGTGTGTGTGATGTGATAGCTGTGATAGAGGTCACAAATTGAAACCCGAGTGTAAGAAACTCCAGCAGTCTTATTGATCCAACAAAGGAAAGAGCTCAGCACAACTCTCTCTCTCTCTCTCTCTCTCTCTCTCTCTCTCTCTCTCTCTCTCTGTCACACACACAGACACATGCCACTTAAATCTGTATGTGGCTGCAGGAAGTGAATCACCATGCAGCATGGACCACCAGCATAGAGAGACTAGTCATCCTGTCATGTGTGCCAGTGACTACAACTGTGGTCATTTTTATGAAAGAGCTTGCTTTTAATAAGTCCCTCTCATCAAAGGGCACGTAGACGACTGGCCCACAGAGAGATAGACATGAAAGGGTCAGAAATACACAGACAGAGAGCGAGATGGCAAGAAAGAGGCTGTAAAGGTCACGTATAAGGTCATTTTAAGGATGATGATGTGGCACTCACAGAGGGTGGTCTTTGTCTGGTGTGTGTGTGTGTGCGGGTTTGGGTGGTTTACGAGGAAATTTTTTTAGGTTACAAACTGGTAATTACAAGGATATTATGCTATAAATGTGGTTTATGAGGACATTTCTAGTGTCCCCATAATTCAAATTGCTTAAAAAACATATTAAACACTGTGTTGTTTATTTGTTTTTGTTTTTTTTTGTTGTTTTTTTTTTCAAATGTAAAAATGCAGAAAGTTTTTTGTGAGGGTTAGGTTTAGGGGTAGGGTTAGGGGATATAATCTATAGTCCGTACAGTATAAAAATCATTATGTCTATGGAGAGTCCTCATAAGGATAGCCGCTCCAACATGTGTGTGTGTGTGTGTGTGTGTGTGTGTGTGTGTGTGTGTGAGATGCTGCAGAACAAGGATTCTCTGTGCTAACTAAGCATACAAAAATGTTATTGAATGTTATAGTGAGAGGGGAAAATGTCCTGATTACTTTTGTAACCTCCGTTCCCTGATGGAGGGAACGAGATGTTGTGTCGATGTAGTGACACTAGGGGTCACTCTTGGGAGCCCCGAACACCTCTGATCTTTGAGAAAAGGCCAATGGGAATTGGCGAGTGGAATTTGCATGCCAGGTGGCGGCACTCTGCGGGCATAGATGCACCGTAACCGCTTTATCCACTTGGTGAATCGCCGAATACCCACTGGCAGCCCCACCATCGAGGGTAGTGAGAGCTGAAAGACCGGGATCGGACAGTAAAAGGTGCCCTCCACGACCTCGTCAGCTCCTCATGCACCTCCGGGAAGAAAGGGACCGGGGCGGAGCACGGCCCAGGAACAAATCATCGAGCCGCGAGGGTTCAGGGGAGAGTGGAGGATTCCACTCTAGCCCGATGCTCGCGGCCACCCGGGCAAGCATGGCCATCAGCTCGGCGCCGGCCTGTGACTGGGCGACCGCACCCGAAGGTGGGAGCTCAGCCGAGGCCTCAGCATCGGACTGGACGAGCCCGCTCTCCGATGCTGCCATTGACAATTCATCCTCTTCGCGAGCTCCTAATGAGAGAGCAAACTCGCCCTGAGACGACCCGGCGGTCTCATCCCAGAACCTGAATGGGGTGAGCGTGCTGGGGAATGGGAGGTCCGTGGGGGGTTTCCCAGCGGAGGTAGTCCCATTGAAGTCCCCAAATCGCCCCCAGTGCTAACCGATGCAGCCTCATACCCATAGGTAGAAGGACTGAGGCGGGGAGCCGCTGGGGTGGCTTCCCTTCTTACGAAAGAATGCCGCAACCGCAACGTTGCCATAGTCATGTTCTTGCAATGGGGACATGACCCATCCATGAACGATGTCTCCGCGTGGGCAGCACCCAGACACGTAAGACAACGATCGTGGCCATCAGAAGCAGAGAGGTAATGACCGCAACCAGAAATTATACACAAACAGAAAGGAATCTTTAAAAAGACGCAGCCGTAAGTGCCACTCTTTTAGAAGGAGAAAATATACTCTTTCAGTAGGAAGAATATACTCTTTCAGTCTGCCGAAGTGCCCAGGGGCGTTCTCTGCACTGCAGCGGTGCAGAGGGGAAGAAGCCACTGAAATGCGCCGTAAATCCAGCAGATGAGGTGAATGAACTCGGCAGAAGAATTCAGCTCAATGAATAGAACCGCTCGGCTCCGAAAAGAAAATCTGAATGAGTGGTTGCAAGCCAACTCCTTTTATGCCGTATGTCCGGGGGAGTGGCATGCAAATTCCACTCGCCAATTCCCATTGGCCTTTTCTCAAAGATCAGAGGTGTTTGGGGCTCCCAAGAGTGACCCCTAGTGTCACTACATCGATACAACATTGAGTGAGTGACAGATAGAGAAATGTACGCACATCCAACACTTCTTCAACAGGTGTCGGATCAAGGCAAAAAGCATTAAAATATAACTGAATAAAGTACATCCGCACACTGTTATAGTATTCCCTTTTATTGATTAAAAACAACAGCAACATTTCAATCTAAATGATTTTCATCAGGCCTGATGAAGATCATTGCTGTTATTTTTAATCAATAAAAGGGAATAATATAACAGTATGCGGATCTACTTGTTATAATAGCAAACAACAGCCAGAACACTATGCATTAAAAAAATTATTTTTGCAGGTTGTTAAGTTTACTTAACTAAAATGAACTAAAGCAGCACAATGCTAAAACTTGATTTCATTGCATTCTATCCAATTAAATGTGTAAAATTTAAGTTTACTTACTCTATTTGAGTCAGGACTACATGAATACTTTTTGTAGCATTGATGAAACTGGGCATGGGATTTCTATTTCCAAACTTGCTTTGCATGGGACTGGATGGGGTGAACAAATGTTGAAATATAAGATGCTTCCCAAACCGTACACTTCTACACTATTCTACGCCATTTTGTAGTGTAAGTAGTGCGAGTAGTGTTAACACTGAAAATGCAGCAAATAGAAGTGTGTTTTAAGTACCCGGATGATGCACTTTTTCAACCGTCAAAATAGAGTGTGGAATGTTGGACACTTCATGCACTCTGTACATAGCGGAAGGGGCGGAGTTACCTGACTGCGCTGCTGGTCTAACAAAACAATTGTAAATAATGAAGAATGTAGCAGTTAGCAAAACGTACAAATGTGAGATGAGTGCTTTACCATCACCCCACACTGAGTGAATATGTACATTGTATAAGGTACAAGTGTTGAACTGAGGTTGGCTAACACGCTAAAGCTAGCAGCACGCTGCTCTTCTGGCCCCGCCTGCCAGCAGGCATTTCCCCACCTCTCTAGAGCTGGGGAGGGGGACAAGGGGAGGAAAAAAAAAAAAGAGGAGAGGAGAGGAGAGGAAAGGGAAAGGGTAAGGCGGAGCCTGGTCCTCGATCACTCCTTCACACTCTGGCGGACAACAGCCGCTCCTCCCCGGGTGGACCAGAGCAAGTCCTCCGACCCCTGGCAGATGGAACGCCCCTCCGTGTTCTGGCGGCTGGTAGGAAGCCCCTCCGCCCCTGGCAGCGGCTCCACCGCTTCAGGCAGCCGGCAGCGAGCCCCTCCTCCCCTCACGGATGGCGGCCATTCCTCCGCGTCCAGGCCGCCAGCAGCGACTCCTCTGTCCCCCGGCGGACAGCCACGGCTGCTCCTTTGGGTGGACGGCAGTGGCGAGGACTCCATGACAGCGGATCCCTCCTTCCTCCACCAATGTAACAAGGTTAAAAATGGGAAAGGAGGAGACGGGAACCGGCTGAACGGACAAAATCATATTTGATGAAACAAAATGACACACAACACAAACGCACACACGGCAGCTGCGTTGAACTTATCCCTCTCCTCGGCTGATTAGCCCGATTGGGGGCCGGGCGTGCATAGTCATGTCCTGGCCCTGCCCTCCTCATCACAGAGAGTCTGTTAAGCTTTGGAGTTTTGGGGGATACCATTGTGGTGAAGAATGACTCTTGTGCTTATGTTGAGGAAGGACTTTCACTATTAAGTGATGTTTGATTTGAGTGCTGCTTAGCTTCATAAGCAGTTGCTATCAAATTGACAGTGCAACAGTTTCACTGTCCTTACACTTGCTCACCTGGCATATAATAGGCCCAATGATTAATAAAATAAATCAAACATTTGTGGCACTATCAAAACATGGCTCTATTTGATCCAAAGCAATCCAGCCAGCCTGACAGAGCAACACTGGCTCAACAAATAGCATCTGTTTGAGTCCGGAGGATCTGTTTGTCTGACCAAAGGCATAGGGGAGAGTGTTCAGGAAACATGTTCGAAAACATTCTTCATTATTTTTATTTTTTTATTTTTTTTGGTGACGCTAGTGGCACAAATTATACACTGCACCTTTACATTAGTATCATCACTACTTTTAGTTAGTTACTCTCCAACGCTGCCAGTAGATCTTAGCTCTTTTCCCATTTTGTCTCCTTTATCTGTACTCTTGAGATATTTTGTCTCTACTCCGCTCTTCTCTCCTTTCCTCTCAGGACAGAAGTTGATGAGATCAAAGGCATATGAGTGCTGGAGCTGCTGCCAATGAAGCTGAACGAATGTGTGTGAAAGTGTGTGTAAGTGACAACACTTGCAGATGCTTTATGATTTAAGGGTTCCATCTGCACATATATCTCTCATCTTCTTGTGGCACACACACTACACTAGGCACACAGCGGGTCAATAAACTGCTGTTCACACACCCATTTTCAGGACATGGATAAGCAAAATGTACCTACACTGTACACTATAACCAATATTCCCTCAAAACACTGGCGACCTTGTCAGTGATGGCCCAACCAAAATTCAGCTAAAAGTCCTTAACGGTTAAGTTTGTCTTTTGTCTGTGTTAACATACTTCACAAATCTCCGAACACAGTGGCGAGGCTATAACTACCAATCAAAGGTTTAGACATTCTGAAGTTATGTTTCTCATGATCCTGCTTACATGAATGAAATAAATTGTGCCTTGGTATGAACTTTCAAAAAAAAAAACTACAATTTTATTTTGAAATGGATGAGATGGAGGAAAGCAGACAATAAGGGGCCAGCATACATGTGAACTTTTTAAGCATCCCAGGTGGATACCTCATGAAGCTGGTTGAGAAAATGCCAAGACTGTAGACCTGTAATCCAGACAAAGGGTGGCTACTTTAAAGAATCTGAAATATAAGATCTATGTATAAGATAAAATATATTGAACTCTTTGTAGAGTGTACTTCAGAGAATTACAGTCTCTCACATGACAAATGCACATTACTGACTGAAATAAAAACTGCCCTTCACTGTCTAGTGATTGAGACACACTCCAGACACACTCTTTCTCACAATCTCAAACACACACAAAATGTGCTGACACCAAAACCCAAACTAACACATCCACAAAAGCTTCCACAGCAGCAGAAGGCATAATGGCCCTCACACATGCACACACACACACACACACACACACACACACACACACACACACACACACACACACAGCCCGAGGCTTTAGACATCAGACAGACCCACCGCTCAAGCGGTAGCACACTAATCCAATGACACGCCACATTACATGCCCTCTCCAGCCATGGAAACAGTGCTTCCTCTGTGCGTGTGTGTGTGTGTGTGTGTGTGTGTGTGTGTGTGTGTGTGTGTGTGTTAATTAGGTACAAAAAAGGGCTATAATTTCACTTGCTTTCCACTGAGGGCACAGCGTTCCTTAGCTAACCACTGATAGGATTCAACTGTTAAGGCTAGTTCTCACTGCCTCAACAAACACCAACACGGTTGTTGAGCAGTTGTTGGGTTTTATTAGATCAATGTTGTCTAAGCTTGTTGGTGTTTTAAAGAGATAGTTCACCAAAAATGAAAATTTTGTGATAATTTACTCACTCTTCCCAAACCCTTATGACTTTCTTTCTTATTAAGAACATGAAAGCATGCATTCACACGAGCACTTGTTGTGTTTTTAGTGCTAAACACCACGAGTTCTAACATGGACATGCAAACCACCGTGAACTAGCCTCTCTCATACACTCATGACCGTGCAACAGACATCAAGATTTTCACTGATAAATGACGTAAGCCATCAGTAGACTTGGTTGCATCAACTACTTTTATGATACTTTTGGTTCCTTTTTAAGATTTAAAGTGAGCAAATATTGATGCTGACTACCACCCCTGGAGTCGCGACTTTGGATCCAGGGCGTGCTGAGTGACTCCAGCCAGGTCTCCTAAGCAACCAAATTGGCCTGGTTGCTAGGGAGGGTAGAGTCACATGGGGTAACCTCCACGTGGTCGCGATTAGTGGTTCTTGCTCTCAATGGGGTGCGTGGTAAGTTGTGCGTGGATCACGGAGAGTAGCATGCTGTGAGTCTCCGCGGTGTCATGCACAGCTTGCCACGTGATAAGATACGCGGATTGACTGTCTCAGAAGAGGAGGCAACCAAGACTTGTCCACCGCCGCCCGGATTGAGGTGAGTAACCGCGCCACCACGAGAACCTACTAAGTAGTGGGAATTGGGCATTCCAATTTGGGGAGAAAAAGGGGATTAAAAAAAAAAAACGATTTAAAGTGAGGCACTATGCACTGTCAGGGTATTGAAAACACAGACAAACATTTTCAGTAAAACATTTTCTTTAGTGTTCTGCATAAGAAACCAAGTTACACAGGTTTGGAACGACATGAGGGTGAGTAAATTATGACAGAATTTGCATTTTTGGGTGAACTATCCCTTTAAAGTCCTGTAAGTGATTTTATTAGAATAGCACACAGCAAAATGTCCCTCTGTGACAGCTCTGGGCTCAAAAAAGAATCTGACCATAATGAACTGTTATTTAGCAAAAGGTTTTCTTCAAAGGCTTTTGAGTCGCTCTCTGCCTGTCAGTCATTTTGAGTATTTGGTTTTACTGACATTAGATTTGAAGAGAGGGGGCATTCAAATTCAGTGGCAAAGTCTGGTGGAAGTTAGCAAAGTTAGCAAACATAGCATACAGCACCTTTAACCAAGTTCTAACAGAGATCTGTTTCTCAAATGTAGGGGAATCTTTTTTTTTTTTTTTTAAGTGGGGGTGAATGAAAAGAATAGATTTTGATGGAGAGAGTAACACTAAATCTAGAATAAATCATGTAAACCAAATTGTGTGTATGTGTTAAGCGTGTGTTTTTGCGTGTGTCAATGATTGTTGATGATTGTGTATTTATCCGCTATTTTTAATTATTTTTCTATCGGACAGTTATTTTCTTTTAAAGGCGCTTGTAATCTGCAAAGTTTAAACTCTTGCTTTAGCGCAGCGGTTGATTGACTGGTGAGGGGGGTGGTGCTTCCCTGCTGTCCGTCCATTCAGGACGAATTAACATTTACAACTCAAATGTGATATGGTCACATGCGTTTTTGACCACATTCGTATGTGGTTTTTGAGATCCGATCACAAAACATTTTAGACCCCGTTTGGACCTGTATTTAGCGCTGACCACATTTGATCAGATCACCTGAAATGCATCTTAATACCAGATGTAAATGGGGTCTAAAGGAATGATTTCCATAAAGATGATGTGTGTACTTTTGTCAAAGTAAAACAAAAATCTTGTATCCCATCTTAAAGCTAGATTATGTAAGATTTTTTTGGTTAAAAATTAACAAATTGCCATTATTGATTGAGTACATAAACAATCAGTGTTCAAAACAATGTCCTTACTTTACCCAGATTCACAACGGTAAGTCTATAAAATTGATTTGTATTTTGAGCTGTCAGGATCGATTTGGCATGAAATCGCTGGCTTTTGATGTTCATCCTTGTGTCATTACGTCACGTCCACTCACAAAGGAAAGAAGTGCCGGCTGTCTCATGTTCCTGCTGGAGAAAATAACTACACTGTTTAACTCAGTTCAGTAGCACTCACACAGTTCAGGACAGCATTGCTGCAGTCTAGATGGATGTTTATTTTATCCATTTGGCGAAGTTGTTTACCTGCTATAATGCTTGGATATGTTTTCTGGTAGGGTTGTTGAAGCTAATATTGCTTGTCATGCTTTTACGAATTGAACATTACTCGTGTGTTAACCGATCGTGATGTATCTATGTTGTCTGGTGAAGTTACTGTGACATGTATAATATGTATGACTTCTGAAATTGACTTCTTGTAATTGTTATACTGCATATTTAAGCATATTATTTTTATGTTTAATAAAGTATATTTTATCCCCATCATTACTGAATCCTCATTTTATGTTTTTAGTTTACGGTGTTATTGTGTGCATTGCATAGACATGCTATTGTAGTAACTGAGGCTGGAAAATATAGTATAAAAATAATAAAGACTTCTGTTGAACTTGTATCAGCCATATTATGAGTTGAACCTCTTAAATTGAAAATTGTAATACAGTTCAAACATTTAAAATAGATAAAACACTTGAATAATCATATTCAGATCTACTATTTAAAAGTGCTTTGGGTGTACTGTCAGAAAAGCGATTTAAGTGTAAAATTCATTCAAATATGTAAATAAGACTGTAGTTTATCTTCATCAAAGCAAATAATATATCCGTTTCAAATGTTTAATCGTATAACATAATATCAACATGAAAATAGCACGTTATGACTCCAGCTCCAGTCATGATCACACACAGTCGATGTTCAGGTGGCTCAAATTGGGAGATTCATCCGCCAGAAGAGCAGTGCCAGAACACGACTGAGGTAATGTGTTTTTCCACAAATTTCTTGCATTTTTAAATTTCAACCACAGATGTCGCTAGAGAGCACAAAGTTACGTAGTTCAGCTTTAAAATGCAGTCAACTAAGCCATTTGTTGGTTGATTTCACCTAAAAGTGCAACACTGTGGCTTTGTGCCGCTATCAAAACACTGTTTGAGTGGCCCTTCCAGTCTGACACAGAAACATTAGCTCAACCAATGGTGTAAGGTTGGGGTGGGACTATATGTTTGTACAACCAATGAAAAATGGGGATAGCTTTATGTTTAAAAGCGAGTAATTACGTTTGGTGATGCTAGTGGCACAGAAATTACACACTTGTGTGCAATATTTTGTCTGTCTATATGACTATTTTTCATTGAAGAACATTTCTTACTATTCTAATAAAAGTTTGCCCCCGTTGCTGTTTACGGGAGCATCCCTACGGTCCTTGTGCTAAAATATTCATGGTCAGACCTCTCATGGAAACGCCTGCATTCTGTTTTATTCGTTGTTCTGTGTCTAGGTTTTTTCAACATGTTCTGTGTGAACAGACACTTAGAATGTATGTTTGGCATTTTTGGGTAGATGTGTGTGTTTGTGTGATTCTCTCACCATGACAGAGTGCGTCTACAAAGGGTGTGCAATTTCTGATCAGAGTCTCTGTCTGCACCTCGCAGATGGTGCAGGGTAGGCAGGGGTCCAGCGAGCTCTCCTGATCAGAGAAGGTTTCATCCATACACTCCTCACAGATCGTGTCGTGGTCATAGTCACAGCGCATCAGCACCCCCTGACCACGCGGACACACAGTGCAGGGCTCGCACTGGCCCGACAGAGCGTCCTGGAAATAGCCGTAGTTGCACACGCACACAGCGTCATTAGAGTCAGTACAGGGTGTCTGCATACGCATGAGACCTGTGCATTCACTGCATGTCTGGCACCTCTCTGTGTGACTGTAGATCTCAGAGAATGTCTCACCTGGAGAAACAAAGAAATAATCAGAATGGCAAAATAATTGTAACCTGCTTAAAAAAGTCATAAGGCTTTGAGAAAACAAGAGGTTGAGTAAATGATGACAGAATCTACATTTTTGAGTGAACTATGCTTTTAATAAGCATGACTATGCCTTTAATTACTGCTTTAATTATAATTAATCAGTGAAGATAATGATAATAGGACAGCACAGGGAGAAACTGAAAAATGGTAAGGAGGGGACTAGTTAAAATAAAGAGGACAAAAATTACTAATCAAGGAAAGGAACGAAAAAAGAGACAAACACAGAGAGAAGAAGACAAAAAGAAAAGAAAAATGGTTTCAATTAAAATAACATCTTAAAGCCAGCTTAAGCTGGTTTTTGGAGGTCTTTGCTGATCTCTCAGCTTTTTTAGGCTGGCCTGGTTTGCTGGTTTAAGAGGGGTTATTGGATCTTGTTAGCTTATTGGGCAGGTTTACCAGCTAGACCAGCTAGAACCAGCTACGCTTAGTTTGGTTTAAGCTGTGTTTTTCAGCAGGGGTATAGGAGGGCTGTGCTTTAGACATCAGTAAAAAAGGTTAACGACATTGACTGGATTGTGTTATAGAGGTCTGTGTTTGTGTGTGTGCACTTTTATTTATCTCTATATGGCATTGATTCCGGTGTGCAGTCAAAACAAGTCATTGCAGGGATTACTGTATACACACTGAATCTGAATCTAATTTTAATTGCTCTCGGCTCAAAACTGATGCTTAAAACCTTCCAGATTTTATAAAAAATTTGCAGTCCACAGGCAGGAGGTCCTTCAAGTTCAGTAAATAAACTTCAATTGGTTCAAAATGCAGCAGCCAGAGTGCTGACTAGAACCAAGAAATATGATCATATTAGCCCTTTTTATTGTCCCTACATTGGCTACCTTTTAAATTTCGTATTCGTTTTAAAATTCTGTTAACTACGTACAAAGCTTTGAATGGTCTAGCTCCACGGTACTTAAGTGACCTTCTTCCACGCTATATTCCGTCACGTTCATTACAATCGCAAAATTCTGGCCTGTTAATAGTACCTAAAATATCAAAATCCACAAAAGGAGGTAGATCATTTTCCTATTTGGCTCCTAAACTATGGAATAGTCTCTCTAACACTGTTTGGGACTCAGACACACTCTCTCAGTTTAAGTCTAGACTAAAGACTAATCTATTCAGCCAGGCATACACCTAATTTATCCATCAACTCATAGTTTTGCATAGTTATGCATATAGGTCTGCCGGAACCGGAAACACTTCTCATATTTTATAACTCTGCAATAAATTGACTGGCATCTACGCTAATATTGCTCTATTTGTTTCCCTGTCTCAATCTCGGGATTCATATCTGCCAAATCATACAGCCTGCCAGATCCAGCTCCGTTCCTGCTTGGTGTCCGACTACCATTGCTACATGTCGTTGAGTGATGACGACTAACTGCAGCCTGTGCCAGCCAGATACACTACAGTCTATGGCTATGGACTTCGCAGAGGATGATCTGATGCCAACTCCAACCATAAGACATGGGATACTGCATGTGCCACTGCCTGAACCTTTGACTTAGAATGAACCGTACAGAAATGACCTGCCAGCTGAATTACGATGCACCTCACTGATCACTGCCTTGGTCTAATGATGGACTACACTCTTAACCCTTTCATACGTACCGTCACACATATGATGGTTAATAACTGGGCCCCGCAGAGTAGCGTCACACATATGTGTTTCTGCAACAGCCAAATAGGCTGCAAATAGGCTTTCGCACCAGCACAGGCTGTGCTGGTCAAGCGTCTGTAAATTATATTGGCTCAGTTAGTTACTCATATAGTCTTTTAAACCACAGAATATGTTTATTTTATATACATACTGTACATCCAACTCGTCACCAAAGTACCACAATAAAAAGTTTACATCTCTTATACGCACAGTCAATACATCAAACGCAATCTTCCTCCGATGCGTGCTGCCATTTGTTTACATTAGTAACGGTTGTCATTCGTCAGACAAACAGCTACTCAAAGAGTCTTTTAAAGCACATAATATGTTTATTTTATGTAACAAAAAGTCTAATTGTCACCAAAGTACCACTATCTCATATACAAGTTCACAGCTTGTATATGCACATCCATCATAACTAAATGCGATCTTCCCATGCACACAGCCATGTCTACTCATTAGGTGCAGATGCGGTTTTCATTCACACAAACAGCAACTCAACAGACAGCCAAACCATCACAAAGTCTCAACAGACAGCCAAACCATCACAAAAGCACCATGGTAACAGTTTAAAACTCGTATACTTACAGTTAAAACATGCTGATCGAGCGTGATTTTATCTGATGCATACAGCCAAGTCTGTTTACATTAACGCTTGTCACACACACACACACACACACACACACACACACACACACACACAATGTCTGAGAAGTCAAACAGTGCATATAGGCAAACCGGACTGCTGATATTAATTGTTCATTTGTTTTTTACAGCTATAAAAATGAAATAAATAAAACAAATACAGTACAGCAGACATAACCCATTTGTTCACATGTTTACTATATTATATACAGTATTTTTTTTTCATGGCAAGAAATAAAAAGTAAAACAAATAAATAAATACTCCTCTACACTTTGCCCACCTCTACCTTCTATGCAGTGTCACAGGCAAAAATAACTCACTCCAGGGGGTACTGAAAGGGAAATTAGACCCTACTCATGAAAAGGTTGAAATGTAATACATAATAGACAATCAATGAATTGCCAACAAAAGCCTACATCAGCCAACTAACAAAGGACAATACATCTATGTGAACTTCTGCAGTTAATCCAGGATGGACCTCAAAGACATTAGTCATTAATCTTACAGTTTGTACAAAATATTGTTGTTTAAACATTGGCCCTTCACACTTACTTAGTTTACTAATTTTAAACCATGACTTGCACTGCAAATAAATAACTAATATTGGCATTATATTCATGCTGTTTAGCCAGAGGGGAACTGCCCCCCACAGTGAGCCTGGTTTCTACCAAGGTTATTTTTCTCCATTTACCAACATCTTATGGAGTTTTGTGTTCCATGCCAGAGTCGCCTTCGGCTTGCTCACAGGGGTTCTATATACAATTATTATTTACTTATTGAATTATTTACATTTAAACACTATTTACACAAATGCACGATGATCACTCTAAGACTTTATAGATATTATAACTTCATTTTCTGTTAAAGCATGATTTTCTGTAAAGCTGCTTTGAAACAATGTGTGTTGTGACTCGAGAGCCAATGGGACAGTGGTTCCTGTAACTTAAATAGTAGAGTATGGTACTAGCAACACCAAGGTCATGGGTTCAATTCCCAGGGAACACACAAACTGATAAAAATGTATAATTTGTATGCACTGTAAATTGCTTTGGATTAAAGCATCTACCAAATACATTGATGTAAATGGGACAAGGTTTGGCTGGTTGACATGGGCAGTTAGCCCCTGCTAGTAGATACCATAACTGTGCCATTATATGGGCAAAAGACTGTTTCTCCATTGATGGCCATTAAAAGTGTTCATGAATCCTGGTAAAATAAAAATTTGGCAAGCAACACATAACTAGCTACATTTTCATTATATTGCAGTAGATGTTGTGCCAGTACCTGTTGTTTTGTAGGGCTCTTAAAAGCATATAATGGACTTATATTTTCCCCTGTCTGCTGCCCAGTGTTGTCAGGACTTGTCATGTACTTTCTGGGCTACCATTGAATGAGGTAGGAATGCTAAGGGATAGCTCTTAAAATTGGCCTTTTTTTCACCTGTAGTATATAGACTGTATGGAAAGTCGAGACAGGACAAGAAATGATGGAGAGAAGAGGAGGGAACAGGATCAGCAAATGGCATAAGCCAGATTCGAATTTGCATTGCTGTTATGAACTCTACAGCTCAAAGTCTCTGAGCATATGCTCCTCTAGTCATGGCTCCAACTCGTTATTTTATAGTGAATTTAATAGAACTTTTGTAATGTCTTTGATTTTTCTCTCTGATTTGTCTTTTTCTTTCCTTCCAAGAACTTTTTCTATGTTTGGAATGGAATAGGCCTACTGCTTTCTAAATACTGAATACTTTGCAATATTGTATAGTATTTTATTATTATTGTTATTATTATTATTATTATTGTAAAAAAAAATAGCAATTGCAACATTAAACAATAATCATCAATAATGGCTGAGTTCGGAATGGCATAATACCATAGTAATCATACTATTTCTGCCGGATATAGCTATGGCAGAAATAGTATGAGTAGTATGGTAGTTTACCATGGTAATGTGACAATGTTTCAAACAGTATGCTATTCTGTTAACATGTGATCTCAGTATGTTTATCCCATGACGTTGCATGTTTAATTCAACGAGTGTCATCCAAATAGCTTCTCAGAAATAAAAATGGTAATTTTCTGTGAAACTTTTGGCAGTCAAGTAATAAGTCGTATAGTGATTAAAAAGAGATGTTAAAATTTGTGGCTGGTATTACTTCCGGATCATCAGTCAAACAAGAAATGCAAAGGTTATTCAACTGCTTTGTCGGATACAGTATTCCAGCATTGTTCACGTTGGTTAATGAAGTAGGTAATCCAGGTATTCTGTGTATACAGAAAATGTGCATGCTGTGCACAGGATACATTCTATATACTGCAGCTATATGGTAGTATGTTACTTTGACTTAGCTCTTGAAAATGTATCTCTTAATAAATAAAAATGCTCAGTTTGGGTTTACAGTAGATCTTCTCTCAAGTGGAGTGTTGTCCTTTGAGAGAGTTTGAGCTGCCATATGAAAATAAAACATTAATTTCACATGTATTTTAGAATAGATATGGAATATTATATAGAAAGCTATAAATTATTCAGTAGGTTTGTTTGTGGTGTGAGTTCCGGTGAACTCGGGTTTGGGACACAGAATGTGTTAGACAGGCATTTTGATAACATGAAGTTTGAAGGGTTTGGAATTTAATCCCAGCAGATGAAGGGTTTAAATATCCCTCCCTCGATTTTATTTTATTTTGTATTTTTTTTTTTTTTTGTCACTCTGATAACAGAAGAGGAGGTAGCAAGCAGTAGTGTAGTCTAGGGCATATGCAGGCATACGCCGTATGCCCACCTATCTTTCTTAGGATTTTGTGTGTGCCCACTTTAAATAAGTGATTATACATATGGCCGCCAGAACAACGAGTAGGCTTTTGACCTGGAACTTTTTCAGTCTAATAATCAACACTTTTCAAAACTCCCCTGGTTCTCAGATTGTTCTCCTGATAAACAGACTCCAGTAATCTCACATGTATTTCCTCAAGAGTTTCAGAAGAGATCTCAACAATGTCTCAAACTGTGCTCATATTCGCTAAGATAGTCAAAGCTTAAAATCACATTCACAGTCTTCAGGCCAAAATATCAGGGCTAATCTATCCACACTAATTTTACAGATCTCTATCTACTCTTTGAGTATGTCACTGTCAATTGTCCCATTTGGGTCTATTATTATTTTTTCTAAGGAATTTTAGTAGAAAAAAGCTGATAGATAAATTGGAGTTTTCACAATCATAGAAAACCTGGAAATATAAAGGAATTTTTTAATTGTGATTTCAAAGCCTGGAAAAGTCAAGTAAATAAAATCTTAGAACGTTATGGAAATTGCATTAGTGAAGTACTGTGGAGCTAGACCATTCAAAGCTTTGTACGTAGTTAATGAATATGTAAATGTTTTTGTCAGCCTGATCTCATGAAAATTATGCTACCTTGGCAAAATTTTTACCAAACAAAATTACGTGCTTCATTATATGTTTTCCCAGTAAAACGTCCAGTGGGGAGGCGGCAAAAGTGAGCAAAACGGTGTCAGAATCAGACTAAGTTTTAAAGGTGAATGTAAGATAGAGATTTTAATGACTAAAATGTACTTGCCTAACCAAAGACTTCAACATAAACCTAACAATAGTGTTCTAAAAGCAAATGAGAGGTAAACAAAACAGACCTCCTTACCCTTAACCAACACCTAAACCTAACCAATAGTGTCCTAAAAGCAAATGTTATATGAAAAGCACATTTTCTGAAGCTTCTTTTGTCTCACATGTCAGCTTGTGTGCTCTTGGTCTTCTGAGTTCCAAGTCCAACACTCTATGAGGTGAGCTAAAGTGCAAGGTATTCACATTGGAATAAGTGTGTGTATGTAGGTGAGTCTGTAATACAAGTGTTAAAATGTATCGTTTTTCAAATGTTGTGTTAGAGTAAAAGTGTTTCGATATCATGACAGCAGTGTGTGAGTAACAGAGCGAGAAATAAGTGTTTATAAAGTCATAGTAAGTCGTACTCATAATTTGTGTGAAAATGAATGAAACGCACAGTTGTTGTAGCACCTCTAGTGTTCATTTCACTTTGCAAAAATGTAGTTATGGTAATGTTCATTCTATGAGACTATGTTGGTTCTAGTTCTGCACAGCTCTAAAATATTTAATTAATTGGAAATTGCTCTTTGTGAGGGCTCACTATGAAATTATTTTTAAAATCATTATCCAGTAATCACGAATGACTGGAAAAGTCATGGAAATTCATTGGAACCCTGTTAAAGGAAACATAACTGACATAACTCAATAAGGTCTCCTGAGCTGTGAAGGAGCAACCACTGAGCAATAATGTTTGTCCTTTGGGGTTGTATGTCAGAAGGTGAAATATTCATTCCCTGCGTTGCCCTCAGAAATTACATTTGAAGCCTGTTCAGACCAATGTATATCCTGCAGATGATCCATCATTACAATAATAAGATCTGACAGATAAATCTGAACTATTAAATTGAACCGTTACACCTCCTCTTTTATATTAGTGTCAAGTTCTTAGAACAGATAGCAAAGGAATGGGAACAGGATGTGAACAGGACATTAATGTTAAAAAAGACAAAAAACGTAATTTTTGTTTTAGTATAGCAAGAATGAATCCATTTTCCACATAAACACTTAAAGATGGATTCTACAAGTAATGTAAACTAACCAGATCTGTCTGAGGATAACCTTCACAAAACACAATCCCTTAGAAGAGCACTCCAAAATGGCAAGTCCTGCTTAAATCACAGATACACATCCGCACATTTAGACCAAATGTCACCACTGAGCGAGAGTGCTTTTTTTCTTTTTCTTTTGAGACTGCTCCAATGTGCAGTAAACATACAATATTATCAAATATAATGTATGAGCCAAGTGGATTTTAAATACAAAAATTAAGTAGCATAATTAGGAAAGTGAAAAGGTGTTTGTATAAAACGCTGCAGCAGAAATCATGTATTCACAGATTTTTTTGGTTAGTCCAATCGAGTCGCAATTTATAATCTGATAATTAATAATAATTATAATTATAATTTGCTTTAAACTGACAATTCTCATCTACACACCTCTCATGTCATGCAAAACTTCTTTGACTTTTTTCCTGTGGAACAAAATCCCATTTTGGTTTTTAAATCTCCAACCTAGTCTCATAGAATCACGTTACTATACCTACATTGTTTGCAAAATGCTTTTAATGTGGCTCGTTGTATGCATTTTAGCAGTTTCCTGGTGAAATGAATACTAGAAGCGCTAGGCCAACACAGCAACAACGACTTTTATTCCCTTTCACATAAATTAAGTAAAAAGGCTGATTATCAGTTCATAAACACTTACTTTTCAACCTGTTTCTCACACAATGCTATCTTATGATATCAAAACACTTTTCCTAGAGCATGACTTGTAAGGCGATACATTTTAACGTCTGCATTACATAACCAACTACATTTACAAGCTTGTTCGAAGCTCAAATGATCAAGCATTGCGCTTTTGATGCAAAGGACTAGAGTACAAGTCCTGAGGAGCAACACATGAGCTAAAAATGTCATAGAAGCACCACAAAATGATGTGGTTGCTTCAGCTATTGTGTTTTTCATCTCACATTTGCTTTATATGACACACCAAGGTTTATGTTTAGGGTAGGGAAGTAGGTTTTGTTGATTTACAGTAACATTCGATAGAGCGTTAACCTTAAAAATCTCATCTGTCTAGAAGAAAATTGAACTTGCTTGTAGCACCACACAGTGGACATTTCACCACAGAAATGTAAGCACAGCGTAGTTCTAGCGGGAAGACTAACAGCTGTACATCATCGCATCATTAGCTAGGTAACTCCTAGCCAATCACATGTAAGCAATTGCTTTATAAGTCTGCTCACAATCTATCACATTGCTCTTTCAGTGTGCTAACGCGGCAACCTCCACCACCCCACCACCACCAGTTGAGTCCCGTTCTGCACAGGGGTAGGCTCCTCGCCCCTGCCTCCTATCTCCGGCAGGATATGACGGTTCCGAGTACAACTTCTTCGGACCGCCATATGGGGCTTATGCCAAAGAGAGACATTACATTTCTGTTTTATATTCATCAAATAAATGTCTTCTTAAATTTCACTCAAGTCTGCGAGTCTTCCTGATAGAACTGCTGCAATATATGTAAGAAACCACATAAAATATTATAATTTTTTTAATTTATTTATTTATTTTTAATCTTGCCACAGTCACAATTTTCATGAGATCAGGCTGTAAATCTCTCTTCCTTGCACTTCTATTTGTGTGTTCTATTGTTGTCATTCTCATTGTGCTAAATAAACAAACAAACAAGCAGACAGAGAGAGAGAGAGAGAGAGAGAGAGAAACACAGGACTCTGTGGAAAACAGCTGATGAATAAAAGCAGAACAGCAGGACACTGTAAGAGCTCCATGGAAATAGGTCTGTCACTATAACTACTTTTGTTGAACGATATATTGTCCCACAAATCATTTTCGATATTATTGTCATTTTAAGACCATTTTATGCCACTGATATAATGATAATATAATAGCATAATAATGCAAGTACACCCTTTCAAAGAGCCATTCCAACTTTAATTCTTAAGAATATTCAGACATTGGAATTGGAATGTCAAAAAAAAAATTAAGTCGGGAAGAACCCTCTCCATCTCCAAATGTGGTTTTTGGTCCCAGCTCAGAAAACTGGATGGGATGGTTATGTTTTAGATTAGCTTTTAGGTTAGTTGTATTGCCAATTTCATTACCACTGTTTTTAAACAAAGTCGACATACCGGCTCATTCACGTTAATGGGCTCTCCTCTCTCATTCGGCTTAAAGCCAAAATTTTCCCACACCGAAGCTGTGGAATGCGGCTTTGAAACCAAGTCCAATTGGACTTATTCTTCCAAACTTTCTGGTTGGAATTATGTAGTCATCATGAAAAACACCTAATAAAACACCTATTAGCCTCGAGTAACATGTTATCTTCACCTGTCACTGTCCGCTCTGTGTGTGTGGAGGAGCTACCTGAGCCCCTCTTGTATTACCATATACACTATATGGCCAAAAGTTTGTGGACACCCCCTTCTAATTAACGAATTTGATTACTCCATTAAATCCAGTAAAGAAAAATCGTAATGTTTCTTTATGTAATGGCTTGGGCTTTGTGTGCTTCCAAATTTGTGGCAACTGTTTGGGGATAGCCCTTTTCTGTTCCAGCATGACAATGCCCCTGTGAACAAAGTGAGGTCCATAAAGAAATGGTTTACTGTGCCTGGCGTGGAAGAAATTAACTGGCCTGCACAAAGCCCAGAACTGAACCCCACTGATCACTTTTGGGGTGAACTGGAACAGCAAATGTAAGTCAGGCCCCATCGACCAACATCAGTTCCTGACCTCACTGATAGCCTTGTGTCTGAATGAGAGAAAATCCCTGCAGCCATGTTACTACATACAGTATAGTGGAAAACCTTCCCAAAAGAGTGGGAGCTGTTATTACAGCAAAGGGGGAAATTGATGCCTAAGGTTTTGAAATCAAATGTTCATCAAGCACATATGGTGTCCACAAACTTTTGGCCATATAGTGTATAGCCTACATAAAAATTAATGGTTATTTGTTTTATTTGTTTTATTTGTGTACTATAATGTGCTTTTCTGTGTAAAGTGAAATTGTTTTCCTACTTAGAAATATAAATTGAAATGATTTGATATCATGAAAAAAGGCACCACTGACAGCAGTAAAAGGCACAAAAAAAGACATTTGAAATAATTATGGGAAATAGTTGTCCAGCATCTGCGAAGAGCATCAAAAACTACTACGGGTGCAATAACATGATGTATTTTCACAAAGTTTAATTGCATAAGTTAAATTTAAATGTATAGCCTATATTTATATTTACGTTTAGCAGGGAAATAAATTTACAGCACAAATTATGGTTACTCCATGGATGCTTGTGCATCAGCATTAGACGCTGGAAATGTCCCGCCCCTTACTGAAACGGAAAATATGATTGGTTAGCAAATATCCAGTCACGTCTGAAATGAACGTTCTGATTAGTGGATCAGCTTAGTTGGACTGTCTGTCTTGCCTGTACCATCAGTTGTGCTCCCACCTCCCACTGCTCCGTGCGCATTTAGAAAGAATCTCTCTACTTAAAAAAATAATAATCACTAAACGGTGCTGCGGCATTGCATTAGTAGATTGAAAAAATTCCAGGTCAAAAGCCTACTCGTTGTTCTGTCGGCCATATGTATCATCACTCATTTTAGGTGGGCATACACAAAATCCTAAGAAAGATGCCTGCGTATGCCCTAGACTACACTACTAATGTAATCCGTTACTACCCAGCACTGCTCAGGAGACATCATGGAGTACTCAGTTGTGTAGTTTTCAGTTGCCTCAGCTATCAAGCTCCTAAGAGGACAAAAAAAAACACCCTAAAAGCACCATGAAAATAGTAATTGATGCCCAAATGCCACTGGTTCTCGTGTGTGTTGTAACTGAACATGACGCGCCAGCTAGAAAATGCGGAATGAAGAATGAGGTTTTTGAGCTGCAGTGGAGGGGAAGATTTTCAGTGAATAATGACATCAGTAATTGTTTGTTCCTAGCACAAAGCTATTGTATGGCTTCAGAAGACTCGAAATATAAAGTGTGGGTCATGGGCTAAAATGGGATATTATTGTGCATTTTTATGGTGCTTTTTTTTTTTGAGCTTAACAGATGTGGTCTGTCTTTTTATGGAAAAGAGTCACATGAAGATTCTTCAGAAATCTTCCTTATGTGTTCCATGGATGTTTCTGCTAAATTTCTTGGAAGAAATAAAAATGGATACAAATGAAAAGTTTGTTGACACATAAGCATAGAGCTTAAAAAAATTGTGGCCCAGATACATTGGTCTTGAAGAATTTGATGTGATGTGTTTGAGTTTGTATTGAAAGCTCTTTTGATTGCTAAATGAGACTTTGGAATCTTGGCTAATCTGAGCACAACATGAGACATTAAACTCGTGAGACACTTGTGATGGAAAAACGTCCTGGTTACTTGCGTAACCTCCTTCCCTTGCACAGGGTCTGTGCAAGTAGGCTCACTGGGGTCAGGGCGTACCAGAGCGGGCAGTGGGAGGATTCCTGGGAGGCGAACAGGTCTACCTGTGCCTGTCCGAATCGACTCCAGATCAGCTGGACCACCTGAGGGTGGAGTCTCCACTCTCTCCTGAGGGTAACCTGCTGTGACAGCGCTTCCGCTGCAGTGTTGAGGTCGCCCGGGATGTGAGTGGTTCGCAGCGACTTGAGGTGCTGCTGACTCCAGAGGAGGAGATGGCGGACGAGTTGTGACATACAACGGGAGCACAGACTGCCTTGACAGTTGATATATGCTACCGTTGCCGTGTTGTCTGTCCGAACTAACACGTGCTTGCCCTGGATCAACGGCCGGAACCTCCGCAGAGCGAGCAGAATTGCCAGCAACTCGAGGCAGTTGATGTGCCAACGCAGTCGCGAGCCCATCCATAAGCCAGCGGCTGCGTTCCCGTTGCAGACAGCGCCCCAGCCCATTTTGGAGGCATCTGTCGTGACCCTGACACACCTGGAGACATTCTCTAGGGGAATGTCTGTCTGTAGAAACGTGAGGTCGGTCCAAGGGCTGAAGAGACAGTGAAAGATCGGCGTGATGGCCACGCGATGTGTCCCGCGGCGCCATGCCCATCTCGGGACTCGAGTCTGAAGCCAGTGCTGAAGCGATCTCATATGCATCAACCCGAGCAGAGTGGCTACCGCTGAGGATGCCATATGCCCCAGGAGCCTCTGAAAAAATTTCAGTGGAACCGCTGTTTTCTGTTTGAACGCACCCGAAGGGAGGAGCCCAGCTGAGGCTTCTGTGTCCGATTGGATGAGCCCGTTCTCCGATGCTGCGCTCGAGAGCTCATCACCTTCGCACCTTCCGAATAAGAGGTGGAACTTGCCGTGAGACGAGCCAGCGGACTCATCCGGAAGCCTGATCGGGGCAGACGAGCATGCTGGGGAATGGGAGGTCCGTGGGGGGATACCCGGCAGAGGTGGTCCCATTGGGGTCCCCAAATCTGGGGGCCAGTGCTAGCCGCGCTGGCCTCATACCCGTGGTTAAAAGGACCGAGGCGGGGAGCCTCTGGGGTGGGCTTGCTTTCTTACGAAGGTAAGCCGTGACCGCATCGTTGCCATGGACATGTTCTCGCAATGAGTACATGACCCATCCACGAAAGCTGTCTCCACGTGAGCAGTGCCCAGACACGAAAGATAGTGATCGTGACCGTCAGAAGGCGAGCGATAACGAGCGCAACCAGGAATAACACACAAAGGAAAGGCATCTTTAAAAAGACGCGTCTTTAAAAAGACATTCTGTGTGTGCTGCTCTTTTAGAGATATATACTCTTTTAGAGAAATATACTCTTTAAAAGAAATATACTCTTTTATTTCTGCCGAAGTGCCCAGGGGCATTCTCTGCAGTGCACCAGTGCAGAGGGGGGAGAAGCCGCTGAAATGCGCCGTCAGATCCAGCAGAGGTGAATGAACAGTCATGGGAATTCAGCTCAGTGAGCATGACCGTTCGGCTCCAAAGAGAAAATCTGAATGAGTGGTTGCATACCAGCTCCTTTTATACCCGTATGTCCGGGGGAGTGGTATGCAAATACCACTCGCCAATTTTCATTGGCCTTTTATCAAAGACCAGAGGTGTCTCGGGCTCCCAAGAGTGACCCCTAGTGTCACTACATCGACACAACGTGAGTGACAGATAGGGAACTCAAAGTTGGAGATACAATTGAGATATTAAAGTTATCTCATTTGTGATTTCTCTTTCCTACAGGGAGACACAAATCTGCATGTGACCCATAAGTAGGATCTGAATAATGAAGAAGAGGAAACTGCATCACAGCAGAATGTTGACACTGATCTGGTGCATATTAATATGTTGTTTTATCAACATATCAGGTCACATTTTCAGCCAGATGTGAAAAGATTTGAAGCTGGGCAGGCATATCTGTTCACGCCTATAGTTGGCCTAGGGGTGAGGTGTTCACCTTATGCCTAACTTTGGACAGAAGCTCTCCCTGATGTCTAATTAACAGTGAATAACACTTGACGTTCTGCTCTTGTCATGTTTGCTCTTGTTTCGCAGGTAATGTGAAAGCTAATGACTTGGTTACCTGATTCATGGCATTTGAGATGTACAAAACAACTTCTCAAACATGCTGATCCATCTATCTTTCCACAAACCAGTCAGCAATAACAAAGATACCGCTACTTTTTATTAAACTCCTGTTTGAATGGTCACTGTTAATGATAAATGATAAATTAATCTTTGTCAATTAAAGTGTTTTAATGCTGTGGGTACAAAATGCTCCTAAACGCCTTGAATTTAATGTAATACCACCCTGTAAAACCTTCCTTTACACACACACACACACACACACACACACGTTTGCTTCTAAATAGGGACATCCCATAGACTTCTTTAGTTTTTATATAAAGCTAAACTAACCTTACCCACATCCTAACCCTAACCAATTTTTTAACAATTAACACTGTATATTTACTTCATTTATGGCCAAAGGGAGATTTTGTCAGATTAAGCTAAATTTTTTGAACTTACATGCTCTGTAAATTATGTTTATTCTAAGAGCTAAGCATAGACTGGTCTCTGATGGTCTATGGGATGACAGGGTAAACATATGGATCATGTGTTGACATGTGAATTGACACTTTCACAGCTCACCCTGGCTTTCATGCCAGGGTGTGCTGTGAAAGAGTCAATTTCCCCAAACAACCCTTTCAACTCATCTGTTTGTTAACTCTCTATTACTCTCTTTCTGTCTCTCTCTTCCCTTTCTCCTTCATTAATTATTAATGAAAAGATATGACCTCGTTCTGTGGCGGAGATTTCAAAGATCAGTCCATTTGTCGCCCAACTGTAAGAAACATTCAATTTCTTCCAACTTCCAGGGTTACATTTATCTATGGAATAATTCTACTGTATATATACTTCCAAAAATGAACAATCCAAATATAGATTAGATGGTCAGAAAAGAGAATAATGATGTGGATGAAACTCACGAAAACGCTGCGGTCAAAATTCTCCCCAAAAATCAGTAATTACAATATGGATGTAGCCTTCGTGATATGTTGAAGACCTTTTTGGCAGCTACATTGCCTATAGTTACTACATAAAAATGCACAGAGATTTATTAATTGATTTTAGATAACCAGCTGTATATTTGAAATTAAGGATACATTTATTGAAAAGAAGTTCCTTTATATAGGCTACTATACTATGCTTGTTATGATTTTATGCTGATCCCCCCACACGAGAGAAAAATGATTTTTTCAGAATTATCTTATTTTCCAGACCGATCTCACAGTGAAATCCGAAACAGTAGGTTGATTTTTCTTTATGTAAACTCGGTCTGTGATTACCGAAATTTTAAACACTGCCCCCAGTGGCCAAAGCAGTAAGTGTGAGCTCCATTTTCTGGGTGCATTGTCCACGAAGGGGCACCAAAAGCGAGTTGTTTCCAGCTTTACAGGGTGTTATACAGTGAAGAGGAATGCATATTTTATAAACTTAACCCCCTATACCAAACCCCAAACCTAAACCTAACCATCTGTGGAGTAAAATGTAATGTTAGAGGAGAAAATGCAACCTCTGAATCGCACTCATCAATGATTATGTGAATGCGATTCCTGGTTCCTGGTTTTATTGTGGGATCCAAACCTGGGCCAATAACGCTGCTGACGCAACGTGGGTCCAGTCAAAAGGAAGGTAATTATACTGGAGCCATTGCAAAAAATGTCTGAAAGTAGATACCACTTGTCAGTGAGTCGCCATAAGTTGGTACTGCAACTCTTGGAAACAACATGTCAGCCATCCTTGTGATCACGTTGTATTTTCACTTATTTTGGTGAGGCAAGTCGCTTATTTTGAGCTTGTTTTTTCAGACCAGGTCACTTGTTTCTCTTGCAAAATCTGGCAACATTGCAACTGATGTATCACCCACCCTTAGCACAGAGTACTTTTATTTAAAAAAGAACGTTATTAACCTTTCTTTAATTTCACTCTCACCAGTTACTATTTGGAAAGGAGGCCGTGAAATACAGGAATGAAAAAATGCTGTTTCTGCACAGAACAAACCAAATTAAAAACATTGTATGCACTACAATTAGCTGGAAAGAAATACTGGCTGATATAATCATTAAAATGTTTCCTTTTTACTTTAGTGCATAAAATTCAAAATGTGCCTCTGAATTACCACACCTGGAATCGCAAGTTTGAATCCATGGCGTGCTGAGTGAATCTAGTCAGGCTTCCTAAGCAACCAATTGGATTGCTAGGGTGGGTAGAGTCACGTTGGGTTAACCTCCTCATGGTCGCTATAATGTGGTTCTCGCACTCGGTGGGGCGCATGGTGAGTTGTGCGTGGATGCCGTGGAGAATAGCGTGTGCCTCCACACGTGCTAGGTCTCCGCGGTAACGCGCTCAACAAGCCACGTGATAAGATGCGTGGACTGACGGTCTCAGACGCGGAAGCAACTGAGATTCGTCCTCCACCACCCAGATTGAGCCGAGTTACCACGCCACCACAAGGACCAAGAGCGCATTGGGAATTGGGCATGCCAAATTGGGGAGAAAAGGGGAGACATTTTTTTTTCCTCTGAGACTCAAAATGATGGAGTGGGTCACTTATAATTAATTAGAATTAGATAATCAGAAATATCATCAAAAACTATATTTTGCATAAAGAAAATGAAGCCTGTGTTAGGACCATTCAGTTTTTTCTAGTGTGACATTATTTTTATGACAGTTAACCATATTTAACATTACCGCAATAGGTCTGGACATTTTACTTATGAAGTTTTTTGCAATCCAAATATTTTCAATGGTGATTCTAATTAGATTCTAATTGCTCTAATACAAAACATTTTTACTGTAATACATTTTAAAACTTCAGCTACATCAGCATAAATTTAAAGGCATTAAAACAAACACTACAATAGTGTATACATACTTTATGAGAAAGAGGCTAATTGTAATGAAAATATTTTCACAATGCAAAAAATCTTTACTTGTCCTAAAATAGGTTCCATTTTATTTTATAATGTATGTAATTTCTTATTTCTTTCTTTTGATTTTGGGATGAAATATGACCTGGACACATCTTGACAGGTTCCATGAGATTTGCCAGATTCATGAATATGTTGAAGATCATGAGGTAGGTTGCTGCCCTTCGCTGATTACGATAAGAACAATGTTTGACAGTGTTTCTGTTTTGTGTTTACTGTAATATCCTCATCCCTGAGTGGGCCACCTGCAATCTGAGCTCTGTTTTAACCTTCTCTCCCTTTCTTTACAGTGCGATCTTTAGGGTTTTGTTTTGTTTTTCCCTTGTTTGAGTTTATTTCAAACATTTCCTCTTTGTAGTGATCAAAAAACTGTTATGACGTTTGTACTTAGCTTGTGCATTGTCTGTGTTTAAAAGAGATGGAGTGAATGCCAGGCGGGTGATCACATGGATACACCTGATTGATTATATACACATATATTACACAACACAACAAAAACAACTGCAAGCGCCCACCCACACACACACATACTCTGCTGAGTGTGTGTTTGTTTACACGTATAATAAATAGCTTATTTTAATTTGATAACACACGATGGTTGGCATAGTCAGGAGGTTAAATGGGAAAAAGTCTCAAGCTGCCTCATGCAGTGTGTCTTATTGTGATGTCATCAGCCAAAGTCTGTGCCTTTTTATCCCTTCGAAATTTCCAACAAATCAACCAGGTGCACAAAATCTTTTATACTTTATTTCTAATCTGGTTTTCTGCCTGGCTGTCACTTGCTGAAGGAGAATTGTAACTATGTTTGCCTATTTTTTGCTGGCACATTTTAAAAGATTTTGTAAAGCAACTTAATACAGAATGGATGGAGGAAAATGTTTATTGCGTAATGCATGTATTCACCTATAATCACAACCATATCAGTGTATCAGTGTTCTGTTTTCACAATTCAGTTGTTCTTTATAAGTAACGGCTGCTTCTTTTTTTAATACAGTTAAAGTAATAAATCAAAGCTGCTTGGAATGTTAGAACGGCTGCAAAGACTAATAAAAACAGTGATGGCTCCAGTTCTGAATTCTGCTTAAATGTTCAGTTGCATTAACCATTCTCTCGTGGGTGACTAAAAGCTGTATTAGACCGTCTGGATAAGTTAGAGTATCTGATGTTGCTTGTGCTTAAATGCATCATTATCTAACGCTGTTATTTCCCAAATCCCCATCAGTCATTTGTCAGCTCTGTCTAAAACAGCACTCTGACTCCTAGTTCAGCGCTGCTCCTACAATACATATATATTACTACCACAATATGTACATTGCACAGATTTACCTTGTTTCTCAAAAAAAAAAAAAACACGTTTTTTATTATAATTATATATATATATATATATATATATATATATATATATATATATATATATATATATATATAATTATTATTATTATTATTATTATATAATTATATATTATTATTTTTATTATATATATATATATATTATATATATTATTTGTTTATTTATTATTATTGTATTTTATTATTTATTTATTTCATGATAAACTATCCAGGGCACATTTGACCACAAAATCAAAAGAATTAAAATAAGAAATTATATTTTACATAAAGAAACCATTAGAATGTTTTATTCTTTTTTATGTATTTCACATTATTTTCAATGGTGATTCACATTAGATACATATTACAGTAATAATACAGTATTGTTTTTATTATATTACACTAAAAACACTGTGATACAATGTGTTGTTGCATTTAACTTACTTTTAAAGTACCTGAATTTAATTACATTTGTAGTTACAATGTTAACCTTACCCTTAACCCAACCCTTACCCTAAAACCTAACTCTAACCCCTTACCCTAACCCCTTCTCCTAAACCTACCTGTACCTCAACCTCAGTACCAGCCAATGTGAATCTTATGAGAATTTTGCAGAACAACATGTAGTTACATAATAAATACATTGCATTGTATGTATTTTAATGTTAGTACAAATTATTTCAAGACACCTGATATTAAGTGTGACCCAATGGAAAGTAGTGTCAGTCAGTGTATGTGTGTTCTGTACGCGTATGTGTGTCTGTAAAAAAAGACGTTGGCCTGACTTGTGATGAAATGGCGGGTAGAACAGTAGCTGAGATGGTGAGAGGTTTGACTCAGTTTGCCATGAAAGTGTGTGTGTGAGGATGAAAGTCAGGGAGAAGTGATAAAAACAGACAGCTAAATATTACATTGGTTGCTGATGTATGCTTGTGTCTAGACTGGGTAAGGGATGAGGGGGCGATGATGCATGAAAGAGGCGTGTGTGTCTATGCCGCATGATAAAAGGGGACAGAAGACAAGCACAAAGGTCACAAAATGTGTTTTTGTGAGTAAACAGGAAGCTCAGTTTTTGTTGATTCTGTTGTTGTTTTTGACACTAAAAAATTCATGCGGACAACTTTTCTAATACACGATTCACCCTCTTTATTTTTATCCCTTACCCATTGAAAAAACAAAACGCACCCAGTTGGGTTATTGATGTAAAGTGTCCTGTCCTGAAATATAAGACATCCTCTATTTCAGGCATGTCATCCTAAGAGCTTCTGAGAGCTGACAAGGACCAGTCATTTCACTTACTGTAAGCCAAATGTAGGATAGAGAGCCCCTTTCGGAAACACTCGCAACAAAAAGCAAGAACTGCTATAGAACAAGTGAAAAATCTCTCTTGTCATTTTCTAATGGGTCAGTGCACAGTTTCTAAATGTGTTGTGGTAAATGGAAAGTGTTCTTTATTTTTTATACTGTAGTTCTGATGTTTTGTTTTTAATGGTTGTGGTCAGGGGTATAAGAATGATTTGAAAAGTGCGTGGGAGAGGACACATTATAAACCTTATCAGCCTGGCTCTTGAATATTAATTAGATGACTTTATGTTTACCCAGTAGTCATAACTGATTTGCTGAATGGCAAGTAAGTGGGCACTACTAGCCATTTTAGGATGTTCACTTGCCAATTTTACATTTTGCTCAGACTTTTGCTTGGTCTTAAAGCTGTCATTTTTCGTGGCCAGCTTCAGCTTTTTATTTTTGAAAGTGGCCAAGCAAAACAAAGCTCGTAAAATATCTTGATCATTGCCCAAAAAATAGAAGGAACAAATGTAAAAAAAAAGTGGCGGGATATGCCCCACCCTAAACCCACCCCCCAGTTGCCGCACACCTGGTTGTGGTAAAGAGGACATTTGTGAATAAGTATTTGTGTGTCTGTCAATGTTTTTTTTTTTTTCATTCATCCTTTTTATTTCTCTCTCTCTCTCTTGCTATTTCTGGTTTTCAGTATAACTTCTTATGAAGCTGATATGAGAACATTTGGCTCAAATTAAAGCATAAAACACACAAACAGGAGCTCCTATACCATAACCAGATAATTGCTAAATTACTCACAGGTTTCAGGCTGCTCTTTGTTTATGTTTGTGTTTGAGAGAAAGAGAGAGAGAGGGAAAGAGTATAATTGTGTTAATAAGTAAATGTGTGAAAGTTGGTGTTTTTGATGGTGTGAAGATTTGAGTGTGCTTGTGCAATTCTGTATACTGTATGTCTGGACCTTCATACATGTGGGAGGCTATGAGTCTGTAGGTTTGCATGTGTATGTGTGCGTGTGTGTTCTTATGTGCATGTCTTTTAGAGGCTGAACTTACTGTCTAAGCATTGACTGCATTCGGTCTGGGTGGCCCCGCACTCCTTGACCACTCCCTCTCCTGGTGGACACTGCATACAGCATTCCCCACTGTACGTGTACTGGCCCGATTCACACTCCTCCTCTACGGCCCGCTCCAGTTTAGAGCTAAACACCAGACCCAGCTAAGATAGAAAGAAAGAAAGAAAGAAAGAATATTACAAGACATCATTATTTGTTTATGGCATCTCTCTTGGGGCCCACAGAGAGTCTTCTATGACCCTTAAGCGATATTTTGATGTTAATACTTTAATTACAGTACTTGCAAGGCAACACTGTATTGAAATTTCTCTTAATTCTTCTTTTACTTCTCCACAATGTGTGCTGCAGTTAATTCAGCTTGAACTGCATGACATATTCAGTTTGAATTCTATTTATAAAGATTTTAAGCTCTTGTATACATTTTTTTGATAATTTCTTAGGTGTCTTAGATGAATGTCTAAGGTGTGCTATTTTAGGTCAATATAAAATCTATACTATTTTAAAGAAATGTAAGAATAAAGTAAAAAAATCTCTAAAAATCATGTTAAAAGCAGAGCCTACAGAAAACAAGACGTGCGCTGAGTGTCATGACAACAGAAATGCAGCTCTGATGAGGCATTTTATTGGCATAGAACCAAAGCCTAAAACCTAAGCTTACCCAACATGACCACAAGGAAAATCGACATGTTGTTTCCAAAAGTTCATATACCCTGAAATCAACCTCATTCAGGTGAATTACTGAACCAGGAAGTAATCACGTTTAGTTAAACAATGGTGAGCATGTTTCAGAGGTTGCATTTTCATTCTAAAATTATATTTTTACTCCACTGACAGTTAGGTTTAGGGTTGGGTTACAGGGTAGGGATGCATCAATCTATACCTGGATCGGTATTGGCTCCGATACTAAACATTTTAACTGAACTGGGTATCGGTCCGACGAGCCCGATCCAAATCCAATTCAAGCTTAAAAATGGCATAAAAGAACCATAAAAGCACCATTAAAATAGTTCATATGACTCGTGCATTTTATTTAAAGTCTCTTGACGACATACGATAGCCTAGTGAATCTCAAAAGGCTGCGTTTAATTAATAGATACATAGTCTGCATGCACAGTGTGCTGCAGTAAATTAACAGTGCTCTGTTGTGTCACTCTGTTGTGACACGCTACTGTTTTATGCTCTCAGAGTGGCTCACAATATGTGAGCGTTCCACACGAACTACACTACCAGTCAAAAGTTTTGAAACACACTCATTCTTTATTATAATTTTTTTTTTCACATTTTAGAATAATAGTAAAGTCATCAAAACTATGGAATAACATATATGGAACTATAGAAATTATGTTGTGACTAAAAAAATCCTAAATAAATCAAAACTGTGTTATATTTTAGCATCTTCAAAGTAGTCACACTTTGCCTAGAATTTGCAGAAATGTACTCTTGACATTTTCTCAACCAACTTCTTGAGGTATCACCCTGGGATGATTTTTAAACAGTATTGAAGGAGTTCCCATCTATGTTGGGCACTTATTGGCTGCTTTTCTTTATTATTTGGTCCAAGTTATCAATTTCAAAAACTTTTTTTATTTAAATAAAATTTTAGCTTTATAATGAAATAAATTAATATGGTGGCACAATTATATTTCTGTCTACAAAACTAATTTCGAACATTTAAGCATACGACTTCAGATCAAAAGATTTTTAAGCTCATGAGAAACATTTCAGTCAAGTGTTTCAAAACTTTTGACCGGTAGTGTACATCTGATGTAGATGCTCGATAGTTCAGTTCGCTTATGCTGTAACATGCATTGAGAATGGAGCCAGAGGTGCGATTCACCAGATCTTGAATCAAAAGCATATTAAACTTCTGTAAACTAGCCCACACACAGACACACTTAGGTCACCATCTTCTTGGATTGTCAAAATAAAAGCCCAGGGTTTTAAAGTTAAGAAATTACGACTGAAATACATTACTAATGTATAATAAAATTCTAATATTTATTATTATTTTTATTGCTGTTGTTATTATTGTTATTATTAATAACTACATCCCAGCTGGTGGCACCCTCGGTGACTGCCTAGTTCACCTTTTTCTGGAAATGGCCCTGCTTTTGTTGTCTCACTATGGATATTTCATCCCGCAGCTGACAAGTGCCAATATGTTCAAAAACACTTCCAGCTTTGGCCACTGGGGGCAGTGGTTAGAATTTTGGTAAGCACAGACCAATTTCAGCCAAAGAACTTTGAAACTACTGTTGACAAATTAACACTGCGATCAGTCTGGCTTACCCTAAACAAATCAAAGTACAGTTATTTACATCTGTGCATTTGGCAGATGCTTTTATCCAAAAAATAATTTTGTGCGTTCATTAGTATGTGTATTCCTTAGGAATCGATCCCATGACCTTGCCGTGCTAGTGCCATGCTCTGCTGCTTGAGCAACAGGAACTAAAATCTTTCTTTTGCATAAATATGGAAAGATTGCACAAAGATAAATCATGTTAGACAAGTTACATCTTAATTGCTCCGCTTAGCCTCCTTTTGCGTAGTCCTTGAGCTCATTCTTTCCATGTTTGATGCACATGGTGACCACAGTTTGGTAACAGCTGCATCTGTATATTGTGCTGATTGCACTGCACTGGTGTGTCCAAACGCTGGGCTGTGTTTAGCAAGATGAGACGGGTGGTTGGAGTTCTACATATGTCGATAGTATGTCCAGCTGCATCTCTCGTACTGTCAATGGTACGATTACACATACTTCTCACACTGAGGTCTCACAAAGCGTGGTCTTACATACAAACCCTCTCTACCCAAGACAGTTATTAGCCTTACCCTGACTATATACACACACACACACACACACACACACACATACAAACTCGTCCACTTACCATATGTGCTGCCTCTTACACAGGACTTGTTCTGTTTGTTGAGATTTTACAAAAACCCAAGGGATCATAAACATCCGAGCACACAGTACATACATGTGCACACACAGGCACTGTAAGAGATGTGTTAATGGTAATTTCTAGGCTTATTTGTCACAAACATCAAGTGTGTGTGCACGGTGTGTTTAAGAGGACTTGGAGGCTCATTAGTGAGGACACAGCCTTCACTTTGTGTTAATTTACTGCTGTGGAGTGTCTCATTCTCCTTTCATCTCTGGCAGAGTGGGAGACTTGGTTTTTGGTGATTGCAAGTATGCAACCAAATGTTCAAGATTGTAGGAGAGCAAATGAAAATGTTGAAAAAAAAAAAGAAAAACACTAATCAAACACTAATATGAATATTGGTGGAGGGGGGGCAATGTCTAGCTTTCAGGTCTGGGCAGTGGCGTAGCCAAGGGTGGGCCGGGGTGAGCCTGGGCCTACCCAAATTAGACTCAGGCCCACACACCACACAGAATATTAGAGATTATTCTTTGACTTCAAATATATGTTTATTAAAAAAAAATTTAAGAATGCATATGTGACAATGAGGAGGATGGGGCCGGGCCGTGAGTGCGCATTCCCGGCCCCCAATCAGGCTAATCAGCCGAGGAGAGGGATAAAGATGAGCTGGATGCGGCAGTTCGGCAGAGAGAGAGCCACACACAGCTGCCGTGTGTGTGTTTATGTTTGTGTCTTTTTGTTTAAATGAAATATTACTTAGATGGTTCATCCGGTTCCCACCTCCTCCTTTCCCATTTTAACCTCCCTGTTACATTGGTGCTGAAACCCCTGAAGGAGGAGGGATGCACTGTCGTGGAGTCCTCGCCACTGCCGTCCGCCCAATGGAGCAGCCGCGGCCGTCCGCCGGGGGACGGAGGTGTCGCTGCCGGACACCTGGACATGGAGGAATGGCCACCTTCCGCGAGGGGAGGAGGGGCTCGGTGCCGGCCGCCTTGAGCGGTGGAGCCGCTGCCAGGGGGGTAGGAGCTCGCTACCGGCCACCAGAACGCGGAGGGGCATTCCTTCCGCCAGGGGTCGGAGGACTTGCTGCTGTCCGCCCGGGGAGGAGCATCTCTCTCTCTCTCTCTCTCACTGTCGCTCCGCCTTGCTCTTTCCCTCTCCCCTTTTCCCTCTCCTTGTCTCCCTCCCAGGTCTCGAGGAAGATAATAAATAAAATAAAAATCCGGGTGAAAACTTGGCCCGTTCTTTTTTGTTGAGGCCCACCCAAAAGTAATTTTGGCCACGATTCTGCCGTCTGAGACAAATTTCAGGAATCCTAAAGGATTTCTGTCGTTGTAGGGAAAAATCAGCAATCTTACAACGTTCAGTGAGACAAGTTCACTGATGGCCGATTAATAGCCTTTGCAATGAGCTTTAGCATCCGACGAAGTTCTGACAGTGTCAGAAATTTAGAATCGCATTCGTATATTGTGACTGCTGTTACGATGGCCAGATGAGATATTCCACTCCTCTCTCGCACCCCAATTCACTTGGAAAGAAACCTGCTGCGTCTGCACCACCATAGCAACATTTGTGCCCAGTTATTACTCCGTTCAAGCTCTTTCAATGTTTTTTCTTCTTGTCATTTTATATAAAAAGTTTTAATAAATAAATAAGCAGAAAATACTTGTAGAAAAGTGTAAAACTTCAGCAATATAAAAGCACTATTCCCTGAATTAAATAAATACAGAGCTTACAAAACGAAAATAAATAACACGTTTAACAACATTTTCTTTATAACTTTATTTGAATTACTATTTTACTTTTAATAAATTTACTTCTTTAGTTAAGATTCACACCACCCCAATTTTATAAAAATAAAAAAAATAAAAAGTTTGAACAATATTTTTATATTGGTAAGTATTTATGGGACGTCTTAATCCAAATCAGCAGATACAGTTGGATACAATTATAGAAATCTATGTCACGTTTGTGCATTATCCATAGGGGATTTGCAAGCGCAATATATTATCAGCCTATAAGAATTTTCACAATTTTGTGTGGCTGATAGGTTACTAAGAGGAGAAAGACGTACTATATCCCACCCTTTTTGTTTTCCCCAATGTGAACGGAGAAGTTTGTTATTTTTCGGGCCACAATTCTATTTATTTCCACAATGAATATTTGCTTGTGGTAGCTAATTATTACGTAGGCTACCTCCCACAATCACGTTCATTCTCAACATCTGTTATTTTTTGTATTTGTGATCAGGCTGTCTTATTATAGGCCTATTTGACAAAATCCATCTTTCTTTTATATGTTAGCCTATGCTCGCGATGAAGGGGTATTGGAGCAACGGAAACGCTGATGTCCTGACTTTCAGAGAAAATAAATGCTCCTCCGTGGAGGGCAAATCTCACCGTTTCACTTCTATTCCGCAAAGCACCCGTAACGTGAGTCATGTTCACTGATCGGGACGATTGGGACCACAGTCGGCTACGATGTGTATCGTACAGTCTGACATAATGTCGCACAGTGTGCTATGGCGATATCAATGCGTTCATATCGTACAGTCTGACAAGCAACAATCTTAAAGGACTGTAAAAATCCTACAGTGTATAGCGGGCTTAATATAGCTGTGAATAGAAGCACAGATTCATTATTTAACCTAGGTGGATTCCAGAGTGTTTCAAAAGACATTCACAAACAAGCATGCACACACACACGGTAATTAAACTCTCTGCACATTTTTCTCATTGCATTCATTAATGAATTAACATACTCTCTCAATCTCTCTCTCTCTCTCTCTCTCTATTTCCCTCTCCCTCTCTCTCCCTCTCTCTTTCACACACACATCCTTTAATAGAAATCATAGTAGGCTTACGTTACAAGGTTTTGTTTTTAGATATGAAACAATGACACACAATTTAGGCAGGTCGACACCATCTTAACTTGCCATATACAAAGTAATGAGAGAAAACCCCACTGATCACATCCACATTTTCACCTCACAATCCACATTTTATACATCTTCCTCGCTCATTCCTCTCTCTTGTCTCTGTGCCCTTTCCACCCTCCTCCTCCCCTCATCCACATCCTCTCTCGTTTTCATTCAGAAACAGATGCACTGGTACAGCGGCCAACTCGCCCCCTCATTTACTCTCTCTATCTCTCTCTCTCTCTCTCTCTCTCTCTCTCTCTCTCTCTCTTCTTCTTCTTCTTCTTCAAACCCTGGCTGTCTTCCTTTCTCTTTTTTCCTCTCTCAATTTGCATTCGCTTGAGTAAGCGTGCCGCTGAGTTAACTTGGCAGGCTTTAATGGACTCGCTAGTATAGATACCCAATGCTTAACACATCTGAGTGTGTGTGTGTGTGTGTGTGTGTGTGTGTGTGTTCAATTAAGTGTAAGCTTTGCAACAAGGCCTTATTACTGTGTGCTGTTGAGTGATGTGCACCTATCCGTAAAACACTGTTATGCACCCTATCCAGTTGACAATCAAATTAACAGCTCTCCTCTCTATAGCTCACCAGACATCCAAATATGCATACTTCCCTAATACAAAGTGTGGCAAAAGCAGTACGTCAATTAAGAAGTCTCTGAATCCTCAGTACTCATTAAACAGTAGGCAAGAAATACTCAGATGACCTTCTACTGTACATCCGCCAAGATTTGAAGTGCGTAACCACAATCCACAGTTTTCCTGACCAACCACTGGGCAGCGCAGTGATGATTCTGATTGCTGCTGAACTGTTTTCTGGTTCCGGTCTCCATAAGAAGTAATGTAAAAACTACCGAAATGAGCAATCCAGATGGAGAACAACAACCATATTAAGTGTTATTTGGAGTAAAAATGTGTTTAGACTCAACTTGTGCAGTTGTTGGTTGTCATGACATATCAAGGTTGTTAATGGTATCAACGTAACTTATATCGATCCTTTGCTTCATCTACACACAGGTGTGAGGCACTATCAAAAGACTGTGTAAAGTATTGCACTATACTTTTTATTGGGCAGTTTTTACAAATGTACACTAAACATCACATTATCCACTAAAAACATACACCAATGTGAGTGAAAACACTGCAGACTGGAAAATGAAAACAGCCTTCCGTTGTGAATTGTGGAAAACTTTTGCATTCAGGAAAAAGGTCTCACAGGAGCTGAGACACAGGATGAAATGTCATATTCATAATGCTGAATTAAAAAAAAATGGTGGAGAACTGTAAGTTGGGTGGCTCTTTTTAACTGTAAGTGCTAAAAATACACCAAGAAAGTTGTTCCTTGTGGTTAAATTGTACTTGTTTATCAAAACCAAAGTAAATCATTTCCGCTATTGTTGTTGTTAATAATAATATATTCAGGTCAGGGGACGATGCCCACGTTCCCTTATGAAGTACATGTATGTCTGTGAATGTACTTTATTAACGGTCGAGAAGTTATCAAATGCAGTACAAACTCTAACAGCACACAAATTCACCAGGACACACAGACACTGCTGAGCTTGAATACCAGGAAAGATGAAGCCTCTACAAGCCTTCACCTATTTAACCACCAATTAAGCCATTTCTGGCCCCTTCAGATCACAGTGAGCACTGGGTATCACAGTGCCATCACGCAGCTGTCAGTTCACGGCTCCAGACGGAGCACTGCTGGCTCATGTGTCGATGGAGATTCTTCACAGACTCTGTGCACCTGGATCAAATTCAATTGCCAATGCCGTTTGCCATTTTGCAAATCAGATCACTGAAAAGAGGTCACGGCGTAATTGTGTTTAGTCAAGAGCGTCTGCATGTTTAAATTGATTTGGTCCATGTTACACGAGACTGGAGGTGGGGCGGGTCACGAAGGGCTCAGGGTGCAGGGGACCCTGAGGGTCACATCCTCGCACACTTTCAGTGCTTCTCCCTCAGCATGAGGCACATCATGGCAAGTTTCCAGCGAAATACCATAGTTAATTTCAACAATATGTAGTAATTTAATATTGGCAACCACTGTCATCAATAAATGAACAAATAAATAGACTACAAAAAAAATTACAGAAAGATTCTGAAAGCTTCTTAAAAAGTTTGAAACAGATGTATTATGGTTTTGCATTAGAAGCCTAACAATAATGGTATTTTGACCAAAAATGGTAATTTTAGTGTAGTGTTCATGTGACTGTGACTGTGTATAAATTACAAATTACTAGCTACTTATTCTAATTAACTAACTAATATGTAATTATTTTGTGAACTGCTTAAACTTACTGTGAATACTTTAGTAGACTTATTAATAATAGGCATATATAGTAAATACTAAATATATACTAAAAAGTAATTTAGTAATTCATATACTATATTGCACGGTAAAATTTGGTAAGGAATAATGATGAATCTTGCACATTGACCATGACATGATATAGTCTGTTTACACTCACAAAATGCCATAACTAAACTGCAATGTGCCAAACATTCTTTGAATTAAGCCTGTCTAACTGGAATTCAACAAGCTTGAAAATCGTATGTTCAGCTATGGCAACTCGCATAACCTGGGGCACAAAAGTTGATTATAATTGTGCTCACAATTCTGTGCATTGATGCGAAGTATGTGTATTGATTTATAAGAGTAATAGATTAATGTAAATAAAATTGCAATAGACAAAAAAGTAAGAGTAACGCAAAATGAGCCTGACACCTGTTCTCCACAAACCGGGCAGCTGAGATTAGTCATCACTACCACCCGACCGAAAACTGAAAACAAGTTCAGTTGTATCCGCAGGCGCACCACAGATCCGCATTACGATTAACGAAGCATCACGCACACTGAACCGGTTCACCTGATGTGTATTCACCTGCATACTCACAGAAATCCAGAGAGAACAGTGATTGATCACTTAAGAGGTCTAATCTGAACTGGAATGCAAAGATCTCATCAAGACTTACCGCTCCACAAATCAAGATCCACACCAAGGTGTCCATGTCTGATATTTTCCTTCCCTCTTAAAGTGTAAATGTGTAAGTTTAAGTCATGAAGTGAAGATCAGCCCCCCGACAGTTCATAGTAAGTCCATGTGGGTGCTCCTTTCGTTCATAGCTGATGTTTGGGACCTTAGGACTCGGCCGGTGCTCGCTGATGCGCGCCTGGACTGTCCTGTTTACTTTCTTTCACTCCGCACTCAGCGCTGTCCGGTAATGCACTGCGGAGGAGAGAGTCGTGCACGCAGAGATGAGGGGGCACGAATGCTTACCAACTCCCCCCATCAGCAACTCTCTCTCTCTCTCTCTCTCTCTCTCTCTCTCTCTCTCTGTCTTTATCTCCAAGAGGATATCCAGGCAGTAGATTAAACAGGCTGGTTTGATTTAATTTTTTTTTCTTTCTTTTTTCTTTTCTTTCCTTTTCTTTTTTTTTTTTTATTTTTTATTTTTTATTTTTTTTTTTTTTTTTTTGTCTGCAATATGGCAGCATATATGCAATGGCACACTACCCCTAACACATTGTATTTTCATGATTAAATATTAAATGAAATAGTAAAGCAAATTTGACCGTAAAGCCCTTTTAAAATGATTTTAAATATAAATAAGGAAATAAATCATTTGAGTGAACGAGTGTAATGTGATGACGTCACGGGACTGGTGTAATCAAACAGACTCCACAGGAGGGCGACTGCAGCTGGTGAGTCACCGCTGCGCGCGTGTGAGAAATGAGGCGTGATAATGCCATAGACGGTGAAGTGCCAGGGATGAGGGGTTTTTACGATTTTTTCCTTTTCACTTCCATTCTTCCCATATTCTTTCAACCTGGTCTGTGTTTCTGAAAAATGCATTTGGCATTTGAAATGCCATGTGTGTACATGAGTGTTTATAAAGAAGCACGTAGGTGTGTGTGCAGGCCAGGGATAAACACTGACCCTTCTCTTTATGTTCTGTACAGCTCAGTTCTGTTCACTCAGCACATATCAACCCAACTCTCTCTTAAAATTCGGTTGTGACTCTTGAAAATTGGTTTTCACTGTATTTAGCTATCTAAACAGGACAACTGTGTTCTTCGACCGTGTGAACGTACTGTAGCTTGAGAACTGTGCATGTATTTATGCATAAATAATGTTAGTCTGTGAAGTTTTACATTTCTGACAAAGTGTTGAGGATGAGAAGCGATGATCTTTTGTGCTGATATAAGCTTATAGGGTAACATCAGCTCACCAATCCATTAAAGCAGTGCAGGACATTTCTTAAAGTGGTCTGCCAATAGTAAGACTCACAAAGACTGCTGACTGGTATCAACTGACATCTTAAGATCAAATGACACTGGAATAGGGCTTTTGGAACTGATGATCTATTTCACTGATGAGAATTTAAGAAAATTCTAAGGATTCCAAATATCTCTAAATCAAATATTAAAGGGATAGTTGAGAGTTGAATGACAATTCTGTCATCATTTGCACACCCTAATGTTGTTACAAACCTGTATGACTTTGTCTGCTGTGGATCACAAAGGAGATGTTAGGCAAAATGTTAGTGTCGGTCACCATTCAACCAGTGGCGATTTCTCAGGGCCAGCAAAGCCCTGCTGGTGTAACATGCCTAATAAATAAATATTTTTTCATCCTTTCATTCTCATTGACCTTTTTGCCTATGTATTTTCAATCGTTTTCCACTCCTAATTCATCTACAAACAAACAGCAAAAAACAAAAAGTTTATCCAATCAGAATTTATTCCTCGATACTTACAAACGAAGTGTGACAACTGTTTCACAAATCGCGTACCGAAGCCATGCTCCTTAGCCAAAGCAGCGCATGAGTTTGAGCTCCAGCCCATCAGGCCTTCAGAATTTCCACAGAATCCCTCAACACTGCAGTGAATAAGCATCTAAAGTCAGACTGTCAGATACATCAGCCAATCAGATTGATTTATTTGTTCTTGGTGGATGTGATCTTTATGATATGTCCCAGTCCAGGCCTTCTAGCTGGCCTTGAGTGATGCAATCACGCTTTAAGTGATGTACGTAATCTGAAAGCGAAGAGCGCGAGATCTTGCTGACGAGATGGCTGTCATCACTGCTGTTATTGCCGTTGAGAAAGAGATCCTTATGGATTTACAAACCTGAGATGTTCTGCATGATCGTGTGATTGATTAATTAAACAGGAAAGGATGGCTGATTTTCACCAAGCAAATTGGTAAGTGCTTTTTGCATTGTTATAGCAACATCATGAGTTTTCTAAGTGTAAATTAGGCTGCTTGAGCATTCAGTGTCGGATCAAGTTTTGAAAAGTAACTGTGTACCCTGATGAAACAAAATTTATTGCAAGCAAAATTTAAATTGCAAATTATTATTAGAGAGCTTTTTCTTGGTATTAGACCGAGAAAATCTGGTTTTCGTGCGTGAACGTGTTTTTAAAATGTAAATTGGTATTATTAGTTGACTGCCACGTAATGTATGATAGGCATACAGTGTCTTATTTATTGTGAAACTGTTTTTTCTTAATGGCATGAATCGCACTGAAGGCCTAGACTTAAAATGTACGGGACGTGGCTGCATTCAAATTTCATGCATCTTTTTTTTTTTTTTTTTCAGTGAAAGTGTGAAAGAAGCATATCTTGTGTTCCACAGAAAGAAAAAAAAGAAAGTCACACAGATTTGGAACAAAATGCAGGTGGGTAAATTATGACAGAATTTTCATTTTTTGGGTGAACAATCCCTTAAACACCTGTTAGTAATGGAGACAACTACTGAGGCAATGCAAAATATGATAAGTTGCATGTGACGAGTGTCTAAAGAGCGAAAGCAGGGTTCCAGCAATAAAAATTATATATGCTTCTGTAGACACCACAAGTCTAAAAGTGTGATTTCAGCTTCATTTTTAATAAAACACAAAACGCAAAAGAACTGCTGATAGAGTTCATCTGAATATTTTCCAATAAACTTAAAATGTGTTGGTTTTATACTTATGTAGCCGGTGGTTGCAAAGAAACAACACAGGATACAAAAATATATTTTGGGGTTTTTATTCTTATGGCTGTTTACAAAAACAAAAACAAAAAAAACAACTAAAAAACAGCAGTCGATGGGGCCATATTGTATTTAAAAAAAATTATAATTACAAAAAATGAAATACGGAAATGAAATATGGTACACCGAAATACGGTAGAGGCCAGTTCTCGCATCTGCACCAAACTGTGGTCAAACTCCATATGCATCTTTCAAAAATAACCTATAACAAACACTCAATTTTAACATATGACTCTTGTGAACACATATTTAATGCAATTTAACAGCATTTTGTGTAGAATTGTATATTTACCAAAATAATTCTCAACCGATGAACAAAACCGGGAGCTCTCTTGCACAATGTATGTTCTCACGTTCTAACCAGCACATGTGTAGAGAGTGCCGGAAAGTGGGTATCGCAAAACTCTTAAAGAGGTCACGTCCAATTTATGACTAGAGATAAATTACATGAAATTTCTCCACTTGGCTACACTTAAAATCAGTGACTATATGTCAGTAGTCAGAAGTTGATTGTGGCATTCACATTGATTCATGGGAAGAGTAGTTAATTCCTTTATAAAAATAAAAAAAAGTACACTGTCTTGTACCTTGGTCTTTTATCTGATATGCATGCACTTTTGCTTCAAATTAATTTTCTTAGTCTTGTAAGCCATCTCGGAGCTGGTTGGTTCTGATTACTAACCAGCTTTTTATTGAAGAATCTTTTTAAATCCCTATGAACAAATGGACTGTAACAAATGGGCTGCATTGTTGCACTCTATAGCCAAGTGGTTTTTATTCCAATCCAATTGGAATGCATTAAGACTTCTTCCTTATAGTGCCAATCAGCAGCTCTGCTGTATTTTAGCATCTGTCAGGCTGTAGATAGTGAGTGTACTGAAATCTTAAGGTGTGTGTTACATTAGGTCTGGGATCATATAGCCAGTCGGAAGCTGATCTTCATTGATCCATTCGTCTATCAATAAGCCCATATCCTACATTCTCAAAGGTGACACTCCCCCTCAACTTGCATACACAGTCTTGAATTAACTCACTCCCTGAAATTAAGGCATACCAGAAAGAGCTTCATGATAGATGGATAACAGGCGAGTAGTCAGGAAAGATCAGCCTCTTTTTTTTCTACCAATTAAATTAATTCAGCCTGGATAATTAATCCAGTCAGGACAAAATTAAATCTGTCTGGATAAATTGATGTTCCATCGAGTTACATTGGTTAGAGATGTCATTAATGTTGCATTCATAAGGCTACTATGGAAAATGTTAATACTTTATAATTACTCTAATTAATAAACTAATACATACATAATACGCAATAAACTTTTAAGCATTGTATAGCTAATATGAGTGTAGTAATGTTCACATTAACACATTATCTTGTATTACCATATATAGCCTACATAAAAATAAATGGTTATTTGTTTTGTTTGTATACTATAATGTGCTTTTCTGTGTATAGTGAAATTGTTTTCCAACTTAGAAGTATAAATTAAAATGATTTGATACCACAAGAAAAAGGCACCACCGACAGCAGTAAAAGTCAGGAAAAAATAACATTTTATATAATTACGGGATAACTCAGTTAGCATATGCGAATAGCATCAAAAACTAGCACAGCTGCAATAACATACAGTATTTTCACAAAGTTTAATTGCATAAGTTAAATTTAAATGTATATATATATATATATATATATATATATATATATATATATATATATATATATATATATATATATATATATACACATTTAGCAGGAAAATACATTTACAGTGCAAATTATGGTTACTCCAGATATACTTGTGCATCAGATACTGGAAATGTCCCGCCCCTTACTGAAGCGGAACATATCATTGTTTAGCAAATACCCAATCACGTCTGAAATGAAAATTCTGATTGGTGGATCAGCTTAGTCGGACTGTCTGTCTTGCCAGTGCCGTCAGTTGCGCTCCCGCAGCTCCATGCACGTTTAGAGAGAATCTCTGTACACTTTTAAAAATATATATACAGTACTGTGCAAAAGTTTTAGGCACTTGTATATTGCATTGTGAGGATGTCTTCAAAAATAATGCCATAAATAATTTTCAGTTATCAATTAACATCATACAAAGTCCAGTAAACATAAAAAAGCTAAATCAATATTTGGTGTGACCACCTTTGCCTTTAAAACAGCCCCAATTCTCCTAGGTACACCTGGACACAGTTTTTCTTGGTTGTTGGCAGATAGGATGTTCCAAGCTTCTTGGGGAATTTGCCACAGTTCTTCTATCTATTTAGGCTGTCTCAATTGCTTCTGTCTCTTCATGTAATCCCAGACTGACACGACATTCAGTGGGGGGCTCTGTGGGGGCAATGCCATCTCTTGCAGTGCACCCTGTTCTTCTATTCTAATCTTTTCTATTTGCAAAAGTAATGTTTGGGAGTCTAAAATGTATTTTTCCTATTGATACACTAAAGCTGAAGATATAAATAACCATCTTGTTTTTGTGAAATATCTTAAGTGCCTAAAATTTTGTACAGTACTGTATATATACAATTTACTCAACAGTGCTGCGGCATCACGTTAATAAATTGAAAAAGTTCAGAGTTAAAAGCCTACTCGTTGTTCTGGCGGCCATACATACCATCAGTTATTTAAGGTGGGCATATGCAAAATCCTAACAAAGATTGGTGGGCATACGGCATATGCCTGCATATGCCCCAGACTACACTACTGCTTAAGAATACTAGATGGGGCATGTATGTTCAAATTGGAGCATAAAAAATATTCATATCACATGGTCCTCTTTCATATGCTGTCCTAAATCTGATCTGCAGCCATAGTGTGAAACATCAGATTAAAATTTGTTTCTTTAAAGGAATAGTTCACCCAAAAATGAAAATGCTGTCATTATTCACTGAAAATTTTCCCCTCCGTTGTTTTTTTATTTTATTTTTTTATGCTCACTATCGGTGTTTTTTGTCATTTATAGAGATTGACAGAACCCATCTGAACCAGTTCACCCTGTTCAGTTCCATTATATAATAAAGAACAGGAAGTTGTTTTTGTTTTGTTTTTTAATTCACCTTTTTTGTTCCATGGAAGAGAGAAAGTCATGCAGGTTGGAACAAACTGAGGGTGAGTAAATTACACTGGCAACTATAATTTTTGGGTGAACTATTCCTTTAATCTCATCACAGTTCAGTATTGTTGTGTGCTAGAAGTACAGAGTTACTTGAGAACAGAAGCAGGAGTCGTCATTGGAGAGACAATGAAATAGCAGATTTAATTGACATTATGGGAGATGTTTCAGCTCAAGGGAAATGCGAGGGAATGTATTGCAGCCAAGAAGTGTTAGCAGATTTGTAATTACAAATATAATAAGAGGTTTTCTTTGTTGGTATGCACATATTGATTTGGCAGATGGTTGCACGAAGGTCCTTTCAGGGTAGCGGTCATGTTCTGATGACAGATATGGTCACTTACAAACATGAATTTGAACAGTCAAAGCAAATATCAAACATTTTGGGATCATCACCAGTATTATCCAAAAATGGTAATGACTTTTCATCAAAGACCACTACATAGTAGCCACACATTTAACAACACTTGCCACTAATATAAAAATGAGAAATCTTGTAAAAAATCTTGTTAAAAAAATATTTATCAGTTCTGAGGAATTGTAATATTTACCTCAATGTTGGTTTCATACATTTTTGAAAATCATTTATAGCATTTTCTGCAAAAAAAAAAAAAAAAAAAAAAAATGTATTTAATTACTTCAAAAATCTCAAGTGGTGTAACGATGAAGTAAGAGGTATTACAATAATTTTCTTGCTCCTTGAATACACATGAGTGTACATAACTTTATGATTCATTTCAAAAAAAGATTTCATCCATTTCAAGGTAATATATATAGGCAGATAGATACAGTAGACAGACAGACAGACAGACAGACAGATAGATAGATAGATAGATAGATAGATAGATAGATAGATAGATAGATAGATAGATAGATAGATGGGTTAAACCACTTAGACATTCAAAAATGAAAAAATTCATATATGTTCATCATAGTAGAGGTGTTTTAAAGTAAATGTTTTGTGTGAATTGGATTTGTAATGTATTTTTGTCAAACTTAATTTATCTAGACAAAAATCATGAGCATCACATCATTGACCTAGTGCAGAACTAACCAGTTACAGGTCATTACAGTGTCTGCACAAAACCCATAACTTGCAGAATTCACAATGGGCATTTTTTTACCCACATATTTAAAAAAACATGGGGCATTTTTGTCACTTTGGGGGACATTTTTCCCCTGACCCCTGGTTAATTTCTGACCCTGGTCTCATCTGATTATGACTTCTTCCTCACCATCCCTTTATAAAACGCTGCATGTGATCCCTCACCCCCCAGGTTGAAGCATAATGAAGCTGCTGAGTGTTCATTTAGTTCAAACTCTGCATGTGTTGCTATATTTGGAGTAGGGAAGGAGCGGGTTATATTAAACAACCAGCTGACACTGTCTGTAAGCAACATCAAGGCTGTTATTGCCATGTGTATACCAGAATTCCTCAATGTTTAACACTCCAAGCACACACAGTATAAAGCACTGGTGTATTAACTCAGATGAAGTCTCTCCAGGCTGCTCAAAAATGCCTCTAACATCCCTATTGCGGCCTGTTACAAATAATCCACACTACAGATGTTGAGTTTCACTAAAAATTCTATGCCTCTTTGATTCCATCCATATGATGGATCTAAAGCATGCCAACTCTACGAAGCCATTCACTTTGCCAGTTACTGCAAACCTGTACAGCATGGGTCACCGGCATATGGTGGTCATATCTTATTGTGCAAGTCCCTCGGGGCAGAGACAAACACCAACATTTATTGAAATATCGTTAAAGGGGTGTTCACAATGACAGTGATTAAATTGCTGGAGGTTACCAAGTCTGCACTTTTGGTTACTACTAGGCGTTCATACAAGACTGCAGTATACTGTAGCACATATACAGTATCTGTATCAGCCAGCTCATCTCTGTCTGCATTCCTATTGGTAGTTGCAGCATTCCACCTCTGCTTATTTGCATAAAGTTGAACTCTTTTGAACTTTCCATTGCAACTAGATTTTGACGTTTTTTTACACAAATTGTTTTGACACAGGATATTGTGACTCGTACTTGCCACCACAATGCCAAGGTGTTCCTAAATGGTTTCTGAGAGGTTTTTAGCATGTTGCTATGCAGTTGTGGTCTTCTGGTTGGATGCTGGGGTATTCTGGATGGTTGCTTATTGACCCACTCCCACCCCCAAGTCTCTATGATATTCTGGTACCTATAATCTGTCCTTCAATTTAAGATAATGGGAACTTTTGGCCTGTTTTATCATCCGCCATGCAAAACAATTTAATTCTATTGCTTAGAAAAGTAATTGCGCACCTCTCGGTGCAGGGCAAGATACATGCCAAAGTTTTATTTGGTAAGGTTTTTTTTTTTTTTTTACGAGTAATAGTAATAGTGATTAATGAATGACTTCCTGTTGCTCTGTCTTTGCAAATTGCTGTCAATGTGAATGCCCCCTTAAGTGTGCAAGAGAACTGGTGCTATTAGTTGAAGCGAGAGAGAGAGAGAGAAATGTGCATGTGAGCTCTCATATGTGTGCATTTAAATCTGCCACGTAAGAGAAAGAACCTCACCTGCAATTGGTTACTGAAAAGGAATTATACTTGATGAATGTACCTTCTTTCACAAACTCTGAGTGCGAGTGTATCTGAGTGGAATCTAGCCAAGCTGTAGGAGAGAGGGAGAGTATCTTAAAAGCACATACATTACTGTCTCTTTGATTCTAACTGTTTATCATGCTGTCATTTTCTAGGCCCCCTCACCATGTCTGAATCATTGTATTGCTCTCAAAGAATGAAAACAGAGAAGAATGGAAGGAAAGAAAACAGGGATTGTAAAGAACAGAGGAGAACTGTGGTAAGTGATGAGCCCATCAGAGTCACATCACTGATACGTATGTGGTCTTCATGTGGTCTTCAGCAGACAAGTTGAGCTATCACACACATTACAGTGGGGTCCAAATATCTGAGAGCACACTGAATAGTTTGGAATCAAAATGTAGATTAATAGATAAACGTATTTCTCCCATTCATACAAAAATGGTGCCGGGGGTACAAAGAGTGTGAGTAGATCTGAAATGGGGTACAAAGATGTCAAAAGTTTGGGAATTACTAAAATAATTAAATTTGTTTTATTGACCATGTTAGCTCCTTGTCATATTTCCTTGCTTCAATTAAAGCACACAAGGTGCTCTTTGGAACATTCTAAAATAATGCTGGAATAACATGGATCATCAGGTTTTGCACAAACTTGTGGAGTCCATGCCTGCTTGAGTGCATGCAGTCATTAAAGCAAAAGGGGGATATACCAGGCACTAACCATGTACCATATTTTTCCTTTCAACTTTTCAGTCAAATTGCTATGCTGATAATATATATGTGTAATGGGGGGAAACTGAATGAAATAAGAAAAATTCAAATGATAAACATTTCTATTGGTGGTTTCAGACTTCTGGAGCTTACAGTGGATGTTCTACATCTTTACAACTCATGCATATATGTGCATACTGTATATTTGTTTGTGTGTCTCCTCTGGTTGGTCTGTTGTGATAGGATCGAGGGCAGCAGGGATAAAACAATGCTAAATGGCAATACAAATAGCAAGTAAGCATAGTATAGTGTTTATAATAGCAAAATAAATAGTAGAGATGCACCGATGTATCGGCCAAACATCGGTATCGGCCAATCGCCTGGTTGTTTAAAAATAGGCAATGATCAGTGTTGATTATTTCCTGTCAAAAGGGGATGGAAAAATGTGTCAGACAATTAGCCTACAACTTTTGCTGTGTGTGAAAGAAAATGTCTCTTGCGTGGAGTAGTCATGGGAAGGTCGGATCATTTTACTGACTTGGATCTTTGAGTATCGTTCAGCAAAATGATCGAATCTTTATTCAAGTCATTTAGTTCATTTAGTACATTTGAGCAGAATTAAATTAAAATGTACAATTTTCAATAGCCAAATACCCCCAACACGTCTACTTATGCAAACTTTGATTATAGTCCCAATAAGGAAAAAATGATAATGCAGCCTAGGACAAATTATGAGAAACAGAATGATTGGTTCACCTCTGGATTTAATCTTCTTGTCCAAATCGTTCATTCTTTTGTCACGTGACAGCTGTATACGCGGCTGTCACATGACAAAAGAACGAATGGCTCGGACCAGATGACTCGAGAGGTGAACTAATCATTTCTGTTTCCTGTGTGAGCAATGCATAGCGTATACGGCTGTCACTTGACAAAAGAACGAACGACTCGGACCAGAAGAGTTGAAAGGTGAACTAATCATTTCTGTTTCCTATACAGCATCTATGCGGTTTTCACGTAAAAAACAAACGGAGGTTGCGCAATGCACATGCGTGGCCAACACAAAATGAATGAATCACTCTCTGAGACTACTTGTTCTTCTGAGTCACGGAAAAGATTAATTCAAAATGAACGAATCATTCATGAACGACCCATAACTAGTGTGAATTTGATAATGGGTGAAAATGATAGCAGAGCTACAATTTGTCAGTTTTGCACTGCTAGAATTTCACATGGTGGAACTACTGTTAAAACTTCTAATGCCACTAATTTGATCACTTGTCTTTAAAGCTCGACACAGCAAGAAATGTGAGTTTGTTAAAGCTAAAGCAGAGGCTGCTACAGCTAAAAGCTTCATCATTCAGGATTCAGTTACCAATTTAATGAGAGTTAATTGAATGTTAATGTAAGTTAATAATGCACTTTTGGTTTCAGTGTTTTTATTTATAACTGAGACCAGTTACTCTTAAACATGGAAGACATGTAGAGAGAATAAAGTTACTTAAATTCCTTTCAGAGTTGTGTAATTAATTATCAGTGATTTGACACAAGGTTGCATAAAAATGTCACGTTGACATTAAAAGTCATATGTCCATCAAACTCTATTAGGCACAGATTTATCTCATCACTTTGTAAAAGTTTTTGGCAGATTAGGCTGATGCCAATAAGGACAAGTTGCATGACATGTCCTCATCCTTGAAAACCATGAAATATAAGGTTAAAGAAAATACACTATAAATATATCAGGTAACACTTTAGTTTAGGGATCAGAAATTAGACAGTAAATCATGACTAATAATTACACTTGTAAGTGACTAGTTATGGATTTGTTTGGCATTATAATGTATTTATTAAGCCTTTATTGGCTGATTTCTTATTCTTGCTTTATAGCCCCTTTATATTTGCTTTTGTCATAACAATGAATTTCTTAGCTAAAAACAAAACATTTCAATAGTTAGTATGATGCAAAATACATCCTTTATAGGTTCTCAATACTCTGTGTGAATGTGCTGCTAATAAGTATGAAATACATGTAGAACGTACAGTATATAGTATTTCAACAAAGCAGGGAAGGTTATGGTTAGGTTTAGGGGTAGGGGTTGGTGTAGGGTATTTGTGGGACTCTAAATAAACACAATAAACACGCTGCAGTGATGCCTCTGTACTGTATGGTATTTAATTAGGGGTGAAAATAGCATCTAACACTATTTGCCCTTAGTGCAAAGAGGATGCTTTTTGTTGCTATTTATACTAAGCATTAAAAGTCTCTGCCTTCTATATTTATTTTATACTTATAAGTTGCACATTCACATCATGAAATGAGAACCTATAAAGGATGTATTTTGCACCTTACACTGTTTTACTTCAGTCAGTTTTTAGGAAGAAACAAATGGGCTATTAGTCTAGGGCAGTGGGGGGCCATGCATTTAAAGTCTAGGCCTTCAGTGTGATTCATGCCATTAAGAAAACACAGTTTTACAATGAATAAGACACCCTATGCCTTCGGGCACCATACATTATGTTGCAGCTAACTATTAATACTAATTGACATTTTAAAAACACGTCCAAGCACAAAAGCCAGAACTTGAAACGACACTTAATGCTCAAGCAAGCCTAATTTTAACTGCAGCATGACTGTTTTGTGAAATGAACGTCTCCCGAACCGACATTCAAAAGTCATAATTTTTCATATGAATCTACCAAGGAGGTCTATAATACCTGGAAAAATCTATCGAATAATATGTGCGATTGAAATGTTGCTTGCAATAAATTTTGTTTTTTCAGGGTACACGGTTATGCTGCATTCCATTCAAGTTGGATGTGGGATATTCCTACTTGATATCTCCGACCATAAATGCATTCCATTCCCCGATACTCAGAAAATGACGTTTAAGGAAAAAAACTACAATGCTCCCGTTAGCTTAGCAGGGGTTTGACTCTCATTAGAGATGTCTCCTAGCATCCCAATTGATAAACAATGCTGCAGCGCTAGCATTTGTGCTTCAGGTGTATGATTATCAAAAGAGATTATAATGTTTTATACACCTGTTTCTACAGGTGTTTGTTAAACAAGCTTTAATATCATGTAATGTGGAAACAAACTCATTTATCGGTATTACTTAATAAAGTGAATGTTTATCACTTTGTATATCTCCCTGAGTGTCGACATGTTTGTGTGACATCATGCCCCTGCATCTCGGTTGAGTGTTGAGAATTTCTGCACGAGCCTACAAGTTGTAATTCTGACTTCAAAATGCATTCCATTGCACTTTTCCTAGTAGGAAGTTTTAAAATCTGACTTTCCGAGTTGAATGGAATGCAGCACTACTTTTCAAAACGTGATCCGACACTGAATGCTCAAGCAGCCTAATTTACACTTAGAAAACTCATGATGTTGCTATAACAATGCAAAAAGCACTTACCAATTTGCTTGAAGTGAAAATCAGTCCTTCTTTCCTGATTAATAAATTAAGCGATCACACAGTCATGCAGAACATCTCCTGTTTTTAAATCCATAAGGATCTCTTTCTCAATGGCGATAGTGGCAGTAATGACAGTCGACTCGTCAGCAAGATCTCGCGCTCTTCGCTCTCAAATGACGTACATCACTTAAAGCATGATTGCGTCACTCATGGCCAGCTAGAAGGCCTCGACCGGGACATATCCTAAAGATCACACCCACCAAGAACAAATAAATCAATCTGATTGGCTGATAAATCTGACAATCTGACATTAGATGTGCATTAATTTGCACTGTTGAGGGATTCTGTAGAAATTCTGAAGGCCTGAGGGGGTGGAGCTCAGACTCACACACTGCTTTGGGCATGTGATTTGTGAAACAGTTGTCACACTTCAGAATAAATTCTGACTGGATAAACTTTTCGTTTTTCTCTATTTCTTTGTAGATTAATTAAGAGTGGAAAGCGATTAAAAATACATAGGCAAAAAGGTGATTGAGAATGAAAGGATGAAAAATATTTATTTATTTGGCATGTTAGGCCAGCAGGGAAGACTTTGCTGGCCCTGAGAATTCACCACTGGTCAAGGTTAAGAAATCAACGAAACAAAGGCCTAATAAATACATTATAATTCCAAACAAGACCGTAACTAGTCCCTTACATGTCCAATTATTAGTCATTAATCACTGTCTAATTTCTGATCCTTAAAATAAAGTGTTACCAAATATGAAACTTTTGGCACCCTTTTGAAGGTGTATGAAATATTTTATTGTGTACTCAAGGAATTTTAATTTATATTTTAAGTGCAACAAAACTCTACTGCTAAAAGTCTTAGGCCAGAAAAATACTTTATGCAATTATGCAGATGCAACAAGATGATCAAACGGGATGTCTGCATGCTGTTTCCATGAACTCCGGTACACTAGGATTGGCCACATTATGCTGAGTCACCGACAAGCGGCATCTCATCAGACATTTTTGCATCGGCTACAGATCTGTTATCTTCCCCTGTGGTGTGATGGGGAGTGTTTTGCGTCAGCAGCATGGAAGACCAGGGTTTGAATCCAGCATTGAAACCAGGAAGTAATCGCATTCGCATAATCAGTGACTAGTATGATTCGGATATTGCATTTTTCCCTCTAACATTAAATTTTTCTCCACTGATGGTTAGATTTAGGTTTGGGGTTTGGGTTGGGGGGTACTGTTTATAAAATATGTATTCCTCTTCACTGTATCAATCTGATATCTGATGTATCAGCCTGTACAGCTTAAAACAACTCACTTTTGGCACCCCTCTGTGGACATTACACCAGGAAAATGGAGAACACACGTGCCCATACACCCAACAACACTTACCGCTTTGGCCACTGGGGGCAGTGTTTAGACTTTTGGTGAGCACAGACAGATTTTAACTAAAGAAAAATCTACCTACTGTTTCTGATTTCACTGTGAGATCAGTCTGGATGCAAGCACTAGGCCAACGTGTTTTCAACATGCAGTCCAGTTGAACATGCTTAGCGTGCATTCTTGCATCGCTGTGGCACTAAAAAACCTCTGTACTCAAGGAGGCAATATTGTTACATTTAAAAGTCTGTGCCATTAATTAGATGTGTTATTCAGGTAAGTTTCTTTAAATATATTGACTTGCTCAGAAATATTCACTTTAAAATGTTGCTCCACCATGATAGTAGTGTGCACACTAATGTCTGCTGACATGTTTTGAAACGCAACAACGCACACAATTGAGCTTGCGTAACTAGAAGTGTGCATTCACGTACTTAGGTAGAGTATGTTTCAGCCTTTATGGGTTGAAGTTCCTCAAATAACTGAATAGGAGTCCTGAAATGAAACCGGTTGTACACTGTGGTAGAAGGCAATATGTTGTAAACATTGCAAGGAAAGAAGAGAGCTTTGAATCTCAGTCAGGCTAAGGATTATACTGTTTGTTCTAGGGTTATATCCGTTCAGTTTATTGCTATGATTCATTATCTTCAACTTTTCTCATTTGTTTATGTCTAATTATTTGGCCTTTGCTTGATGATTGGATAAAGATTTTTATCACAGACTCCATGATATCTTATTCCATGACTGAAATTTCATGCATGACATGTAGCCTAATAATTCTTATAATCAGACATTTCTTTTGTGTTCCAGACCATTTACTCTCAATTTGAGCCATAAGGAGAATACACCAAAGCACACAGAAATAATCACACATCCCATGCAAGCACTGAAGCGTGTAGTATGGAGAGTTTTTTACTAGGATACATTTTCAATCAATTCAGATTGCAGCGAGTCAGATATTGAGAGGCAGCATCAAACAGACACCAGCTGCTTTACAATGGTGCATAAATGCTATGACTGCAATATTTATGATTACTCTTACGTTGAATCAGCAGACCTATAGCACAACTAAGTTAGGATATAATATACAGGGTGAAATTTTATTTAACATCTGTGGAAGGTGTGTTCTTTGTGTTGCTCACTTTATGCACAGAAAAGGCATTTCATAGACCTCGGCTGTATTTAATTATATGTTTTTTAACCTTATTGCATTTGTACATTTTCATTTCAGGTTTTACTATGCTTTTTGGGACATTTGGTCCCCAAATTTAGACCTGACCCACAAACACATTTATCTATCTAAATGAAGATATAACAAAGACTTTTATACTAAGCTAATGATATTTTTTTATAACTTTATTGCATTTTACATTTTCATTTCAGTTTATACTATCCTTTTTGGGACATTTGACCTCCACAATTTAGGCAAAACTGACCCATAAACACATGTTTATCTATCTACACAACATAGAATTCTATTGTTTTCTGAGTTAATGGAAATACAATCGTTCATTGTTAGTTCATGTTAGTTCATAGTGCATTAACCAATGTTAACAAATGCAATTTTTGATTTACATTTTTTATCAGTATTTATGAATTTTACATTAACTGAGATCAATAAATGCTGTAAAAGTATTGTTAATTGTTAGTTAACTAATGTTAACATATGGAACCTTATTGTGAAGTGTTACCAAAATATCATTGGCTCAGTATAAAAACAATAGAATCCTATGTTGTGTTGTTTAGATATATAAACATATGTTTTTGTACGGCTGGGGTTGGTAGCAGTTCATCCTTTGTGAAGTCTATCGTAATAGATTGAAGTGATGCAGACAATGATCATGGAAGTGCTCTTTACTGTTTGTTTGGCACAGGCTGCAGTTAGTAGTCATTGCTCAGTGACACATAGCAGTGGGAGTGGACATTAGGCAGGACTGAAAGCTGGATCTAGTAGGCTCTGGTAACCTCAGGCTATGTATCCCAAAACAAAAAGAATAATATTAGTGTAGATGCCATTCACTTTAAAGCAGAGTTATAAAATATGAGAAATGTTGCTGGTTCCAGCAGACAAGACTCAGAATAATAATAATAAGTTTTATTTATATAGTGCCTTTCCACAAGCTCAAGGACACTTTACACTCCATAAACATTTAACAGGACAAAGTACATTAATAGACATTTCAACAGAAGTTACAATTTCAAATACAAAGGGGGAAATAAAACATCATTCAATAATAGACAGATAATGTGCTGAGAAAAGATGTGTTTTAAGCTGAGATTTAAAGATAGAAATAGAGGAGACTCATGCAGCATAACTATGAGTTGAGGGATAAATGAGGTGTATGCCTGGCTGAAGAGATGAGTTTTTTGTCAAGACCGAGGGAGTGTTTCTGAGTCCCGAGAAATGCTAGGAAGGCTATTCCATAGTTTTAGAGCCAGATAGGAAAAGGATCTACCTCCTTTTGTGGATTTTGATATACGGGGTACTATCAAAAGGCCGGAATTTTGCAATTATAGTGAATGTGTGATGGATTATAGCGCGATAGAGGTTGCCTAAGTACTGAGAAGCTAAACCATTCAAAGCTTTGTAAGTAATAAGCAGAATTTTTACATTTATACAAAACTTAATAGGTAGCCAATGTAGTGAAGATAAAATTGGGCTGATATGATTATATGTATTTGTTCTAGTCAGCACTCTAGCTGCTGCATTTTGAACAAAATGAATCTTATTTACTGAACCTGCGGGACATCCTTCCAATAAAGCACTCATTTAAATTAATGTATTCATCGATTTAAGCCAGGTTTCTGTCAAACAGAGCGAATGGTATCAGTGAATTGATTATTATTTTCAATTCAATCAATAAACTAAACTAATAAACTTGTGTGTTGTTATTTGTAGTTGTGAAAGAGAAATGTATGGGTAAACCTCATGACCTTTTTAACCCGTGTAATATGAAAGGAGAGAGGTCAGGCGTAAGGCGTACTGCAGTTGAGGTGAGAAGATGTGAGGGTCAAAGGTCACACTCATAATGTTTAAACAGCTGATATGCACTGTAACTAATTATTTTACCTTCTTTTACCAACTCGTGCCTTTGTTGCTGCCTTTCTTTGCACTTCAAGTTCATTTGTGAACCTCATTTTTTTTTTATAAGTGACTCCAATTTCCATCATTATGTGTTGCAGCCCATATGCATGTGTCTGTTTATTTGTGCAAATATGCATGTGTGTGCATGTGTGTGGTCTCTGCTGGTGTGTTTGTTCATGCCTGTGGTCTTCATACCCCATACTGGTGGAACAGAACATGCACCCGCTCTCTGCCATGCATTTACACACACCATTAAATCAATCCGTCACATGACTACAGCAGATTATTCCATTGCACGGCAAAACAATACTGTGTGCAATATGATGTGTTTCATAGATCATTCTGAGAAAACTGTGCCATTTGTGCTCCCATGATAACTTGCTACTGATGTAATTAACAGGAAAAGTCACATAATGACCTTGATCACATTTGTTAATGTTAATGTGCAATTCGGAAAAAAAACAACTTTTGATTTCATTGAAATCAGCCCAGTGTCAATCCTAACCCACACCCCAATCATCACCATTTAGTTTTACTGTAATCAATTATATAAAATACAAGTGTTGAATTCTATCTATATTTTGCTCTTATTGAAATAATAAAAAAAACTGTAACAGTCTATGTTAATTTTTTCTTAAATGCTGTATGCATTTTCTGTGGAAATAATGAATTTGTTTTTATACCTCATTTCTTTTTAAACCTTGTTATGCTATGGCATTTCAGCCTTAAAAACAATAGTTTGATCTTTCTGACATCATATTTAATGGATTCATCGTATTTATTATAAATTTATAACATTTATCAGTTTTTCATCATATTTACACACACACACCCAACCCCTCGTGATGCCACTGATAACATGCAAAAAGTCTATACAGTATAATCTGTTTAATGGTGCACTATGGTGTCTAATGGTAAAACATCTCCCTTTCTACCTTTAAGACAACTAGAACAAAGGATAGAGTCGAGAGCATCTGTCTTGAGAAGAGAAGAGAAGAGAAGAGAAGAGAAGAGAAGAGAAGAGAAGAGAAGAGAAGAGAAGAGGCTAATTATTTCTCTTAGGTTTTGAAGGTACTTGTTTTGAGGTCAGTTTGAGGCCAGTCCACTGAAGCTCACACAGTGTCAGGACTAAAGTGGTGGTCGCCCATATCAAATATCCATCAGAGTTCATCTGACACTGTTTGTTTCCTTCCCTCTTCCTTCCTTCCTTCCTTCCTCCAATAACACCCGATCTGATCCATTGCTCTACTCTTTTATGTCCCTCCACCCTTTTCTTTCCATTCTAACAGAGTGAACATTGTAATTTAGGAAAGCTGGTATCAGATGCTTTGATAGGGCTACCTCCTCGAGATTATTCCAGAAAGACATTCTCTAGAGACCTTATCTGAGTAGGCTAATCGAGCCATTAGTTGAAGCAAACTTTTACATGTTAATGGACTTTCTAAATATCAACAGGCCGATTAGTTTAAATCAACCATTTTTAATGGACATATTCATGAGGCATTATGTTGTTTAATATGGTCAAACTTTAGAAAATACAAATGGATGTTTCCATATGCTTACAAGAGCACCTTTCAAACTCAATGTTCTTTGCTTTTTATCTAACTTCTCAACACAATGTTTAAGCAAATTAACTGGATTAGACACACAGCACTGAGGCATCATATGTCTCCAGAATCTAGAGTCTAGATTATAAAATGTGGTTATCTGTTTCAGAAGTTTCCAAGTAAAGAGTACAGTAGCTTTTGAAGGTTGTCTGAAAGTGTGGCCTGTTTCACTGATGCATTCAAAGCTCATGTAACCTTGAAGGAGCATAATTCCACTCAGCCATCATGCTCTAGTGGATGCTAATGTGCTGGAAATCCTTACTTTGCATGTATGTCTGTGTTCTGACATGTACATTTTGAATACATCCTCTCTGATGTCTGAACTGCTATATTCATCCTGCATTGCAGATAAATCTATTTTAATGTAGCTGGCATACCTACCACACTTAAAGCAAGTGCAGTAGCTGAGTCATTCTTTCTGTTTGAATGGTTTTCTTTTCTTTTCATGTCTGTTTGAAAACGCAGTTTTCTCCATTTCCTAATGTCATTGTTTTCCAAAGTATGCAATACTCTAGAGTGTTTTCGAAAAAGTCTCCATTCTCGGTTGAGGAAAGCGCTGTTTCAGTGTGGATGAGAGGCACAAACAAAGCAAAATCAATGTGTTTTTACCCAAAACTTAGTGTGGATGTGGCCTCAGACCTTCTTGCAATTTTATAGAGCAGCTTAAACAAACTACAGATTGTAGAAGAGGACACATTAAAATCAGAACGCTCTGAAATGCTCTGTAATCAAAATTATTTTGCATCCTATTTATGATGAAATAGGTCAGGATAAACACACAAAAGTTGAAACAATCTCTTCACAGCCAACTTGGTCTTTTGAAAAGTTGTAGTACAGTTTTGTTAAAGCATCGGTCAATACTGAAGTCACTTTTTGAAAACTCTTCAAACAGTCCGCATTACCAAACATTCATCTTGGCCAAACAGTTAATCTCACCTTCAAAACTCACTCAAACCACCAAAACACTTCATACATGTCTCAAAATAAGCTCGTTCGACCATAACACTGGCAACAATTCTCTATCAGAAAGCATCCACTGTCACTCAGAACACACTGACCTAAAAAACACTAACAACAGGGAGTATTAAATAAATGATTAACTTTTATCTTTGAAGTTTGAAGGATTCAGTGTTTCATTATAGAATAACAATAACACCTTTTCACTGTATTGACTGAACTAAAGTATATGTAATAAGAATGAATCTGAATTGCAGCTATTTGCTTCAACATCCTTTATTCCTTCTATATCTTTGCATATAGTAATTTACTTGTGAAAAATAAGAAGTTGAAAAAAAAAAGGAAAAAAAAATCCTGAAATTCCAGGGCTGCAATAATAATAAAAATAATAATAATATTTAAAAAAAAACAACAACATGTATAGTATTATCACTCATACTGTACAGTACTGTGAAAATTCTAGTTTTCCCTCTCTTCTGCACTTGGCCACAAGCTCTCATCAACATCACATATTATGTCTTCTCTGGTGATACATCTTGGAAAGTATCTTCTGGAATGTCTAATCCTTTTCCCCACCAACGTGTCTTCCTTGATCCATGTTTCCAAACTACAGTAAATCATTCCGAAGCCATCCTCTTTTGTCTATTTGGTAACGAGATTAAAAACAGGACACTTGGGTAGGCTTTCAGCTGAAATTGTAATCAGCTATGTTTGGAATGATTAAATATTCTGCTAAGATTTTCTATATATTTCAGTCTGGTTACTGCAGAAATGCACGGCATTTGCCATCATTATGTTTTGAATGTGTTTTTACAGTTTTTCTCAATCGTTTTGGCTCATTTTTTGAAACAAACTTAACATTCTCTAAACTATAAGTGTAATTGTTTTATGGGACATCACAACTCTATTGCATGTCTGCAAAATGTAGTAACTCACCCAAAACATTTAATTCATGCTTCAAAACCTAGTTATTGTGTCAGTAAATTGGCCAATGCCACCAAAATGTAAAGTTTTTTTTTGTCATCGTGCTCCGTACTGGTCAAAATGTTTAGATGTTTTTTCACCATGGCAGTCAACCCTGGAAATGTTTGTTATATACAAATTTAATTTTTGTTGACACTGACTGCTTACTGTACTATACAAGAATGTCAGTTTTGTCTAGCTGAATGCTATTGTATATCACACTGAGCTTTTTAGATACCGATTTCAACAGTAGGTTAAAAAGTCAATACTATACAATACTGTAGTACACAGAAAAAGGATATGCACATTTGTATGCATACAGTAAATGTATTTTTGTAGCAATGTTACATCACAAACATTCCATGTCATAGATATTTTTGGAATATACTCACACGAAGAAAGAATGTTTAGAAGTTGTGAAGAGTATGGCAAATTCACTGAGAATCAACTCATCAGTTTTGATCAGAGGCGGACTGGCCATAGGGAGAACTGGGACTTTTCAGAATCAGAATCAGAATCAGCTTTATTGCCAAGTATACTTACACATACTATGAATTTGTCTTGGTGACAGGAGCTTCCAGTGCACAACAATAAATTACAGCAACAATACAGAGATAATACAGTTTTTCTCAGTCGATTTTATAAATTTCTCCAAACTATAATCAGTGCTCTCAAAACAATTCACACAGCGGACAATTGCAAAACAATACAATTTCACTGCATAATGAAGCATCATATTCTTTCCTGATAATGCATTTATTAAAACTAAATACTAACATCAAAACTATAGATGTGTTCTCTATTGAATTCATAACATTTTCAGCTATAGACACACAACTCTATGATTGAAATAACACATTTATCATAAAATATCCACAGTAAAGACCTTTTTCCATCTGTTTTCATAAAATGTCTCTAAATGTCTAGTTGTTCCTGCTCTTCCTCTGGAAGGATGATGAAGAAGTGTACTGTAAAAACAAACAAACAAAAAACAACAAACAAACTAAAAAAAATAGCAGTCTTTCTAAATTGTATGGACCTAAGGCAGCATTATAAGCACAGATGGTACAGTAATTGTGGACATTGATTGACTGGCATGCAGAGGAATTGCATTTCCCCCTCTTCTTTTTTGTTGAGATTGAAGTCACTGTAGGCTGAACACTTTGTGTGTCTCAGAGAGACCGTGATTCTTAATATGTTAAATTAGAGGGACTCTCAGTTCATTTGAGCCTCTTCTGTGTCTTCTTTACTCTTCCACCCTGTTGTCCTCTTTCTCACTGCTCACCATCATTACACCATCTCCATTTGGTCTTTCCTCAACTCTTTCAATGCAGTGCTCACCCCTGAAATAGTTGAGAAAATCTTCCCCTTTTCTCATCTCTTCTTCCTCCTATTTTCTCTTCCTTTACCCACTCTACCTCTACTCATTTTGCACCTCTTCTACATGTTGTTCTTCCTCTTCTTCTTCTTCTTCTTCTTCTTCTTCTTCTTCCTCATTGTTTGTTTGCTTTGAATTTTCATATTTGACCCCTTTTATAGATAGCAAAGTCATGACAGTTGTGTGAAAAATTTAGTAAATTGCATTTTCTTTGCTGTGTGTATTACTAACACAGCAGATATCAATGTGAAGGCATTTGACAACCTGACGTGCATTTGAGAGTATGACTTTAATTTAGTTGTTTGTGATAACTGTTTTAAAAGCATGAATTTTAGATCAGAGAAATTTGTATGTAGTGTTTCGAGAAAATGAGGAAAATCAAGAAAAAGGCAAAATCTGTTTAGGACAATTACAAAGTGTTCAGACGGCTGTGTTAACTGTATTGACCTGAGTTTAGAGATATGCATAAAATCAATTGAGAAAAACTGTAACAGTTGTGGAAACAGTGTGATTGCATTTGAAAACATGTACTGTACATAACCCTAGTTTTGCAGGTGGTGGAGTATGAATGAGAATGAGTTAATGGATTTTGGAGAATGTGGTCATTGAATGCATTTTGTGTGAAAGCAATGAAAAATTATTCACAGTTTGGTCCACATACACTTCTGTTTCACTGACTGTGTGGAGAGTTTTGACAATGTGACTTCAGTATTAACCGATGTTTGTTAGCAATTGAAAAAACTAGATAGCGAAAATAGATCGAGATAGCGAAATTATACAAGTTGGCTCGTAAAAAAACAGACAACTTTTACTCCCATAGAGAAATATAAATGAACGATGTACGATATTTCCTAAGTTGAACCCCTAACCTAAACTTAACCATAAAATCTAAACCCCTCCCCAAACACTAAACCAAACCATTTTAGAAAAATTCATTTGTGTACCACGGAAGAAAGGAAAACATCAGGGTTTGGAACAAGACAAGGGAGGCATATTACAGGTTATTGACATACATCAGCCATTTGTATTGCATAAATAAATATGATAATGAGTAACCAAATTTTTGACACACATTTGCTTTCTTAAAATGAAGTGTTGGATAGGAGGCCAAATTTGATGCCTGCATTTTATTGATTTGAAATTTAGATTGTTGATTGATTGGTTGGTTTCTATGGGGGAAAAAAGTCAAGCTTTTTCATATGAGTCAAGCCGCAGAATATCTTACAATTTCAGCATCTCATACAAATTATTATGACATGCCATGAGACTATGTTGGTGACAGATCTAGGCTATTTAAACAGCAAAAAGAGTCAAGGGATCCAATAATCTGACAAACTAGTACACACAGGAAAAGCACAAAAACAACCTTTCATTGTGTGTGTTATAAATTTCCCACTATAACTAATTCGATTTGCTGACTCTAATTCCCTCTGTGCCCAGGTATAGAGCAGTTAGCCAGCAATAAAGAACACAATCTCTAACACAATCACCAGAACTTCCAAAAGTGGAGGATTATATTGTAAACAAAGTGGCCAGCAGGATAGAAGACCCTGATGTGTGATAAGACTTGCCTACTTTAAGAAGCATATGGCACAAATGCAAATGCATAGATCATCTACATGAGCATCTTATGAAGAATATGAATAAGAGGTTGGTTCACCGAGTTCAGAGGTTTTTCTACAATAGGCAATGATGCCTGGTTACAGTGACAAACACTTGGCATTTTACTGTCTGTGTCAGTTATAGTTGCACAGTGTTTTGAAGTTATTATGCCCTTTTATTTGGAATGCACACATGCTTATCTGTTTTTGTTCAATCTGGAAATATCTGCTAATAATTTTCATATGAATTATAACAGAAAACAGGACATATTGCACTGATTAATACTTAAAAATGTCCAAATGTCAACTTGCTGTTTAACAATAGTAACTGAAAATAGTCCTTCTCCATGGAACACAAAAGATGTGTTATTACAGGCAGAATGTTAAGGACTGATAACTTCAGTCACTATTCACTTTTATTGCATCTTTTTTTTTTCCAGTCTATAAAAGTGAATGACTGAGGCTAACATTCTGCCGAACATCTCCTTTTGTGTTTCTTAAAAATAAAAAATAAAATAAAAAAGAGTTATATGTTTTGGGAATGACATGAGGGTGATTAGATAATGACAGAATTTTCATTTTTGGGTGAACTAACCCTTTGATTACGACTAAATCAAAACTAGTATTATTCCAATTTTAACCTCTGGCCTCCTTAATCACTTTTCAAACCTGTTGAGCTGAAACAGATTTTTCTGATTTTCAAATCAGTGACTGCAGCTCAAAGTGTTAAGCCTTAATCAAAACAGTGCTGGCGGGATTACGGAAGGCCTTAACCATGATCCACCCTTCATGTCGAGTCACTTGAAAACTCAGTTTAGTCTCTGCCATTCCACCTCCTCTAACCACCCATAATTGCTTCCTGACCTTTGCCCTGGCAGCCTGGCTTTGACCTGTCACATCCTGTTCTGGTTCTCCGGGGTTGTCCAGTTGCAAGATGGGGAATCCCTGAGAACCAGACATCCTAAAACGGGTCCCAGTGGTCAGTTAGGTTTAGCTGCGTGAGAAGATGTATGGCCGCTGTGGTGCAGCGTGGATGGAGAGAGGCATGATATGAGGGGGGATATGCTGGGAATATGCAGACTGCAGGTGGTTTATGTGCAGTCCGGAGGGTTCATGATTGTGGGAAAAGTATGAGAGAAAGGGGCTACGTCTGTGAAAGCCCCTCTAGAGATGGAACCGGCAGGTTTAAAGAGGCATAAATGGGACAGGAGACACCAGTATAGACACTAACACACACACATACTATTTCTGAAACATTTACAATAAGGTTGAATTTTTTAAGATTAGTAAATGCAAAAAAAATAAATAAAAATTGTAAAAGTTGGGACAGTTGAGTGTTTACCACTGTGAAACATCACCATTTCTTCTAATAACACTGCTTACACAGCCATGCACTTGTAATCCGGCCAGTATGTGGTTTGAAGTTGTCCTGCTGGAAAATGCTGGGACATCCTCGGAAAAGACAGTGCTGGATGGCAGTATATGCTGCTCCAAAATTGTGCGAGTTACCCATGACATGGGCACTGGCACACCCCTGGCCCATACAGACACTGGCTTTGGGACCTGACGCTGATAACAGCTTGGATGGTCCATTTCCTCTTTGGCACAGAGAACACGACGGCTGTGTTTTTCAAAAACTATTTGAAACGTGGGCTCATCAGACCAAAAAATACAGTTCCACTGTTCTACTTTCCATTTAAAATGAGACCAAGCCCAGAGAAGTTGGCAGCACTTCTGGACAGTGTTGATGTAAGGCTTCTGCTTTGCATAGTAAAGTCTTATTTTGCATCTGTGGATGCAGCAGCGAATGGAGTTGACTAACAAAGGTTTGCTAAAGTAATCCCAAGCCCATGTTTATGATATCCATTACAGATGAATTTATGTTTTTTAAGACAGTGACGTCTGTGGGATCAGAGATCATGCGCATTCAGAAGTGGTCTTCGTCTTGCCTTTTATGCACCGAGATCTGACCAGATTCCTTGAATCTTTTAACTATATTGTGCACTGTAGAGGGTGAAATGCCCAAAATCCTTCCAATTTATCTTTGGGGAACATTGTTCTCAAAGTGCTGGATTATTTGCTAAAGCATCTGTTGGCAAATTAACAAGTCTTGAATTATCCTTGCTCTTGAAGGACTAGGCTGTTTTTGGAGGCTTCTTATATACTATGACACGATTGCATAACCTGTTTAACATCTCCTGTTTCACATCGCCTTGTTATTTTAACTCGTCAAATTGTTATTAGTCTTAAATTGCCCATTTCAACTTTTTTGGAGCGTGTTGCAATCATCTGATTTAAAAATTACTGTACATAAAAATACAAATAAAACAATGCAATTCACAATACACATCATATAATGTGTAGTTGTAGTGCTTTCAATACAGCAAAGGGTGATTATAATTTACAAATCACTCCTTTTTGTTTTTATTAGCATTTTTCATACTGTCCCAACTTTTTTGGAATTGGGGTTGTACAAATAGACAAACATGAAAAAGTTTATGCTAAAAAGAATATATACTATTTTCCAATGGGGTGAGAAAATTAAACTTGATTCAAATGGAAAACAAATGTATCTTTCTATTGGCAAATAGATAGTTGCTTTAAGCATAACCCTTACTAAATGCTGCTACATTTCTTCTAAAAAATTTTAAAAAAGGACATTCTGTTATCATTTTACTCACTCATGTCGTTCCAAATTTGTATGACTTTCTTTCTTCCATGGAACACAAAATGAGACATTATGGATGCAGCTTGTTAGCCTCTGTTACCATATTGTATCTTTTTTTCTCTACAATGAAAGTGAATGGTGACTGAGTCTAACCAGTGGCGGGCCGTGCATTAAAAGTCTAGGCCTTCAGTGTGATTCATGCCATTACGAAAACACAGTTTCACAATTAATAAGACACTCTATGTCTTTGGGCATTATGTCGCAGCTAACTAATAATACCAATTTACGTTTTAAAAACACATCCATGCACGAAAGCCAGAACTTGAAAAGGCATAAAGCAAGCCTAATTTTAACTGCAGCATGACTGTTTTGTGAAATGAACGTCTCCCGAACAGACATTCAAAAATCATAATTTTTCATATGAATCTACCAAGGAGGTCTATAATACCTGAAAAAATCTATCTAATAATATTTGCGATTTAAATGTTGCTTGCAATAAATTTTGTTTTGTCAGGGTACACGGTGATGCTGCATTCCATTCAAGTTGGATGTGGGATATTCCTACTTGATATCTCCGACCATAAATGCATTCCATTCCCCGATATTCGGAAGGTGACATTTAAGGAAACAAAACTGCAATGCTCCCGTTAGCTTAGCAGGGGTTTGACTCTCATTAGAGATGTCTCCTAGCAACCCAACTGATAAACAATGCTGCAGCGCTAGCATTTGTGCTTCAGGTGTTTGATTATCAAAAGAGATTATAATGTTTTATACACCTGTTTCTGCAGGCGTTTGTTAAACAAGCTTTAATATCATGTAATATGGAAACAAACTCATTTATCGATATTACTTAATAAAGTGAACGTTTATCACTTTGTATATCTCCCTGAGTGTCGACATGTTTGTGTGACATCATGCCCCTGCATCTCGGCAAAATCGGAGTTGAGAATTTCTGCACGAGCCTACAAGTTGTAATTCTGACTTCAAGATGCATTCCATTGCACTTTTCCTAGTAGGAAGTTGTAAAATCCGACTTTCTGAGTTGAATGGAATGCAGCACTACTTTTCAAAACGTGATCCGACACTGAATGCTCAAGCAGCTTAATTTACACTTAGAAAACTCATGATGTTGCACTTCATGATGTTGCTATAACAATGCAAAAAGCACTTACTAATTTGCTTGAAGTGAAAATCAGTCCTCCTTTCCTGTTTAATAAATTAAGCAATCACACGATCATGCAGAACATCTCGTGTTTTTAAATCCATAAGGATCTCTTTCTCAATGGCGACAGCGGCACTCTTCGCTTTCAAATTACGTACATCACTTAAAAAGTGATTGCGTTACTCAAGGCCAGCTAGAAGGCCTCTACCGGGACATATCCTAAAGATCACACCCACCAAGAACAAATAAATCAATCTGATTGGCTGATGAATATGACAGTCTGACTTTAGTTGCTCATTCATTTGCACTGTTGAGGGATTCTGTGGAAATTCTGAAGGCCTGAGGTGGCTGGAGCTCAAACTCATGCGCTGCTTCGGGCATGTGATTTGTGAAACAGTTGTCACACTTCGCTTGTAAGCATCAAGGAATAAATTCTGACTGGATAAACTTTTTGTTTTTCTCTATTTGTTTGTAGATTAATTAAGAGTTGAAAAGCGATTAAAAATACATAGGCAAAAAGGTGATTGAGAATGAAAGGATGAAAAATATGTATTTATTTGGCATGTTAGGCCAGCAGAGAAGGCTTTGCCTGAGTCTAACATTTTGCCTCAAATCTCCTTTTGTGTTCCCATGAAGAAATAAAGTGATATGAGGGTGAGTAAATGATGACAGAAATAAAATTTTTGAGTGAACTATCCCTTTAATATCTGTCAAAAAATAAAATGTAATTTTGCTTATCAAGATGTTTTTAGGAAAACAAGACAAAAATACTGATATATATTTATATATGTAATTATCATTTTTATATATATAAATGTATATATTTATATATATTTTGATATATTTTCGCCATGCAGGTTTGGAGGGCCATAAATGGGACAGGAGTACACACGAACACACACACACTTTTTCAGTAAGTGTGGCTGGCCTTTGAGAGGGGTCTCCCCTGTGGGTTGTGGCACAGGAGCGCAGACAGGAAGCTGTGGATGGATGATTCTTTTTCGCCAGAGGTCTAAATCATCCCTGTTCTCTATCTCTCTCTCATTCTTTCTTTCTCTCCCTCCCTCCTTCTCTTTTTCCACCTGGAAAAACAGCATTGAGAGAAATGTGATACTCAGGGATGGGTGGGATATGGGGGCTGGGGGGGGGTTTAGTTGTCTGAGCTGTTTTACACTGTTACCCTAATGGAGATAGATGTGGGCTGGAATCATCTTCTCCACTGGACAGAGAGAAGGAATGACTGCAAGAGAGTGAGAGTTCTTGCCAAGCTGATTATCAGTTCTGATGATGTTCGAGGGGTAGTGTATGTGAATATGAGTCAAAAAGATGAGGGAGAAATAGGGAGAGATGGAAAACTTGTGGAGAACTGATATCTGTGCAGTAAAAAATATTTTTTTTTAATTAACAGTTTGTATTTTTTACTGTAAAAAATATATAAACATCCCTAAAATTATATTCATTTGTTTGAGAAACAAAGTTGCATCAGATATTAAGACTTGTTTTCAGAGAATATTTCTATTTTTCAGTTTATTTTTTCTTACCCCCTTTGACAAATTATTGTTGTTTTATTCTTGTTTTAAGCATAAACCTAGCTAAATTTTGTTAGATGTATTCATAAAAAAGCTATCTATCTATCTATCTATCTATCTATATATATATATATATATATATATATATATATATATATATATATATATATATATGCTAACCACATAATCCACACAATGTTTGTCCTTTTATTTCAAGTACTTAAATGTAATACATTTATTAAAGTCTATTCTCAGTCTCAATAATAAGGTACTGTAGGATTTTTTCTATTAAATCATTGAAATAATACAACTAGGCATACAATAGAATATTAAGAAAGAATGTTTTTATAAATAAAATAATTAAAGCACTGATACAAATGAAATATAAAGCCTTTTTGCCCCCACATTTCAAGGGCATTTTTGCCTCCATAAATTTCTGACTTTGTCTTTGAGGGTTTTTAAACTCAAACATGACAAAAACTCTTTCTTTTTTGTGCATTTATTTATTTAGTCAAAAAAAGAAATAATTGTTGTCATATATATACAGTATACATAAAAAAATTTATGGTGGGGGGGGGGGGGTTAATACAAAACATGACATAAATACTGCTTTTTTCAGTATTTTACATTATTCAGCTGTCAAATATTTCTGAATAATGACCGCTGTCCATAGCAACCGTGGATAACTGACCATTCATGTGCAATCTATGTTTCCTACATCGCTGTGCTCGTGATTTGTCACTCTGTGGTCTCTACAAGCTATAAGAGAATTTTAACTCAAATCAATATTTCATGGCCACGTATTAGTGTATTTGGTAGGTAGCCATGAAATAAGCAGGATAAAGTACAGCTAGTTGGTCATTATCTCTTATTTAGACTGATGACCTGATGTGAGCTAGACAGAGCGATTGAGAAAGCTTGATTTAAGAGAGAATGAGATGGAGATCATTTTCAATTTATCTGTCAAAACCATTGCAGTGTGGTGTCAATCGAAAGTCCTGTATGACATCATTATAATGAGCCCATAATGGTAATGTGGCTCCAAATCACTCTGTCTCATTTAAACCCACCTGGCTCTTTATAAAAAATGACACAGCAAATCAGTGGACTATTCTGTGAAAATTACTTCAGGGGGTGAGTCATCGGGTCATCAGTTGTATTCAATCTTAACAACAATTGGGGCCCAATTTGTCTAATGCGTTAGCCTGTTACGTGCATGTTTTACACATGCAGTGATGAAGCAAATTATTGGCTCATATTTGAGATCCCATGCAATCAGGAATACTTCTGATGTCTTTGCCCCATCAAGAATGTTTTGCATGTCAATCAAGAGTTTTTATATGTGTTATAAGCAGGGTCTTTGATTAAATTTACAGTGCCCAGAACAAAATGGGTGGGCCTTCCTCCCCCAGGCTCAATGATTAGGATATACATTAGAGGACCTTAGTAAGCCCCCCTCATCACAGGGCCCAGGACAGCATTCCTAGTTGGCCTCCTGATGACCTGGATTTGAGTATTATTATAAAAGGTGTGGACCTATTGTAGAGAGTCCTTTTGTCAAACCAGTATTTGAATTAAGACTCTATATGCTTTACCTATATACTGTGCTGTTTATCATATTATTAATTTTACTTTTCTTTATTATATTTGTTTTGTATATGTCATATTTTGGGCGTGGATGGGGGGTTGAGTTTTGTAGGGTTTTTGTTAATACAGTAATGCAAACATGTCTATACAGTATATCCCATTTAGTAACGTGTTGTTTTGTTGCTATGCAAAATTCAGTAAAAAGATTTTGTAAAAAAAAAAAAAAAAGAATAGAAAAGAAAAGAAAAGAAAAAAAGAATTGTATATCAGAATAATGTAAGCATTATAATAAGAATAAATATTATATATACTGTAAGTATATTAATACACAGCCTGAAACATGGATTATTTATTTATTTATGCATTTATTTATGGATTTTATGCAGGATTTTTATGTTTATAATTAAGAATTTGCTTAAAGGAATAGTTCCCCCAAAAATGAAATCTCTCATCATTTACTCATCCTCATGCCATCCCAAATGTGTATACTTTCTTTCTTCTGCAGAACACAAACAAGGATTTTAGTCGAATTTCTCAGAATCTGTTTGTCCATTCAAATCAAGTTAATGGTGGCCAGAACTTTGAAGCTCCAAAAATCACATAAAGGCAGCATAAAAGTAATCCATAAAACTCCAGTGATTAAATCCATAATTTCTGAAGCAATATGATAGGTGTGGGTGAGAAACAGATCAATATTTAAAGGAATATTCTGGATTCAGTACAAGTTAAGCTCAATCGACAGCATTTGTGGCATAATGTTGATTACCACAAAAATAAATTTTGACTTGCCCCTCATTTTCTTTAAAAAAATTTAAAATAAAATACAAATCTGGATTACAGTGAGGCATTTACAGTGGAAGTGAATGGGGCCAATGTTTTAATGTTAAAATACTCACTTTTTCAAAAGTATAAACACAAGACATACAATATGTGTGTAAACATGATTTTAGTGTGATAAAATCACTTACTAACCTTTTTCTGTGTAAAGTTATAGCCAATTGTATAACTTTGTTGCCATGACAATGTAATGTTAACAAACCCTAAAATTTTACAATTTAAACAACTTTACAGCTTAAATAATACATGAGTTTTAACATAAGAATTAATGTAAGTGCTTTTATAAAATTACCCTCCATAAATTGTCCATATTCACTTCCATTGTAAGTGAATCACAATAACTTTGATTTTTGCTGTTTTTTTAAAGAAAAGGAGGGACAAGTTAAAATAATTTTTTGTGGTAATCAACATTTTTATCGGTATTATCGGTATAAGTCCTTTTTTACTATAAATTCTCCTCCCTGCCCAGTAGGTGGCGATATGCACAAAGAATACAAATCGCCAAAAACAAAAGAAGAAGAATGTGCAAGTGAAGCGGACATTTATAGAATATATTATATATATATATATATATATATATATATATATATATATATATATATATATATATATATATATATATATATATATATGTGTGTGTGTGTGTGTGTGTGTGTGTGTGTGTGTGTGTGTGGACTTCAGTTCGGCTTTCAACACCATCATCCCAGCTATACTCCAGAATAAATTAAACCAACTCTCTGTTCCCATGTCTATCTGTCAGTGGATTAACAGCTTTCTGACAAACAGGCATCAGCTTGTGAGACAGGGGAAACTCACTTCCAGCACCTATACAATCAGCACTGGTGCCCCCCAGGGATGTGTGCTCTCCCCACTACTCTTCTCCCTCTACACCAATGACTACATCACCAAGGACCTCTCTGTCAAGCTCCTGAAGTTTGTAGACGACACCACTGTCATCGGCCTCATCCGAGATGACGATGAGTCTGCATACAGAAGGGAGGTTGAACAGCTGGCTGTATGGTGCAGTCAAAACAACCTTGAGCTGAACACACTCAAAACAATGGAAATGATTGTGGACTTTAGGAGGAACACCCCAACACTGTCCACCCTAACCATTCTAAACAGCACTGTGGCAGCAGTGGAGTCATTCAGGTTCCTGGGCACTACCATCTCACAGGACCTGAAGTGGGAGACCCACATTGACTCCATTGCGAAAAAGGCCCAGCAGAGGTTGTACTTCCTTCACCAGCTGAGGACGTTCAACCTGCCACAGGTGCTGCTGATACAGTTTTACTCAGCGGTCATTGAGTCTGTCCTCTGCACTTCAATAACTGTCTGGTTTGGTTCAGCTACGAAATCAGACATCAGAAGACTACAAAGGACAGTTCGGACTGCTGAGAGGATTATTGGTTACCCCCTGCCCCCCCTTACCCTGCCCACTACCTTTTTGAACTGTTGCCTTCTGGCTGACGCTTCAGAGCACTGAGCACCAGAACCATCAGGCACAGGAACAGTTTTTTCCCTCAGGCTATCCATCTCATGAACAGTTAAATTGCCCCATTGAGCAATAACTAGGTGCAATACACAGTTTAATCTTTCTTATATTTATCCAACACATCCAACCTCTTCTGCCATTTCATTCCTCTGAAAAAATAAATAAATAAATAAATAAATAAATTTGCACTGAACATAACAGATTGTATTAGATTTGCACTACCCGTGTGTATGTGTGTATGTATGTATGTGTGTGTCTTTACGTATGTGTATAATTATTTTTTATTTTTTATTTTTTATTATTATCTATGTCTTGCTGCTGTTTTTGTATTGTTTTTGTATTGTTGTACACTGGAAGCTCCTGTCACCAAGACAAATTCCTTGTATGTGTAAGCATACTTGGCAATAAAGCTCATTCTGATTCTTATTCTATATATATATATATATATATATATATATATATATATATATATATATATATATATATATATATAATTAGAATCTGTTTTTAAATTTGTGTTTGTTTTTCAGCCACACCTATCAAATAGCTTATGAAGGTTGATTAAAGAACGCCTTCAAAGTTCTGGCCACCATTCACTTGCACTGAAATATTCTTCTAAAACCTTAATCTGTGTTCTGCAGAAGAAAGAAAGTCATATTGTTCTACATCTTTGAGAGCATGAGGGTGAGTAAATGATGAGAGAATTTTCATTTTTGGGTCAACTATCCCTTTAATCCTGTGTCCGGTTTGCTATTTACAGCTAAGTTTTCCTATCTGAATGAATTGTAAAATTACTACAAGTAGACAAGTAGAAAATTTAAACGAGCATTGGTTCTAAAATCGCCTTGATGTGTTTCCAACAAAGTCATGAGAGATTTCGTGCCAATTATTTTTCAGATCAGTACTTCATGCAGGGACTTTGAGTCAAGTTAACGCCTGCTGCCATCGTGTGGCTGTTGCGCTCCCCTTTAATTTCCACAATACCTCTTCCAGGTGATAGTGGGCGCAAAAGGTTAGAGTTAGACAAGCTCGGCCTCTCAAAGGACGCATCAGCGAGACACGGAAGTAAAGCGCACGGAGTGCCGCAGCGCTAAGCAAAAATGGGTGTGCAAATAAAAGTTGACCTGCTCGAATAGGTTGCTAGCCACGCTGTCTTTGTTATTTAGGGTGACTAGAGTTTTTTTTTATTTTTTTTTTATCACATTCCATATATGCCATAAGACAAAATAGTATTTACACTGCCTGTTCAAAAGTTTACATTCTTTAATAATTTTTCATGAGTCCCTGCTTTGTCCTGAGCAGTGAAGCTGCCCACTTTTCTTGAGAAAAATCCCCCAAATACTGTACATTCTTTGGTTTCCCAGCATCTTCTGCACATATTCTGAGTTCTTCCCAACCATGGCTTTATGATATTGACATCCAGCTTTTGACACTTAGGACAGTTGATGGACACATACACAACTGTTTTACGAAAGGTGCAAACATTCACTGATGCTCAAGAAGGCAACAAAAGAACCAAAGAGATGCAAACTTTTTAACAGGATGATTTGCGTATATTAGAGTAAATTTTGTGTTATGTAGCTTTTGAAGGGCAGTACTACATAAAAAATATGATCTTTTATCTCATATATTTGTATACATTCTGAAAGGGGTGTGAAAACTTATAAAACAAAAAGGGTATGCAAACTTCTCCACTTAACTGTATACATAGTTTGTGAAAAAGTATTATTTTATATGTTGTTTTTCACTATTTAACCACATTTTAGCTTTTTTGTTTTAATGTACTATAATTCCATGTAGCCTTTTCTATCCATATAATTTCATATTGCATGTGCAATTATGTCTTGTCATGTCAGGTACACATTTTAACACAAAATTCACAACATTGGAACCTAATATTCAAAATACAATCCCCACTTGTCAACATTTGAGTGCTTGTACTATGTAAAAAGTGCAGTGTAGCTGTCTGAATGGGACATTGTCTGATTTACCTCCATGCTCGTGGGAAAATAAACATTCACAGTGACAGCAAAACACATCGCTTACATTTTCACGTATCGCAGGAAGAAATGGATCTGCTTCTTTTAGCTCATTGTTGAAAACGCATTTTTATTTGGCCATTTCTAACTTGCCCTGACTGGCAGGATGACAAAGAGCGCAAGCGCATGACGTCATTTCAATGGTAACCAGATACATTTCAGCTGATTGAAAGTATTGTCAAATCAACGTGCGACGCATCAAAATTGCTTCTCCCCTTTGCAAACGATACCAGAGACAACAGCTAGAAGGACAATGAGGATATTAATTTAAGAAGAAAAAAAATCAGTGAGCTTACCAGCTGAAACCGGGACATAATAAAAATTTTTTAGAGAATTGTCGGGACACCGGGACACACTTCTTCTAACGTCTGGTCACCCTATTGTTACTATCAAAACATCTGTAACAAGGCTTGGGAAACTGAGCAGGATTTGAACCGGCCTCTCCGGCATGGGAGGTGGGTGCTCTAACGAGGAGGCTAAAGGCTACAGCCTCTAACGTCAGTCGCTGGTGCGCCTCTTTTAACCTTTAGTTTAACCTTACTGTCAGCTCACGCCTCCTCTTCACTCTTGTGTGTTGCAGTGGTGGATGAGGGTACGAGCCCCGCTTTCAGGAGCTCAAGCAGGTTGTCACTGCTGTTACCATCATACCTGCAAACTCAGGTATGTTATGTGGAGAGTTAGTAATTACATTGCTACAATATAGTATTAGTGCTTTTTAATGTGTTTCTATTAACGTGGTATTCCATGTTGTTCAATAAAAAAAAGATGCAAAAATGTTTTATACCACAGTATACAGTACACAGTTTTAAGGTGCATTGCTAATATTATTAGCTATTTAATATTTAGTAATAGCTCAATTAAAAAAATATTAGTCTGATCATTTAAAAAAAAAAATGTCTAAATTTAGACTAAATAAAATACATTGAATTGAATGCCACACTGTCAAACATATTTTGTAATTATTTATTTATGTATTTATTTATTATTTAATTATCATAGAATGGTGACTGAAGCTTTCTTTCCTCCTAACATCTCCTTTTGTGTTCCACAGAGTAAATAAAGTTATTCGGTTTTAGAACAAACATGAGGGTGATGATCAGGAACTAAAAAACAGTTGAAGGAACGAAAACTGAAAATGAACGCATTTTTTACAATAAAGTGATTTTCAGTTGTTCTGGAGTGAAACGTTCTTTTTTCATTTTAGTAAACGGTTATAACCGATTATTTTCAATTCAATATTTTTTTCAAGAAACCGAAGGCCAAAGGGTTTATCACAGAACATTTTTGGAACAACAACACTTTTAACATGAAAATTAAACATGTTCTTTGATCCAGAAGGAAACTGCTGCATCACACATTTCTTTGTCATTTGTAAAGAAATTGCCCGTTGTTGATGTCACATTCTGTGAATGAAGACCTTTTGAACAATTATGTATAATTACTACATATACTGTACATGCACGGCTAATCCAGAAACAAGGAAAACATTAGTAGAGGTAAAAAGTACATTTCTCAGTTGTTTTCAAGTCTTCACTGAATTATTGTTAATACAGATTTGATGCTGCTGGGTTTTGACTGTGAAGCAGATAATTACAATTATACTTAACAAGCATACAGTTAACAGTTATGATTTCAATGCTAATAAATCCACCACAGAGGAAAAAAATAATTTGCTTATTTTAGCTTATTTTGGTGAGACAAGTTGCTTATTTTGTGCTTGTTTTTCCAGACCAGTTCTAACTGGTGGTTGTGGAACTTCTGAACCAGAACAAAAAATACTGTTTTTGCTCAGAATGAACCGAAATGAAAAACATTTAGTTTTTAGTCCCTGGTGATGATAACAGAATTCTCTACATTCAACAGTAAAATCATAATTAAATGATTAGAGGTGATTTTATGCGTGTATCTCTCTTTACTTTGTGTCTCCTTTTCTCTCCTCCACAAGATTATGGATGCTGTCCAAAGAGCACATGATGGCCAGCCAGTGGAGAAGATCACCAAGAGCCAGCCTCCTTGTGTCATCCTCTAACAACTCATAACCCTTCACGTTTGGCTTAATTTACTGTTCCTGCACATGATCTGTTATCATGAAAATGCAAGGCTTAAACTCAATAAGCAAATGATATAAATGTCTAAAGAGAGAGGTGCAGGATCCTCAAACATCGCCTCCTCTTCACTCCTTCTGTCTGGTTGCTGGACATAAATGATTATCGTAACTCTAAAGTTGGTAATTACGGTATGAGGCCTGCAGTCCATGCAGCCTTAAAGCAGGAGGAGAAAGTCGGGGGAAGGTAAGGAGGAAGCCAATAGTGAGGTTAATGTCTGTATAGTGAGTTCCTGTTTGGATAGTCACATTGCCACCTGGGGTCACTGTTATTCTGTTTATTTGTTGCCTTTTCATGTTTGGGGGTTTGTAATAAAGAATAAATGCAAAATGTGTAATGATAATGCTAAAATACTAAAAACAGTTGCTGTAAGAAGGGAATGTTCAATTCACCTACAGTAAATATGCAGAGGTCTTTGTGGAGGTGTCACATCAGACTTGAAGTTTTAAGGGACCTCTTGTGTTTACTTGTCCTTTATGTCCACCATCCACATTTCAGCATGAAGAGATCTCATCTAATAAAAAAAAAAAGAGCATAAAAAATGTGAATCCTTGGAATGTTTGTTTAAAGTACTATAGGGAATATACAGCTGAAACTGATTTCATAAGGCTCAGGCAGTATACTGGCAAGCATTTTTATGGAGTAGTTTTGTGTGTTTTTCTTAATTATAGTGTTAGAGAATTTTTCAATGACTTTGAGCCACGGCCACACGGTTAGCACATTTATTTACTCTTTGTAGAATCGACTTACTACTGAAGTCTTTGTGAATACTTTCTATGACACACATACTGTATAGTTAATGAAATGATGCACCTTCAGTCAGTTCTGACTTCTGATTTTGTTGGATGATATAGTTATAAACTTGGAATGGAGCAACATTGTGTGTTCATGTGAAATTATTTGGAATATGGTCTATCAAAAAGATTTGAAATGATAATAAAATAAGAATAATGTTCATTATTGCGATCTTCTAAAATTGCAATAGAGGATTTTAGTCAGTAGTTATTTTATTGGGGTCATAAACCAAAACTAGTTTAATTTAGAAATACAGTGGGGTGTGAGTTATTGCTAGTGGGGGAAAGGACAGTGATGTTTAGCTGCTTGTTTAACATGATCGAGATTTATTTTTTCTTCAATTTGTTGTTGACCATAAACAAAATACATGTATTGTGCAAATACTTTCTGTGAATTCTGGTTTGCTCCTGATCTCAAAGATGTTTAAAATATGCAGTTTGAAGTCTATGTTGGAATAGTCAAATGTAAAATAAAGTGCATAACAAGTTTTGGGATAGTTCACCCAAAAAATGAAAACTCTCTCATAATTTACTCACCCTCATGCCATCCCAGATGTGTGTGACTTTCTTTCTTCTGATGAACACAAATTAAGATTATTAGTAGAATATCTCAGCTCTGTAGGTCCATACAATGCAAGTGAATGGTGACCAAAACTTTGAAGCTCCAAAAAGCACATAAAGGCATCACAAAAGTAATCCATACAACTTTAGTGGATTAATCCATGTTATCAGAAGCAATATGTCCTTTTTTACTATAAATGTCTAATTTTACTTCCATATTCTTCTTTTGTTTTTGGCGATTTGCATTCTTTGTGCCTATCATCCCTTACTGGACAGGGAGGAGAATTTATATTTAAAAAGGACTTAAATATTGATCTGTTTCTCACCCACACATTTATATCACTTCTTAAGAAATGTATTTAACTACTGGAGTCATATGGATTGCTTTTATGCTGCCCTTATGTGCTTTTTGGAGCATCAAAATTTTGGTCACCATTCACTTGCATTAAAGAGCTGAGATATTTTTCTAAAATATCTTTATGTTCTGCAAAATAAAGAAAGTCATACACAGGGTTGGGGAGTAACGGAATACATGTAATGGGATATAAATACAAAATATAAGTAACTGTATTCCACTACAGTTACAATTTAAATCATTGCTAATTAGAATACAGTTACATTCAAAAAGTATTTAGATTACTGAAGAGATTACTTTGCATTTTATTGTCATTTGTTTCATTTAATATTTAGTCCTTTCAGATGGAAAACATTTATACATATAAATGATGCGATCCAAAGTGCATTTGAACAGCGGTGAAACACTTTCTTATGATGTGTTACATTCATACGAGCATACAGAGAAGTAAGTTTGGAGAAGGAAGAAATAGAAATAAAACTTGTGTAAATTGTCAGCTTTACGCTAAGTTAAAATGCTATTTCTAGCCATTTTACATGCACATGTTACCAGGCACGATCATATTTTTTAATCAACAAAATTCAGGTTGGATCATAATTTCTTTTTTTCTAGTAAGACCTTCAATATTAGGGCAAAAATCGCATTCTTGATAATTGTTGTATTGTTTTCCTGTAAAAATATCTAAAAATCCTTAAAACAAGATCAATTGGATTTATCTTGTTTTAGAAACAACACTGCATAAGATATTTAGGTTTTTCAGAGAATGTATTTTTAACGTGTATTTTGTCTTACTGTACTGGCAGAGTTTTTATAGTCAAAACAAGTGAAAAAAATCTACCAGTGCTGAAGAAGTAATCCAAAATATTTAGAATACATTAATGACCTTGAGTAATCTAATGGAATACATTACAAATGACATTTTACAGCATGTATTCTGTAATCTGTAGTGGAATACATTTCAAAAGTAACCCTCCCAACCCTGGTCATACACAACTTGGATGGAATGAGGGTGAGTAAATGATTAGAGAATTTTCCTTTTCGGATTAACTATAGTTTTAATACATTTATTAAGTAATATTATATATTACTTCAAGCAAGATACATAGTTTTTCATGCAGTCATTATCATGTAGACTACTTTGATATGGGCCTAAACTTGGACAGGTTAAAGGTTTTCATTGGCTGTGTCTCATTTGGAAGGCTGCGTCCTCCGGAGGTCGCATTTGTCGGCCGCATATGTCATTGAGGCTGTCTCGTTTCAGAAAAGCGAGTAGGACACTTCGAATACAGCCTTCGAATACGAGCTTCTTTCACGGGAATTCGGAAGATGCATGAGGTGTATCCTTCGTGGGCTCTCACAACCCACAATTCTTTGCTTCAACGGAAATGTCTAAAAAAAAAGAAAATGACGCCAATTTGCCCATAAATATGATGCTCAAACGCAAGGAATGTTAATTCCCAAGTTGAAGTACCTCAGTAGGTGGGTGCAGAGTATATAATATGTATAATTATATTAATATATAATTAAAATTAGTATTAGACTAAAAGTACACCTGTAAAATCTGTTTTCTTTTCTCTTTACATCTTTATAACTCTCCTAAAATTTACCTCATACATTCTCTTTTAAAGGGACTTTGTCCCCTTCTCACTCGAAGCGCGCGCTTGTTAAAGAGTATCGTGGTCTCATCGCAACCATGTTACGCGTTTCCATTTGTCCTACGAAGGCCGTCTCGTTTAAACGAGACTTGTTTAAAAGAGGACGCTCGGTATACTGCAGCCTTCAAATGAGGCGTCCTACCTAGCACGCAGCCTTGGAAACGAGACACAGCCAAAAATGTCACCTGACGATTTAATTGTTGGATGTCTGTAGGCGTGTTGTCAAACAGGTGGAGATGAGCAGGGTTAGCACCTGACGCAGGTGTCTCAAGTGGGGAGGGTGCGGCATTGCTGTTTAGTCTCTTCGAGCAACCAGGTAACCTTCACAGGTCAGGATCTGAGACGCGAATCATGGGGGTCACGATAAAAGTAGAATACTGGTAAGATGCAGCAACTAAATGAATAATAATTTGTTTTTATTGTTGTTGTTGACTATTTTAAGCAAGTTTCGATGCGGATTAATTGGTTTGGGGAAAAACTATTGAAATATGGCCTTGTCTCGAAACATGAGCCTAGTTAAACAACACATTTGGCCATCATAGACGCATTCCTAGTCTGCGTCTGTGATGCCCAAAATGTTGATCAACTAGGTAGCTGACTCCGAACGCGCCAAAAAAATTACGTCTGTCCGTGTCAGATTAAAATGGAACGTCGTCAACTTTTAAACACACGTCTTGATACACCTGCGTTCTGTTTTGTGCTGTTCGTCTAGCTTTTTTAGCGAAAGAACGCATTCTGTTTGAACTACCCCTATGATACACCAAAAAATGCTGTCTAGGGAGGGAGCACAACAGGTTTTGAGACACTGCCTATTTCTGGTGTAGAGTTATCGTGAGATGCGTTGTGGGGAAACCGGTTTTAAAAAAAAATCACCAAAAAAGCCTGTTACATGCATAGAAACTACTTTAAATTAGCCTATTTCACACAACAACAAACAAAAAATGTTCAAATGTGTGTGCCCTAAATTAGTGGCGGATGAGGGTACGCGCCCCGCTTCGAAGAGCTGAAGCGGAACATAAGCGCGAAGTTTCCTCATGTGGAGGTGTCTGGCTTCGTGGGCAGGAGAGGTTGAGTACAAACTGTCCTTCTGACTGTCCATGTCTGCTCAAAATTGACACCAGTTAATGTGCTGTATAAAAGTTAGATTTCAACTCTATCTATGGTCAATGTCTAGGTTAATAACACTTTATATTTCCCCTTTCCTATAGGGAGCTTTGAGATTGAGATCAATGGACATTTGGTCTTCTCAAAATTAGAAACTGGTGGTTTCCCTTATGAGGAGGATGTAAGTATTAGAAAGTATTAACATTTTTTGTTGGGAAGTGTGGCCTCATTTTTGGAAAAGCCCATCTCAGTCAGTTTACTTCTTGCCTAGTCTTTGGACTTAATGTGTCTTGTGTTAAATAACATTTAGAACATGCAACGATACCTTTTAAAATGTGGTGTATGTTATTTAATTGGAATACTACTCATAAAATATACCCACTACCAAATAGATATCACGGAAAAGCTGTGCCCAGAGAATTCACACCTGTCTCTGTGACAGCCCTGTAAGCACTATTTATACAGAAAGGCTTACTACCTGTGTACATTCAAGTATGATGACATGTCTTTAGAGGGCGGGATTTTGGAGAGGGGACGGTTTAAAGCTGCATTCACACTGCCAGTGACTTTGTCGCTGCATGTCTCCAGTGGCTGCCGGTTAGGTCGCTAGTGGTGTGTATGGAGAGTCTAAACAGCATTGTTTCTTTACAATTAATATTAATACAATTAATATTACAGTTGTGCTCAAAAGTTTGCATACCCTGGCAGAAATTGTGAAATTTTGGCATTGATTTTGAAAATATGACTGATCATGCAAAAAAACTGTCTTTTATTTAAGGATAGTGACCTGCGTAACAAGGTAATGGATCTTTATAAAGATGGAAAAGGATATAAAAAGATATCCAAAGCCTTGAAAATGCCAGTCAGTACTGTTCAAACACTTAAGAAGTGGAAAATTTGGGAATCTCTTGATACCAAGCCTAGGTCAGGTAGACCAAGAAAGATTTCAGCCACAAGTGCCAGAAGAATTGTTCGGGATACAAAGAAAAACCCACAGGTAACCTCAGGAGAAATACAGGCTGCTCTGGAAAAAGACAGCGTGGTTGTTTCAAGGAGCAAAATACGACGATACTTGAACAAAAATGAGCTGCATGGTCGAGTTGCCAGAAAGAAGCCTTTACTGCGCCAGTACCAAAAAACGACGGTTACAATATGCCCAACAACACCTTGACACACCTCACAGCTTTTGGCACACTGTAATTTGGAGTGACGAAACCAAAATAGAGCTTTATGGTCACAACCATAAGCGCTATGTTTGGAGAGGGGTCAACAAGGCCTGTAGTGAAAAGAATACCATCCCCACTGTGAAGCATGGTGGTGGCTCACTGATGTTTTGGGGGTGTGTGAGCTCTAAAGGCACGGGGAATCTTGTGAAAATTGATGGCAATATGATTGCAGCATGTTATCAGAAAATACTGGCAGACAGTTTGCATTCTTCTGCACGAAAGCTGTGCATGGGACGCTTTTGGACTTTCCAGCACGACATTGACCCTAAGCACAAGGCCTGGTTGACCCTCCAGTGGTTACAGCAGAAAAAGGTGAAGGTTCTGGAGTGGCCATCACAGTCTCCTGACCTTAATATCATCGAGCCACTCTGGGGAGATCTCACATGTGCGGTTCATGCAAAAGGACCAAAGACTTTGCATGACCTGGAGGCATTTTGCCAAGACGAATGGGCAGCTATACCACCTGCAAGAATTTGGGGCGTCGCTGGATACGGCCACATCCGGTCGCCAACGGTCGTCATCGCTCATGTCACCAGATGTCGCAAGCTCTCATTGAAAATGAATGAGATGAGGTTGTTTTGTCGCTGCGTGTCGCTGGCAGTGTGAACGCAGCTTAATTCAGAGACTAATTCAGAGAAGCTGCCTTCACACTACCAGCGACACGCAGTGACAAAACGACCTCATCTCATTCATTTCAATGAGAGCTGGCGACTTCCGGCAACACGAGCGACTGCGACCGGATGTGGCCATGTCCAGCGATGCGACAAAGTTGAGAAATGTTTAACTTTATGCAAATGAAGAGTGACTTTCAGGAGCGACAGCCAATACGAGAGAAGACTGTAGAGCTCACGTGATCCTTCTCTCTCTCAGCTCCTTCAGTCACGGAAAGATGAAGGAAAGGCTAATCCTTGCTGTTAGCAATTTACCAATGTTATATGATATGTCTCTGCCCACGTACAGGGACATATTTAAGAAAAATGATGCATGGAAAGGTGTATCTGAGATCGCAGGGATTTCAAGTAGGTTTAAATCATCAAATAGCCTGTAAAATTAACTATTAAATAATTTGTTTTGAAAATGTGTTACATGTATGACAGCAAACGAAACCATATAAATGATCAGATATAGTGACTAAACTTACCATATTAATAACCTTAATATTTTAATAATAATATTAATTGTATTATTAATTGTAAAGAAACAGTGCTGTTTAGACTCTCCATACACACCACTAGCGACCTAACCGCCAGGCACTGGCAACATGCAGCTTAAGGGTGCATCTCAATCAGCTCCCAAGCCCAGTAGTCAGGGCACTGATCAAGGGCTCTCTCTCGCAAAATCGTTCCTGTGCCACTTTCGTTCCCTACAATTGCCCAGAATGCACTGTAAAAACCAGAGAGCATCGTTGCTCACTGTGGGCGTTTTCCAAACAGCATTTTTGCACACTTACAGGGCACTGAGAGAAGGGGACACCACTCAAAGGGTTGTTCCAAACGAAAGTAAGATTATTTTGTTTTGTTTTTCCCACAAAGGTCCCTTTCACAAGATTGTTTTCAAAGGATACATTCATACAGTAATGCCATGCTCCCCTTCGGAGTGCCCACATCAAGAGCTCTGTGCTTCGGAGTTCCCTAACTGGAAACATCGTCATGTCTTCTGAAGTCTTTTAAGTCATTAAAAGACAAACACAAGTGTAAAACTATGAAGTCAAAGCCTTTATTTGTTGTCCATAATGACCGTGAAAGAGAAACAAGAAGGTTAAAAATACACTCATTTATTTCTTTGTCATTTATCTTTCATAATAACGCTGTATGTTTTAATATCTACAACAAAAATGCCCAACTGTGTCATTTATATGGCGATGTTGCTGATTAATACCATCTGTTCTGTAATGCACAAGCTCGTAATTTGGTCGCAGGTAAATGAGTCATAAGTGTCCTAAAGCTCAGTGGATAAACACCCTTGCCAGTGCCCAAATCCATGTTCACAATACATTAAGAGCTGATTGAGACACACCTAGCACCTTTAAAGCTAATGTTTTGAATGTTTTACATATTTGCAAGCCACTGCTGTACTGCACTGTACTGTATATAGTTTGGGGGCGGCTCAGTGGGGAGAAGCTCTGTCGCCTCACAGCAATAAGGTCCTCTGTTCGAGTCGTGGCTCACTTTGGGCCTTTCTGTGTGGAGTTTGCATGTTCTCCACGTGTTCGTGTGGGTGTCCAGCACTCCCAGTGACCCTACATAATACAAGTGGCTATAGAAAATGGATGTATGAATGTAGTTTGTTTGATTTTTTTCAAATTCATCATTTCCCTTTTTCCAATCCTCTTAGGACACGGCGGCTGTCCTAAAGGCTCAAGACGGCAAGCCTGACAAAATCACCAGAAATCATAAAGAGTGCATCGTCCTCTAATGCGTTGACCTCTGATCCACATTACCATCTGAGCGGAGATGAGATGGCATCTTCTGTCTGCTCCAAATCTCTTGCAGTTAATGTTTGATTTGAAGCTCTTCAGTTGTCTCCTGTACAACTCTACTCACACAGAGGTTTTTGGACGTAAATGATTACCGTAACTGAAAGGTCAAAAGTTATGGTTTGAGGCTTAAGTCCAGTAAACTCTAAACCTGAAGTAGAGTAATAAGGAAGGCAAATGAAGAAAAGTAAAACATATTTTTCCTTTTTACTTGATTTCCAGTTATCCTGGTAGAATATTTATTCTCTTATTCATGAAATATCTTTCTATATCTAGTATAACTTGAAATTCCACCTGAATTGGTGATTTATTTTATATTGTATATGTCAAAATATTGACTGTCAAAAGTAATATTAGAATGATAGAACTAGTGAAAAAGTATGGGGACAGATAATTGGTAGATGCTGTGATGTAGCTTTATTGGGGACAGTTGAAACATTATTTTGATTTAACTGACTTGGAAGTATTTGGCTGATAATTTTAGATGCCCATTATACATTTATTCCTGTGGTGGTCTCTGTTAAAATACATACTTTCTGAAAATATTTGCACACTTTTATTTATTTTTTTTTTCCATACTTTTCATGCTCATCTTAAAGGAATATTCCGGGTTCAATACAAGTTAAGTTCAGTTGCTGTCATCATGACAGCATTTGTGGCATAATGTTGAGTTCCACAAAAGGTAATTTTGACTTATCCCTCCTTTTCTTTAAAAAATGCAGAAATTTGGGTTACAAGAGGCACTTAAAATGGAAGTAAATGGGGCCAATCCATAAACGTTAAAATACTCACTGATTCAAAAGTATAGCCACAAGACTTAAGCAATATACATGCTAACATGATTTTAGTGTGATAAAATCGCTTACAAACCTTATCTGTGTAAAGTTATAGCCAATTTTACAACTGCGTTGCCATGATGACATAACGCCATTCACCCTCAAACAACTGTAACAACTTTACAGCTCAATTAATACAGGTTTTAGCAGAAGAATTAATGTTAGTGCATTAATACAATTATAAGATTCACATTTCTGCATTTTAAACCCTCCAGAATTTGGCCCTATTCACTTCCATTGTGAGTGCCTCACTGTAACTTCAATCTTTGCTGCTGCTTTTTAAGGAAAGAGGGACGAGTCAAACTTAATTTCTGTGGTAATCAGCATTGTGCCACGAGTGCTGTTGACTGAGCTTAACTTGTATTGGACCTGGAAAATTCCTTTAAACATCTGAGATATCTTTAGACTTCATATTGAATACCATAAAACTGTGATAAAATGGTTAAAATCTAATCTGATAATATTATTGTGCATTAAACAAACTTCTTTGTGCAGTAGTGACTTTGATGGCTCCTCTTATTGAAATACTTACAAATTGTAAACTATACTCACCAGCAGTAGAGGGCACTTCTCTTCACAACTACAGTAGACAAAAGTGGAACTATTTAAAAGTTACTATCTATAATGAATAAGACTTTCTCTTGTGATGAAAAAAAAAAATACTCTTCTTGCAAGTAATGCAATTTGAGTGATAATTATTGCCAGCAATCAATTGCAGTGGAAAAAAAATACATTCACAAAAATAAAAAGTCAGGTAATAATGTGTGTACCATAAATATTATTCACCTAATATAAAATAGTTAGTGTGGTGTATGAGTTCCAGACTGGTAGGGCTCACCTAAAGTGTCATTATGACACACCTCTGCCTTTGTAAGCCAAGACACAAATTAATATTGACTATCTCATCCGTATAGAAGTGTTAAAAGTTAAGTGTCTTAGTTCATGACCACATATAACAGTTACTGTATCTGCAATGTCATAAGGTTACCTACATGTATATTAAGGCAAAGATATGATAGAATATGTTCCCAATTTTAGTTCAGTGTGAACCTAGTTTCCATAACTGCATTGTAATGTTCAAAGTTACAGTTCTGTGAACGCCCTCAGAGCAGCAAGTTTCTGCTGGCATGGTTATCACAGAGCATTCAAGCTAGTGTGTTTTATCGTAAAATGCCAGAGACTTCACCATGGACACACCTAAACATACACACTGTGTGCCTTATAATATAATATAGTACACCGCATGAACATGGGCAATGGTTTCATACATACACTTTAGTGTGAAGCCCACTGGTGAAACTCCCAAGAGCATGAATACTAAGAGTAAATTCAAAGCATTCATTACTGAATAATAGTTGATTATTATTCATTTAAAAATTATTAATCTAATATATATATATATATATATATATATATAAAATCAAGAATCAAACCAAAATATTTGTTGGACTGTGACCAAATTTCAGATTTTATGAGGCATTACATGATTTAGTAAAAAATCTTAATTGAATCGTTGTTAGCGCATATAACACCCCCACTAAACAGCTTTATACAATAAACAACAAAACTTCAACATTTGTCATAGTTTGAGATAATTAAGTCACAAAAACCTGCTTTAGCATTCATATACAAAATGAAACAAACTATACAAAGAAACGTCACTCTAGAATGGCTCAGTCATTATGCAACAGGGCACCTGGGTTCATTTGCTGCTCATAGATCCATATAATGCATCTCTCTGGAGATGCTGTTATTCCATCCATTAATAGGTCTCATAACTGCAAGACTGAACATTAATTACTCTTTTACTCCTGAAACAAGGTCTATAGCCATGTAAACTTTGACATCATTTATGTGTGCCAGTGGGCTGTAATCATTGCCGTATGTCCCCAGTGAAAAAGTGTGCTATCCACCTGCCATACAGGTGTTCACTCTTCCCGATGGATTCTTTTAGATTCGTAACAAATGTATATGTTATTTTGAATTAACATTAGGTAATTTAAAAATACGCGATATATATTTATTGTGAATATGTTGATGTAAGTACTATGTACAATTTTTCTTTTGCCTTCTGTATTTTCTGCATCTGTGTCTTATTTCTTTTCTTCTGTTAGTCATGTTATTTGTCCTATAGCTATGTATTTTCATCCAAGGCAACAGCATACTAATTGTAGAGACAGATCTCTCGGAACAACCTGTCTTGCTCAAGAGCACTGTGGTAATGGACCAAGAGTGGGATGTCAGAAGTCCTCCATTTCTGGATCTCCATCACTTAAGCTAACCTAAGAACCTTGCTTCCAAGTTCAGGTGATGTATCTCATCTAGGTTGTCAATTACAAATTAAACTCTAACTTATCATCCTTACATTCATTATTGTTTTTGTTTTAAAATATGGGAAATTATTATATGGTGTTTGTATGCTGTCATAAGATATAAATTGCATGGATTGTGTCTGAAAGCTAATCATGTAAACAATTGCTTGCGGTGTTAAGAGGTCATAGGATGTGAGGATGTGGCAGGAAGTTTTAGGATGGCAGAAGCACATTATGCACTGATCAACAGTGGTTATGTTCAGAATGGTATACCAGCTTACTACTTACACAGTACTGTTGAGTATACATTATACTTCTTTATATATACTGTATATACATATAAAAAAAAGTAAGTGAAACAGTAGGTGTTAAATATTCCCAACAGTATCCCTCTAATTTGATGTCGGTGGTGTCTGGTTATCATCTTGGAAATATGGATATGTTGCATCTTTAATTCAATTTTGTGTAAAATGCATTAAGAAATCAAGAAAGCTTTCTGAAAGAAATTGTGGCTGTAATTACTAGAGTTTATTCATCACACTGGAAATGGAAGGTCAACTCCCATGGGATGGTATATATTTATGGGATACAGTACTCATCACGGGATGTCTGGGAGGCACTGTGCTCTGATTGTATCCTGCACATTTTGGCAAATGTAGGAGGTAATCCAGGTAATCTATGTGCAGACAGAAAATGTGCACACTGTGCACAGCAGAAATACTATATAAATGTGGATGAGATTTTGGGCCTTCCAGAAGTCTGTTCACAAAGTAACCACTCTGAACGTACAATGTAAACAGCAAAAACACACCTGATTACTGTTTTATTTTATGAAAGGGAAAAATCATGAAGCCCTAAAGGACTTGAAGGAGCTCTCATAGGCTGAGCAGGGAGCTGAAGGGCAGTGCTGCAGTGTTTCCATGACTCAGCAGAAAAAGGTGACATATCAAACTGATGTGAGGTCTGTGGAGGGGGAAACACCTTCATGCACCCCCAGCCATCATATTAAGACTTTAGGGAATCCCTAGCATCGACACAGCTTGACATCAGAATGCAAGATGTTGTTACTGATTAATTTACGCTGCTTGAGATTAGATTCATATTATATAATGAGCTAAAACCATATACTGTCTCTTTCTCCCTCTAGCAATGTGTCCCATCTTGGCCATGGTCCAGAGTAAATGTTTTCTATAAGTGACATAATGGTTGGGTTATGTTCATATATGCTTTTAGCAGATGTGTTCTTACCAAGTGTAGCCTGTAGTCAGCATAAACCTATGTGTTTTGGATCAGTCTTGAGTTAGGCGATCAAAGTGTGTACGAGTGAGTGTTTCTTCAATTTTGGGTACTCGCTGTGGACTTTTAGAAAGTAAAATCTTGTTAATAATTTTTATTATTATTATTATTATTATTAACAGTGTGTATTACAGGAGATTTTATGTCATGTTTTCATGAAAATTCCCACCAGTGTCATTTCCATCACATTTCAAATTACATTTAATAGAATTCTGTGGTGGAAATGACGGTGGTGGAAACTGCATTTTATACGTAAAAAAAAAAACGTGTCCTGCTATTGCCTTGCTAAGGCAAATTTCATAGCTAACATTTTATGTATCCTGAATACACACAATTAAATAATATTTTCAAATTTTTTGCATAATTTGGCAAAATTACTGCTACATTGGAAATGACGCCCAATAAAAAATATTCTGATCACCAGTGATTTTTCATTTTTTTTTTTTTTTTTTTAAAACATCACTTCTCTCATTTCATCTCAAGCATGCTGTTCACGGACACTTTTGTCAACTTGGTTAACAATTACACTAAATCAAATATGAAAAATAAAATAAAAACTTTAATGAGGGCCAAATTATTTGGTTTGGTGGAAATGACACCACAACTGTGGGACAGTCATAATTTTTAAAATATTTATAAAAATAATTTTCACAAAATAAATATTGAAATGGTTTATGTTTATTACTTATATAGACCATCATTATTTTAATCATGTGATTATTTGTATTTTCATAATGGGTTTTCATAGTTTAATATGGATTTCTGGCTCAGGGACAAGTCTAAAACAGTAAACTCTTGTAGCGCGGAGGCTGATTGGGGTCCGGGCGTGCGTCATTCCAGCTCATCCCCGCCCTCTGCCACGCTACAACTCTATATCTAAAAGGCATTAAAAAATTACCAAATATAAAAGATGAAGGCATGTTTTGAAGTCATTTTTAATGTGACCTTCATGTAACAAAAAGAAAAAGTCTGTTCATAAAAAAAAAATAAATAAAAATCAACCCCTGGGACATGAAATTGCCCGAAGTTGAAGAAACACCTAATACCAGAACCTAACATATACCAGGACAGTTAACGCTTGCTAAACTGTAGGCCTTCAAAACCTAGCTAGTGAAGCTGATTGACCATTATGGTCTTTCTGGTGAAGCTTGTTGGCCAAGGAGGTCATGTTGGTTAGGCTAGTTAAGAAGTCTGGGGAGCACCAGCACACTAGCATCCTATGCTGAGGACTAGCATTCAAAACACAACATATGCTGGTGACCAGCAATGCTGCAAGCCAGAGGTTTTACTCTTGCTCTCTCTCTCTTTCTGTGATCTATTTTGGACCTGATTCAGACTAACTGTTTTTGGGAGTGGTATTGGGGTGTTCCTGCTCTAAGGTGGCCCCCATTGATAAAGCTGTTTGTCTGATTATTAGGGTCTTATCATCCCCTCCCACCCCTGGGTGCTCAATGCATCGTGTTTCGGGTTGCCGCACAATACGTGACTACGTATTTCCCTCTTTTTCCATTACCCCTCCACCCTCACCCATGCCTTTTGAATCAGTCTGAGGTCAGTCTCAAGTTGGGCGCACAAAGTGTAGATGCAGAAACTCAGCACCGTGGCCTGCCTGGAACACCTGGGCTCAGGTAAGGGTGTGTCCCGCTCTGTTGGACAGTCAGACTTCGTGTTTATGAGAAGGTTTGGGTGGACAGACTTACAAGTGGGTGTGAGTGATCTGTAGTGGACAAGGGGACACCTGGTAAAGGTAATTTCCTTTAAGAGCAGAACGTCTCAGCATTGCCACTCATAAAAGTAATTCATTCAGAGTCATTTTGCAAGTGTTACAAGAAGGGTATGAGCTTTTTACCTACCGTTTTTTACAGTAATGTTTTCTAAATTTTCTCAAAATGCTGCGACTAAATGTAATTAGCTACAAATCTGGGATTCTTATAGCTACAAGCAATAGGTCATGGAAGCAAGTGAACAGGTTAAATAAATGCTTTCCACTATTTCTGAAAGATAGCAGAAATGTATCAGGCATTGTAGAGCTATACAGAATTTCTCTGTAAATTTAGCAGTAAGCCTTGTTGATCAAATTTGTGTATAATTGAGTATAAAGATTAATGATTAAGAATGAATGTTCATCTAACTAAAAACCAAGATTAAATTCAATCTATTTGTCAAAGTGGTGCATTCAGGATAGTTTACCCCAATATGAAACCTCGATGAATCATTTACTCACCCTCATGTTGTTTCAAACCTGTATGACTTACTTTTGTGGAACACAAAAGTTTGTGTGGCAGAATGTTGCAGTGGCCTCAGTCGCCATTCACTTTAATTGTATGGAAGAAAAAAAATGTAATTTAAGTAAGAGGTGACCCGCTAACATTTTGCATAACATCCTAAAACAAAAACGGGTTTGGAACAACAAGAGGGGGAATAAATGATGACCGAATTTTCATTTTTGGGTGAACTATCCCTTTAAGGGGACTTTTGGACATTACATGTTGAAGTAGCTTCAATGTATTTGCTGTTTATAGGCTTGGTAAGTAACCTTAATGTATCATATTATTAATTATTAGCATATTAATTTCACTATTTAGCTTATGTTACCATAATCCGTTTTCAGAGGAAAGTGTTTTTTTCTTTCTGTAATGGATTTATGTAATTATTATGTAATATCTCTATTTATTCATTTATTTATTTTATTTCTTTAGTGAAAAAAAAAAAACTTTTTTTTTTTTCAGACTTTTGCTGAACTAGTTGTGACTATCTCTTGAAAGGGTCTAGTGTTCGACCATTGTAGACAGGCAACGCCAAGACTTTTAAAACTTTTCTGATCTTCTCTATCAGTCTCTGTCAAGGAGGTCAGTGAGAGCTGAATAGTCCTTATCATACAGTTGACATTCAGTCTTCTAATAATTGTCTAGGTTGACTGTCTTACACGCCCTTGTGACAGTTTAGGGTGCGTCTCCAAGTTTTGAGCACCTAAAATATGAAAATGAGGTGCTTCTGACCAAAAGCCAGTGGATTATGAAAGTATATATTTGCTAAAAATATTTTATTTATATATACTATTGAATATATACTGTAATTACTTTGCAAAATAATTTGCATGAGGAAAGGCCTTCTGGTAAAACCTAAAAAGTACAGTTGATATTCATTGTCTGTGTTGACTATGGTGACACTTTAATGAAGGGGAATACATGAATGAACAATAATCACAGCCTTTAAATGACTAGAGATGTACAGTGCTTATATACCGCATTTAGCTGTGTTATTCTGTTTCTCTCGCTTTCCTTCTTGTCTCTCATTTGTGAATGAAGGTTATGTGTGAGATTTTCTGAAAGTTCTGGGACAGAGAGAAAACAGCTCAGATGATGGAAACTGTTGTGTCATTTAAAGAGGTAAGGAGAACATCTCATTTCAAACTGAACGGTTGACATGCAATGGATCATTTGATTTATGTATGATATCACCAGTGCAGTAAAAAGAGTATGTGTCTATCTCTCTCTCTCTCTGTAGGACAATGACATGTCCTATGAGGACAGCGAGTCATCTCTACCCTCTCCATTTAGTTTGTGAGTATCATATGCAAATACAATTTAATCTGGCTCTCTGAAGCAGCCACAGCTACGATTGAGGGGTAAATCTCTTGAAGATGTGTCAGTTTTACATTTTCAGAAAAACAAGAAATTGCATATTTGCTTAAAGAAAATTAAGATTACTTTTAGGATCATTAAGATTTGTACACTACACTGTTACATTATTGTCATGACAATTAAGCACATTTTCCCACACATTTTTTTTCATTAGCGTAATGCATTGATTTTTTTTCCGCATTATGGTAAGATTTGGGAAAAATATAATTTCTTATTTCTTTATTATGGTTTTGGGGTTAAATATGGTCAAGATATGTTTTGACAGGTTTTTTGTGATTCACCTTTAAGCACCACCTGAGTGGTTTCAAAATGCCACTAATGCATTAGACTTTTATAAAATCTTAAGAACTGACTGGACTCAAATTTATTCAACAAAATTCTTGTTTATTAGTTAGTTATAAGTCACTTATTATTTATTCGTTCGTTCATATTATCATTTACTTTTGAGAGAAGCCAAACTCCACTAAAGATGCCCTTGTCCTCTAAAACAAGAAGAAGAAGAAAAAGTGTTAATCACTCAAATATCATATTATTATCAGAAATTATTATTTGAAGTTGGGGTGGTAATGAAATGTACAATTGTGCCCTCTATGCTCTGTCTCAAAATAAACATCAGTGGATAATTAAACGCAATCAAGTTAGGGTTACAGAAAGTAAAGCTATAAACTGTCACCCCCTTGAGGCTAAGATTCAGGGCAGCGGGAGGTTTTTGTATCTTGTATCAGGGTTGGCTTGAGTCGCTTTGTAAGAGGATGGCGATCAGTCTGGCCTATGGTGCATAAGATCTGGTGAGTGTGTTAAGCTGGGACTGCCGCTGCTTTCCCCTACTGTGTTGTAGTGTGTGCTCTCTTTCGCCCTCTGTAGGACACCTGCAGGACACAAAGGCAGCTATGACTTAGAGCAAATGAGGCAACAGGAAGAGGAGCAGAATCAGAGTTTCACCTTCACCAGAGACTTGGAGGGTGTGTTGACTATACACATTCAAGCATATACATGAATTTAAACAAAAATATATCCTGGTTCACCTCTACCACTCTCTCACAAGTCATCCACTTTCCCCATTTCAGCTGCTCGAAATACCAACACCAATGCCATCAAGAGAGGAGATGCAGAGGTAAATCATTAGTTCATTCATTTATTCATCCCCCCCCCCCCCCCAAAACCCTTAACAAAAATTCTGTTTATCCACATCAGGCATACGTTGAGTTGAATGAGCTTCGGGGGGAGGTATGGCAGGAAATGGGACGGTGGGTGGGTTATGAGGAGAACTTCAGCCCTGCCACAGGACAATGGGGTGCCTCCCACATTTCCTATCTCACATTCAAAAGCCTCATTCAACTCCGCAAGGTCATGAGCACAGGTGAGACATAGAGTGACACCTTTTTTGTTTTATGTAAGGGAAAATTGTAGAGAAGACTGTAAACAATGGGGAGAATGTGAACAGGAAATGGCATAATTTGAACTCGTATCACCTGCATAAGTGCCATAAGCAGAGCATGTGCACTGACCACTAGACCATGGCTTCAACAGAATAACATGTTTGATAGTGGCCCGTACGTTGGAGCAGTGGCCTTTGTAGTCAGGACGAGTACTCTGACATATTGAGTTGTGGTCTCATGAAAGATCAGGGTTAGAGTCAGGTCTGAGTCATGTTCCCATCCTGTACTTTTCTCTCTGCCCTTGATATACTGTCTCTCTCTACTTGTCTATCAATACAAATATGGCAAAAATAAATAATTTAATTTTAGTTTAGTCAAATTTAGTGACTAGATCTAGAAAAACACATCAGGCAATCCACGGCTCTCTTACCGATTTGGAATGACCGTTTTGGCCTTTTAACAATGATTAATGGGAGAAACTTATGATTATGTCAAAGTGAACATGTGTAGAAGATGATGATATCACAATAAGTAGGATTTAGGAGACTAGTATTCACACTGGTTATATTTGTTTTTCATGGTGAATATAACTAGGAGCGGTGCTGTTGGATGTTGATGACAGCAGTTTATCAAGCATTGCTCAGAAGATGGTGGAACAACTTCTGCTCAAAAAAGAGATTCGGCCCACTGACCGCGATGCTCTTGTGGCAATACTGCAACGTAAGCGCAGGTGGGACACGTATTCGTTGACCATTATTTACTATTGTTTTTCTACTATTTTTTATCAATGTCAGTATCAAAGTTGTGGTGATAAATTTCTGCATTTCCGTAGTAATTGATGGATGGAAGTCACAAAGGTCTGTTAAAAGCTGTATGACTTATTTTTGCTCTGCTTCACAGTCAGTTAGAGCTCACTTCGTCCCCTAGTTCAGGAGACATAGAGATGCAGACGTTCTCAGTCACCAAACAGGTATCCGTCCATCCATTAATTCATCCATCCATCCATGTCTATACGGTTTTAGACTGTAGACTTTACGTCGAGTCTGAGGCCACGTCCACACACTAACCCTTTTTCGATTGAAAACTCCATTTTTTTATTGCCTAACTTAGTCATTTTCCAAAGTATGTGCATTGTTTGTTTATCCTTCTTTTTAATTCAGGTGTAAATAGGTGTAAATAGACCGTAGTTTTGCATTAGTATGATGCTTCTAGTCTCTACTGATCTTATGACTGTTCTGTTCCTCAGCGAGACATGGTTGATCGTGTAGAGGCCTCTGTTGTTCTATCAGGTAAGAGCACATTAATTTTTCATTCAGTTAAAACATAGTGTGCCATTTTTCCTGCTAAAAAAAACAAAAAAAAACTTTAAATCCAGCCTAAGCTGATTTGCTGATCTTGGGAGGTCTCTCATCATGATCAGGTTGGTCTAGTTTGCTGTTTCAGAGGGGTTTGGGGTATTTCTAATCTGGTCAGGATAAGAAACCAGCTGGTGGGCAAGCTAAATCAGCTGAACACCAGCTTGAAGACTAACTTGACAAGGCTGTGAGACCAGCTAGACCAGATGAAAACCATCTTGGCCAGGCTGGTTGACCAGCTGAAGACCAGCTTGACCAGGCTGGGAGACCAGTTGAAGACCAGTTTGGTCAGGCTGAGAGACCAGCTAGGCCAGCTTGGCCAGTCTTGAAGATCAGCTGCAGACCAACTTGACCAGGCTGGGAAACTAGCTAGATCAGCTGAAAACCAGCTTGGCCAGGCTGGGTGACCGGCTGAAAACCAACTTGGCCAGGCTGGGATACCAGCTAGACCAGCTGAAGACCAGCTTGGTCAGGCTTGAAGACCAGCTGAAAACCAACTTTGTCAGGCTGGGAGACCAAATAAACTAGCTGAAGACCAACTTGGCCAGGCTTGAAGATCAGCTGCAGACCAAATTGGCCAGGCTGAGAAACCAGCTAGACCAGTTAAAGACCAGATCAAACCAGCTAAGAATAGTAAACCATCTCAGGCTTACCAGCAGGGTTAAAATCCAGTACTTTTAATGCTCTTGTCTCTTCACTACGTCTCTATCCTTCTCTTCTCTTCTCTTCTCTTCTCTTCTCTTCTCGCTCACTCTCTCTCTCTCTCTCTCTCTCTCTCTCTCTCTCAAGGTGTGGTGGAGAACCTTCAGAAACCAGTGGTAGCATTTGCACGTCTGCAGAATTCAGTGGTGATGGAAGGGGTTTTAGAAGCTCCAATTCCAGTTCGCTTTGTCTTCTTCCTAGTGGGCCCCAGCCACAGCGGTCTGGACTACCATGAGAGTGGCCGGGCCATGGCAGCACTGATGGCCGACTGGGTAAGGAGGGAAAAGAGTGAGAAAATATATGTTTGGAGAAAAAACAACAAGAGTAAATGTAAATAGTGACTGAATGTTACAATGAAACGAAATTAATCAAATGAGAAGGTTGACTCCACCTTTCATATCTGATGAAAGACCTGGCAGATGTCTCATAACATCTCCATCCTGCATATGGTTATAGGTATTCACTCTGGAAGCTTACTTGGCCACAAATGAGAAGGATCTGACTAATGCCATGGCAGACTTCATGGACTGCAGCATTGTGATACCGCCGACAGAAATTCAGGAAGAGGCGATGCTCAAGCCCATCGTTAATTTTCAAAAGAAGATGCTGCGTGAGAGGGTCCGCCCATATGACACCCGACTCATGGTTGGGGGCAAAGGTCAGGCTTCATTGAATGACAAGGTGTTGATATGGGTTTGTCACTTTGATGTTGATCAGATTTAAGGTCAAATTTCAAATTGGCAGACTATGTTAAGGTCATGGCTCAGAATTGGAGTTTTGTGGCTTTTAGTCCATTGTCTGTTAGCTGTGAGTTCATTTAAATGCAAGTTTACTATCAAGTGTACTAATTTGACCAAATTAACTAACAGCAGACATACACACTGAAAATGTGCCGTCTTTCTTTTCTGGGAAAATGGACCAAAAGTATTGATGACTCATCTTGTGCTCAGGGGTGTATCCAAATGTTTGTCCAATAAAATGCTCTCTAAAATGAGCATTTACCCTTCCCACTGAATAAATTTTTATATCCATCTGCTGTGTTTTTCAATTGTTTTTCTTATAATGCGGCAGACGGACGTCTTTGACCATTACGCAGCATATCGCAGAGTCTTGCGCAGGAGCGCCACATTTTTAGATGCTGTGTCAGGTTAAAACGAAATTCAACTTGCCGTCTTAAGATACCTTCGTCTAGCTTTTTTTAGCATAAGAATGTGTCCTGTCTGAGCGGCCCTTAAGTATGCTTTTTCTATTTTAATAACAAAATATCAGAAATGTACCAATATGCTGTCTAGATTTATTTATGATGACAAAATTTTTATATGTAGCTTTCAGAGAACCAGGTATAGTCCTACTCGTCCATCTAGGCTGCAGATTTCTGTATCCTAGTCTTATCTTTTGAATGGCATTCACTGTATGTATTGTGCCTATTTGATTATTTAGCACCAACTGGACCTGATAAGCCACGGGAGGATCCCCTGGCCCGTACTGGCTATCCATTTGGCGGTATGATCAAAGACATAAAGCGCCGCTACAAGCATTACCTTAGTGACTTCAAAGATGCACTAGACCCTCAGGTGCTGTCTGCTATCATCTTCATCTATTTTGCTGCCCTTTCTCCTGCCATTACCTTTGGAGGACTGCTTGGTGAGTACATTATCTGCAAAAATCAACTAATCACACCATTCTGAAATATCTGGTCCACATTGCAGCTCATTTTGGCCAAGAACCACCCATTTAGACATGAACAGACAGTCTGACCGATATGTACAGTAACGATGAACAGTTTGTTTTGTTTGGTGTGCCGTTTTTACGTGTTTAGGTGAAATAGATTATACAACTTTAATAGACTGGTGTGGGAAAAAAAAATATTTCAGCAGTCTAGAATTAAACAGAAAACATAGACATTATTTCACAGACATAACTCAGAAAACAAAGAAGAATATACAAATCTGCACATGCATATCTAGTTAAGTTACTACTAAATGACTCAAACAAAACTCTGAAGATCAAAGATTTCATGCCTGCCAAACTTTGGCAAATTCCAGTTATTCGATTTTACTTGAATCAAACCGTACCTTGTAAACACAACTTTGTTTCATGGTGAATTTTTGTTTTTAAGTGCTCCTACCCCTAGTTGCGTAAAGCCAGCCAATCCGTTTGGAACTGGCAAACAAAAATTATGCCAGCCATTTATGCCAGATACTATTGATTAGAAGTTCCAATGCTTGCTAAACTATTTCTGCTTGACAGAGAACTTGCCTTCCCAGCAAATGGGCAGCAAAGAAAATCCATGGAAATGATTAACGTCTTTTATTTGACATTTGTTCCATGTCTATGTATTAGCGGATAAGACGGAGCACATGATTGGGGTCTCTGAGATGATGGTTGCGACCTGCGTGCAAGGTGTCATCTTTTGTCTGTTTGCGGCTCAGCCGGTTCTCATCATTGGGTTTACCGGCCCATTGATGGTGTTTGAGGAAGCCTTCTTTCAGGTGATGCTTTTTGATTAAGAAATGGGATTTAAAGGAATAGTTCACACTAAAATGAAATTCTGTAATTATTTACTCACCCTTATGTCCAAACTCAAATGCTGTTCTTTTCTGTTGAACACAAAAAGATAATTTTTGAAGAATCTACATGTTAGCACAATTCTTTTACATGCAACAACACTTAATGATGACCACACCCATTAAGCACCAAAAAAAAAGGCAAAAAACAACATGAAAGTAGTCCATTCAACAGACCAAAATGTATGTCAGTATTCACTGAAATCTCCTGAAATCGTCATTCATGTTAAACCTGATGTGATGCATATAAATGTGCCATATTTGAATAGATACATTTATAAGATTTGAGAGCTATAGTAGAGCTATAATGGAGTGCAAGATTTTCAGTGAATTTTGACTTATTTTTTAGTCTGTTCCTCACACAAAGCTATTGAATGTCTTCATAAGACTTGGAATATAGTGCATGAGTTGTAAGGACTGCCTTTATTGTACTGTATTTTTGTCCTTTTTGGCGCTCGAAACACACCAGTTACTATGAACTACTGAATAAAACTACTCAAAACTTGTCAGAACTACTGAAGATTTAAAAGATTCCTTTTGTGTTCCACAGAAAAACATTAACAGCATATATGTTGGTCTATCATGAGAGTGTGTAAATAATGACAGAATTTTCATTTTTGGGTGAACTATTCCTTTAATGAGCTAGATTTAGACTTTCTTGGCCACCCAAACCCTTATCTCTTTCTCTCAAAATCAATCTTTCTCTCCCCAATCCAGTTCTGCAAGTCTCATAACTTTGAGTACATTGTGGGTCGTGTCTGGGTTGGCATGTGGTTGATCGTCATTGTGGTGGTGATTATGGCAGTGGAGGGGAGCTTCCTTGTCCGCTTCATCTCACGCTTCACCCAAGAGATCTTCTCCATCTTGATCTCTCTCATTTTCATCTACGAGACCTTTGCCAAGCTCATCAAGGTATACAGGCCTCCACATACACACACATAAACGCACACCCAAAGACGAATTACAATACAGCAGTTTGGCCTCAAACTCTCCCATTGTTTTTGTTTTTTACCTCTGTTCTCCTTGTTTATATCCCTCAGATTTTCAAAGCGCATCCTTTGATTCTGAACTACGACCACTTGAATCATACCTTGGAAGACCCCTTCCACCCTGTCAAAAAGCTTGTCAATGTCACGCGACTTCCTGATGGCAATGTTACAGAGCTTCATGAAGAAATAGAAAGGGCCTACCCCAACACTGCCTTGCTCTCAATGTGCCTTATGTTTGGCTGTTTCTTCATTGCATACTATCTGCGTGGGTTTAAAACTGGAGTCTTCCTCCCTGGCCCAGTGAGTATGCCCTGTTCTGCCTTGTAGCTTCTTTCATTTCAAAACTCTGAGGCTGATTAGCCAGTACTGCAACAACAGTTTTTTTTTTTTTCCATACAATTAAATAATGATATTCAAGAAATACTACAGTACATTTGTATTCTGAAAAAAAAAAAAAAGTATCACATTTAAAACAAGGTAATATTTTACTCTTGAGGCCATGTTACTTATATTGTTGTTGAAACACTGTACATCACCAGATCCGTAGAATGATTGGAGATTTTGGCGTTCCTATTGCTATCTTCTTCATGATCGCTGTGGATATCAGCATCAAGGATGCCTACACACAGGTTAGAAAGACAACCACTGTTCAGAGACTGTTTTGCTTTAAACTGTCCCTAGTGAAGTCATTTGAATATAAAATGACTAATGTTCTGGACCTGGACCATAAATGAAAATACTTATACATTATAACATCTTTAGTCAATAATAGATAGACAGACAGTAACAGATAGTTCCATTCATGCATCTCATGGTAAATGTGTGTGTGTGCATGTGTTTATTTCCCAGAAACTGGTGGTTCCAAAAGGGCTGACTGTGTCCAACACTTCTGCCAGAGGCTGGATCATTAACCCATTGGGTGAGAAGAAGGAATTCCCAATCTGGATGATGTTCGCCTGCGTTGTTCCTGCCATATTGGTCTTTATCCTTATTTTCCTCGAGTCCCAGATCACTACGTGAGTGCCTCACTCATAAGAATACAACAGAGCAAGTTTAAATTCATTAGCATAGCTGGATGTAGACACGTACACTAGAATTCCCCTTCTCAAGATCTCCAACATAAAGAAATGAATAGCAAGAAAATACAGCAAGATGAAAGTTCATACAAGGCACATGGACAGTGCATCGTATGATACAAGGATTCTGGAAAAAAAATACAATGGGTTTCAAGAGTCCACACTGAAAAAAACTAATTTAAACCTGGGAATATACAAAGGGAAAATTTAAAAACACAGAAACATCATGACCTACACTGAATAAGAAATATTTAAGAAACTGCACTATTTCTAGGTCATCAGATATTTGACTTTGACCATGCTAATTTGCTTCCATGCACATAATAACATGGATCATCAGGTTTTGAACAAAAATTCAAAGTCAGTGTCAGATTGAATGCTTGCTGTCATTCAAGCAAAAGGGGGACATACAAAACATAAAAAATTCTGAAAATTGTGTCAATTTTTCAATTTAACTTTTTTTTTTTTTAAGTAGAAAAAAAGTGTTTAATTTGAAAACAAGAGTACTTTTGAACCCCAATGTTTGCAGGGCTGGAAATAAAGGGGTACGCAGGGGGACGGAGTCAAGGGAGTGAATTTGGAGGGGGGATGTAGTTCCAGTTCAAACCAATGCAATCACATGGGAAGTCAACAAGTTGTTAGAGAATGTTCTAGTACCCTGACATCAACCACATTCTGCTGAGTTACTGACAAACGGCATCTCTCATCAGACATTTTTAAATCAGTTCAAGTACGTTTACCTTCTCTTGTGGTGCAACTGAGTGTGCATTGGGTCAGCAGCATCACAGACCTGAGTTTGTGTACTGTGTTGAAACCAGGAAGTAATCACGTTTCCATAATCAATGACAAGCGCCATTCAGAGGTTCTACATTCCCTCTAAGATTACATTTTTACTCCACTACTAAGATTACATTTTTACTTTGGGGAGTTAATAAAATATACAGTACATTCTTCTTCACTGTATTACATCATTTACAGCTAAAAAAACAACAACTCACTTTTGGCACCCCTCTGTGGACATTTCACCCAGAAACTGGAGCTCACACGTGCCCTTACATTCAAAAACACTTCCCACTACGGCCACTGGGGGCAATAGTTAGATTTTTGGTAAACACAGAGTGAATTTAGCTAAAGAACTTTCAACCTACTGTAGCCAAATTCACAGTGGGATTAGACTGTTCTAAATGCCCCCTGACTCCCTAACTACCCACACACACAAAAGAAAATCTCAGCTATTTCCACCACTGACTGTTTGTAATTTCATAGGTAGTCATAATTTATGCCATTGCTTTAACCTTCCAACTTTTTTCATACTGTCCAGTCTGATTGTGAGTAAGCCTGAGAGAAAAATGGTGAAGGGCTCTGGTTTCCATCTGGATCTGCTCCTTTTGGTGTTCTTGGGAGGAGTTGGGTCGATCTTTGGTGTCCCCTGGCTTAGTGCTGCCACAGTGAGATCTGTCACCCATGCCAACGCCCTGACTGTCATGACCAAAGGCCCCCGACCACAGATTGAACGGGTGATAGAACAGAGGGTCAGCGGAATTCTGGTGGCCGTGATGATTGGTGAGTTCCAAGTTCTCTTTCTGTTGTAGTGACACTGAATTAATGTGTAAACAAACTAAACCAGCTTCAGATAAAGCTTTTTATTACCATATTAAAAAAAGGGAAAATATACTGAACAAACATACTTTACCTGCAGGGGTCTCCATTCTCATGGAGCCCATCCTGAAGATGATACCCATGACAGCTCTGTTTGGGATCTTCCTCTATATGGGTATCACTTCACTGAATGGCATCCAGCTTTGGGACCGTATGCTTCTCCTAATTATGCCGAAAAAGCACCATCCATCTGTTCCATTTGTCACTCGGGTAAGATTGTGCATTTATAAACACACATCTACACCACATGGCCAAATGTATGCTGACAGGCGACGTCCCCTTCCAGCTACGCCCAATTACTAGAAGATACATAAAATCAAGCATACAGCCATGCAGTCATTTTCAGCAGAATGGGGCATACCAAAGAGCTCAGTTAATTTTTATCATGGCAAGAACTAAAATCCCACTGAATACCTTTGAGACTAAATGGAATGCCGATTGCAATTCAGGTCTCCTTGACCAACAACAGTGCCTGATCTCACTGATGCTCTTGTATGTCTGAATGAGAGGAAATTGCTGCACTCATGTTCCAACATCTTTTAGAAAGGCTTCGAAGAAGAGTCCTATTAGCTAATATAGTAGCAAAAGGAAGACCAACTCCCTATTAATGCACATGGTTTTTAAATTATATGTTCAACAAGCACATTTGGGTGTGGGTGTTTAGGTGTCTTCATAATTTTGGCCATGTGGTCTGTGTGTGTGTCTATCTGTCTACTGTAGATAATATGGATCTCTCTCCCTCTGTTTCTACAGGTGCCAACTATGCGTATGCACCTATACACTCTGATTCAGGTCATGTGTTTGGTGATTCTGTGGGCAGTGAAATCTAGTACATTTTCACTTGCTCTACCCTTTGTACTAATCCTCACAATCCCTCTTCGAATGTTCATGACCGGCCACGTCTTTACTGTGATGGAGATGAAATGTGTAAGTATCTCTTTCGTTAGGCCTGAGTCCTCTATGCATTTTCCTCTGTGCATATCCCAGCCCCCATTTCTTGCTAGAACAAAGGACCAACATATGTTTACACATCTCATGTTGTACACACATTATAATATTTTATGCTGAGGTTTATTAACATGCTTAATCAAACGAATGTTTGTTAATAAGTCAATACAAAACTAAAGCAAATGTAGGTACCTTTACCCATCAATAAAATGTTTATTTTTTATTATTGATATTAATAGATTGACAAAAATATTCTAAAACTTAACCCCAGAATTTTGTCATGCTGTCCTTCACAGTATAAACAGTACACATATCAAAGTCATTTTTATTTTGTTTACTTTCTGGTTTACTGTGTGTTGTGACTTTATCTGTGATATGTCATTTGTCCTCCTGTTGCAGCTGGATGCAGATGATGCAAATGTGAAATTTGATGACGAGGACGACTAAAATAACCCCTAAACAAACTTGGACATCTTCCCCGATTCTTGATTCGAAGCCACTTTGAATTCACCTGTGTGCATTACATAAGAATATTTTGCTTATATATATATTTAACTGTTGTACATTTTAATCCTACCTTATATAATCAGCTTTGAAGAATTATGTTTATCTTTATACTCAAAAAAGCTTTAGAATGTAAATAATGCACACTTAAAATTCACAAACTGTTCATAGATAATCTGTTGTTGTTTATCACAATCTTTTTTTCAGGGACCCTTGTTCTTTATTTTCTTCTTTTGTGTGGTTATGTGCCTGATAAGATTTAATTATTATTATTATACATCTTTATGCATCCTGGTGTTTATTTAATGTATTCAGGGGTTCATCCCAATATGCAAGTGTGTGTCACACTGTCACATCTGTGAAGTATGTCAACTAGTACCAGCTTGAATGTAAATCTCATCCTGTTTGAACAGGTGATGCCTATGCAAGATGTACCCTTATATTTAATAGAATTTTAATGATTGACATTTTACTGTGACATCATACCTGTAAATATAATAGATTTAAAAATGCATAATGTTAGCACAATTTACTATTGCAATTATTCAGTTAGCCTTTTTCACATGAATCGGAAACTATGTCACCGCAGGGTAAAGCTACTTCCTCTATTGGTTTGCGGCCATTACTTGAATATACATTTTTGTCGAATAACGCATCTTACCGCTTCTGTCTGGTCTGTTTTCCAACGAGTCACAATAAAATGTACTCAGAAATTATCATCTTTTCCCAAATGATGTGGCTATTCAAGCTGCAGTCTCTTTTGAGTTTATATGCTCAAATGCAGCGCTGGTGTGGTTTCTTCTCCAGCTCCAGTCTCATTAGCATAAATGAAAATCCTCACCTCACCCTATCATGAGAAATTTATTTTAAAAAGCTTGAAATACTCCCAGCACAGATGCAAAAATACAAATAAAATTCACATATCTCACTGAACCTCATATTATACTCCCAAAAATGTTAAATGCAGTATAAATGTATAATCAAACTAATGAAGCCAAGTCATCCTGTCAAATTTATTTACCTATTTTCATAAATTCTGTTATATATTCAATGTACATTAACCCCATCATTAAAGTAACAGAGCAGCAGAGAGCAATAAGGAACTGTGCAATAAACAATGCATTTTATACTGATTATAACAATATTCACGTGTGCAAAGTGGAGTAAGCACTACATTGGATTTTACAGCACAGATTTACATAGTAAAAACATTAGCTACATACACTTCTCAAATTATTAAAAACAGTCTCACAAAAAAAAAAAAAAATTTCCATGAAAGGGCTATTTTTCTGAATTTTTATTTATAGGGATAATAATATTACTATGAAAAAGATATATATCTCATTTTAAAATTTGAACCGTGTGCTATGTAAAAGACATGTATATCGGAGTTGGGTCGGCTTCATGGTGTGAAATACACAGAATTTAATGGATATTATCCCGAATAACAAACATTAACTTTACTCCACTCAGTTTTATGATGATGTCTGGAGCATGTGAATGAGATGAAATATCTGAGGGAGATGACAGAAGTGCCTGTTTATAAAAGTGTCCATGGTGCAAGCGATCAGATGTGATACTGGTGTCGAACTCGTTTCCCTGTCTGGATCTGTCCCCCCCCCAGCAGATCTGTATGGGGGGGGCAGTATCTGACGGTAACATTCTCCGCTGTCAGAATACGTTCCCCCTTGCACAAACCTAAGCCTAACCTTTCCCTACCCTGATCATATACCCTATCGGGGCTAGGGGAAAACAGATTCCGATGGGGAACACAATTTGATACAACACCGGCCCTGCTTCTCATTCTGGAGCTGCACAGGTGTGTGAGGGAGAAGAGCTGGTGTCGATGATTTTCTCTGCATTCGTGATGTTTTACTTGCAATAATGAAGACACAGAGAATAACGATGAGAATTTATCTTATTATTATTATAGTTATTTATTACCGGTGTAGTATAAGGCCAGTAGCAGCTTGAATATCTCAGTGAATATGCTGGATTCAGTCACATTATGCCTTCCTTAAAGTTGTCAGACTGTAGAGCTCTGTAGAGTCGCATAAAGACAGATTTTTAAAAAATGTACACGCTATTTGATTTGTATGAAGACTTTGATTTCAGCAGATCTTGCTTACGTTTCAATAGCCATTGTTGCTACCGGAAGTAAGTGGAATACCCCCGGAAACGACAAACGTGGAAGTGTGAAAAAGGCCTATATCTTTGACAGGGTTGCTGCGGAGTTTTAAAATAAAATGTAAGACTTTTTAAGACCTTTTTCAGGACCTGAACAAATATAATTGATACTGTGTCCCCATCCAAAAAAAACCCCACACAATCTCAAAATAAATAATGTATAACAGACTCTTACTTAAAGAAGCAGGGGCACACACTCAACATGGCCTTAACATTACTTAACAGTAAAACAGGGTAGGCTATATGCAAGTTTAAAATACTCAAGACATGTTTTCCATATATCACATTAAAAATGGTTTATGTACCATTATATAAATAGAAACAAATTGGAGGTCGACCGATATTGGATTGTGCTCTGTGCTTGAAGTGGGCGGGTACTCGCCAATACACAGTACCTGCACTTCTCTAATTTAGTCAAGAGTACCGGCAGATTTTCTTGCGTACCACCACTTCTCAGAGTCTCCCAGTACGATGTAATGCAAGTCAGTTGTTTGATTCATAGCGTGGAACTTTTAACTTTAAAGGCACTTTAACTTTTAAATACACCAGCGACTCTTATTTTGAAATGCTTGCACTTCACTGCTTCCAGCTGCTCATTCAAACAAATAGTGGATATTAAATGTTCACTCTTACAATAATCTACAACTAGGGCTGGGAAATATGGCAAAAAAATAAAATCTCTATTTTTATCAAACTTATGGACGATTCACGATTCGATTTTTTTCAACTTTTAAAATGTACTCCAACATGATTCAAATTGTATGTTCTTTATTAGAATGCAAGGCAACCTGGTTAGAGAAATCCAAGTACTTTTCATTAAAAACAAAAGATATGCAAGAAAAATGTACAAATGCTCCAAATGGGGAAGTTGTCAACAGAGTGTAAATGTAAAATAAATTAGAATCTAATAAATCCAGATGTTCATAAATAATAGAATAAGAAAACTGCAATCTAGTTCTTAGCCAGTGTAGGTATTCATTTTATACAAACCAAGTGTATCTAGAAAGTACTCATTGTATATCAAACAATTTGTGTGTATATTCATAAACCCCTGCAGACAGAGAAGCGCCCTCTAGCGGGTCATGCTGAGCAGCGCAGCAATGTGAAATAATTTATCATAATTCAACTAGCAAAGTTTGTCAAAATTATCACTTGCCAAATGTTAGTTACACTTGAAACGCGTCACAGAACAAAGCAATAATTAGCTATCTATCTGAATCATCACGGCAGGAGGAGCTGTGGATGTTTGATTCTCCTATAATATACAGGTGCATCTCAATAAATTAGAATGTCGTGGAAAAGTTCATTTATTTCAGTAATTCAACTCAAATTCTGAAACTCGTGTATTAAATAAATTCAATGCACACAGACTGAAGTAGTTTAAGTCTTTGGTTCTTTTAATTGTGATGATTTTGGCTCACATTTAACAAAAACCCACCAATTCACTATCTCAAAATTAGAATACATCATAAGACCAATAAAAAAAAACATTTTTAGTGAATTGTTGGCCTTCTGGAAAGTATGTTCATTTACTGTATATGTACTCAATACTTGGTAGGGGCTCCTTTTGCTTTAATTACTGCCTCAATTCGGTGTGGCATGGAGGTGATCAGTTTGTGGCACTGCTGAGGTGGTATGGAAGCCCAGGTTTCTTTGACAGTGGCCTTCAGCTCATCTGCATTTTTTGGTCTCTTGTTTCTCATTTTCCTCTTGACAATACCCCATACATTCTCTATGGGGTTCAGGTCTGGTGAGTTTGCTGGCCAGTCAAGCACACCAACACCATAGTCATTTAACCAACTTTTGGTGCTTTTGGCAGTGTGGGCAGGTGCCAAATCCTGCTGGAAAATGAAATCAGCATCTTTAAAAAGCTGGTCAGCAGAAGGAAGCATGAAGTGCTCCAAAATTTCTTGGTAAACGGGTGCAGTGACTTTGGTTTTCAAAAAACACAATGGACCAACACCAGCAGATGACATTGCACCCCAAATCATCACAGACTGTGGAAACTTAACACTGGACTTCAAGCAACTTGGGCTATGAGCTTCTCCACCCTTCCTCCAGACTCTAGGACCTTGGTTTCCAAATGAAATACAAAACTTGCTCTCATCTGAAAAGAGGACTTTGGACCACTGGGCAACAGTCCAGTTCTTCTTCTCCTTAGCCCAGGTAAGACGCCTCTGATGTTGTCTGTGGTTCAGGAGTGGCTTAACAAGAGGAATATGACAACTGTAGCCAAATTCCTTGACACGTCTGTGTGTGGTGGCTCTTGATGCCTTGACCCCAGCCTCAGTCCATTCCTTGTGAAGTTCACCCAAATTCTTGAATCGATTTTGCTTGACAATCATAAGGCTGCGGTTCTCTCGGTTGGTTGTGCATCTTTTTCTTCCACACTTTTTCTTTCCACTCAACTTTCTGTTAACATGCTTGGATACAGCACTCTGTGAACAGCCAGCTTCTTTGGCAATGAATGTTTGTGGCTTACCCTCCTTGTGAAGGGTGTCAATGATTGTCTTCTGGACAACTGTCAGATCAGCAGTCTTCCCCATGATTGTGTAGCCTAGTGAACCAAACTGAGAGACCATTTTGAAGGCTCAGGAAATCTTTGCAGGTGTTTTGAGTTGATTAGCTGATTGGCATGTCACCATATTCTAATTTGTTGAGATAGTGAATTGGTGGGTTTTTGTTAAATGTGAGCCAAAATCATCACAATTAAAAGAACCAAAGACTTAAACTACTTCAGTCTGTGTGCATTGAATTTATTTAATACACGAGTTTCACAACTTGAGTTGAATTACTGAAATAAATGAACTTTTCCACGACATTCTAATTTATTGAGATGCACCTGTATATAGCCTCTCCGTGATTTTAAATGAAGCGCCCAGAACTGTCACTTAACTAACGCTTTATTATGGGTAAAAAGAAAAGAAACGAGACCGTTCATCAACATGCGCACGCCGAGGCCAGTTATGGTCTTAAGCAGGTGTATACATGCATGATGGACGAAGCTGAGCTACAATCATACTGTGTACAATCGTACTGGGAATATTACCGCTGTCTTCTATATCAGTCTCCGTGTTGTTAACCTGTCATGTTCATTTGGAGCGCGCCGCACGTGCAGCTGATCAGATCAGGAGCGGCATTAAGACCAGCACTATGTATTCTTTTTCTCTTCCTTATTCAGCCTTTGGTGGATTTACAACGTATCTAACTATAGCGTTTGCAATATTTTATATAATCGCAAATTCGAATTAATCGGAAAAATCTGAAGGGGAAAAAAAAACGCCCAGCCCTACCTACAATGTATTACAATGTAAACAATTAAAAGTAACCATTGTTATATTTCATCAACACTACATCATCATCATCAACAACAGCTGATCATAAGTGATAGCTTGTCATACATTTTCCATATGGCTTAATGATTGTGAACTGCTCTACTGCAACAGCTGAAAACACTCACAAGCCCCCGCGTGCTTGGAGAAAATACAACAGTGTGTTTTCACTTTGAAGGACGCAGCACGTGCACTTATTTACTGTAATAAATCGTATTATTTTGACGTTTGATACTCATATTAGGTTATATCACGATTCCGGTCTCTCCGCCCCCAAATTTAAGACCTTGTTAAATAAAAAAAATAAGACTTTTTTGGAAAACCGAATTTAAGACATTTTAAGCCTTTTTAAGAATCCGCGGGAACCCTGTTTTGAGTATGATTGAATAGTGGGATATTTGGACTGTTATGATGCTTATTAAAAATCTTTAAAACGTCTACAATAATCGAATTGTAAATGATCCTTACTCTCCGTACTTTGACTTGGTCTGCACCTTCTCCGTCGTTGCAGGACAGTGAGTGCGCGCGCTGGATTGCGGCATTCCAATGGAATGAGCACGTCACTGCTTTGACGTTTAAACGAATCTGTGCGCTCGTTGGAAAATCATGTTTTCACCAAATCACAACGTCTTGATTGGACGTCACAGGTGACGCCCACAAACAGGCAAGGTGGAGTTTAATTATTTAACTTGACAATAACGATGTCGCGCTGTCAGACTGAAACTGCAGAAACGATCTTTAAAGTCCACAACAGTCCACTCTTTGACAGCATGCATACAATTTGGGAATGTGACTATATGCATGCATTCTGCTACACGTTTCCTTGAGAGAAAAAAAAAGCAGCACACTGAAAACTGATTAATAACATTCACTTTTTTTTATTTATTTATTTTTTTTAATTAAAACTCTATCATCATTCTGAACACAAAGTTATTCAAAACCTGCACGGGTTGGTGCACGTTCTTGCTTGGTTTGAGGGCAGCTCGTGATAGCACTAATCCAAATGGAAGCGAAACCCGGCGAGCCATCCGTGATGAGAGCGGCAAGCAGGGGAGAGATTGAAAATGCGGATGTCTCTTTGGAAAGAGAAATGAGAGGATCGAGAGAGCTGCGCGCTGACTGGAAGGAGAGCGAGAGAGATGGAGGCGGGGGGAAGTCTCTCAGCTCTGCGGGGACAGGAGCGCCCGTGCCCTGGACCGGCGGCGCAGTGCTGGCTAACATTCAACCCTCCCCTTGTTCCACAACCAGTTCCACACACAGGCAGCGACAGGTAAGGTCTAACCAGCGCCTCACGCCATCAACCGTTTGGTAAATAAACTTAAAAAAAAAAAAAAAAAAAAGATACAAAAATCAAAACATCGCGACGACTATAAATGTGTTTGTTTAGCTTTTGTGGATCTTTTTTTAAAAAGGAAGAAGCCGCGTTTAAATTCGTGTTGACTTGGGGTACATTCCGAGGTCGCCGTACCCGAATTTCGCGTCCTGTGGCTCGGGGGAAAACACCCGCTGAATATCCACCTCAATCTGGTGAAGCGTTCCGTTTCTGCGCCTGAATCTAACTCCAGTGCCCGCTAGCATAATTAAGCGCGACTAGGGCAACTGCGCGTCTTTATTTCCGAGTCAGGACTCCATGAGGCTCGTGAGGGGAAGAACCAGCCACCTCTGGTTCGCCATCACGGAGCTCGCTTATAAATCTCACCGTGCGGGCTTGTTTTCGCTCGCGCCAACGTGAAAACAAAGTTCGTGATAGCAGCTGCCGGCTTATCGGTTATATCTGTGTTTGAGGGGCAAACCGGGTAAGTTCCGAGCCTAGGTTTAGCATTTAAGCTGTTTTTCGGTCGGTTGAGGGGGAATTAGGCTTGCAGCACGATGGACGGTAGCATGGCGGCTCTAGAACAGTCGTCACGCCAGTGAAGCGTTCTCACTCTCGGCTGTTACATTGTTCCATTGTGAATAGTTGGAGCAAAACGATACATTTGATCAAAAGATGGTTCCATTTCACATCAGTTATAATCCCGCGCTTTATTGACCGCGTACTGGGTGATTTTTAACCATATATCTCTTTCATTTATATTAATCATGCGTTTGAAGACCCAGCTGCCATACGGCTGCGAACAGCTTGCTTGCACCCCGTATTCCTCGCCAGTCGAGGTAAACAAGCAGTTTTCCTAACGGTAAGGGGGCTTTTTCTATGACAACCAGTTTATGTTAATATGCATATGATTACCAGTCATTTAGACCAATTTGGGGTTATTTTTAAACGTCTCTTTCTTCGGCTATCACCAGCGCTGGAGGGGGATTTCAATGCCGGTTGTAGCCGGTTTGCTCTGGTGAAGTCATGCGTCGTTGTATCGTTCTTAAGACTATTTAGGTCTCATTTCTTGATGGATATTTCTACATTAGCGTACGTGGCATTGCAATCAAACCTGTTGAGCTTAAAATGAAATTGGGTAAACCGTTACGGCGTTCAAATAAGAATATAAAACAGTAAACGTGCACTGTTGGCCAGTTTGGTCCGTTTTTCCTGATCAAAACCTCATTAAATGTACACAGTTGACTCTCTGAAAGTGAGTTAAACACTATAGTTGGCTGTGGTGTACTCTAGGCATTTCTGTGGCAATAAACCGCCATTCTGCCGAGGCATGGTCTGATTATCACGCCATCGGCTGTTCCATAATCATGTCAGGAGGGTCTAAATGCCCCCAGAGCTTCAGCCTGGGTCTGTTTTAAAGCTGGACTCTGCTGGCTCGAGCGCCGCCATTACACACGCCTCGCGCCTGGAAAACACTCGAGACGTTTTGTGACTAAAATTCACCCAGTTCACACATTTGCGAAAAGGCATCCGATTATGAATAGCCCTCCGCGTGTGTGCTGAATTCATGCATTTGTATTCGAGGACGGAGAAACTCGTGATGAAGTCGCTTTGTTTGGAGGGTGCGACCCAGAATGTGTCCATGGCGGAAGCGGAGACTCGCGCCCCGTTGGTTTGGAGGCAGACTCTGGTGCTGCATGCTATTGCAGTCACTCATGATGATCACTGGCTGTTCCACCCGAAAGCAGATCCCAATCCGTGGTCAGCTGGTCCGTCGCGCTTATCGTCCAAAAAGCTCCTTCCTCCTTCTGTAGTACCTCCCAGTATCCACTCGTCCGCCGCAAATATACTCCAGTTTCGACCGAGCGGATGAAATGTTAGCCGGAAAAAGAGCGTTATGTGGGAGAGAAGCCGTTTCGAGTCTTAGTTCGGTAGACAAAATGGAAGATTGCACGGATTGACTGCGCTTGCTTGTGTCGATGCAGAGTTATTTGAGATTTGAAACCGTCACAAGCAATGGGCTCTGTCTCACTATGGAGCGTAAACGTTTAGGGGCGGTGTAATGAACATCAACCATTATGTGTCGGGCTGGGATTTAATCCCATTATTCAAGCGGCAATTCCTGATTTACGCATAGATGCTACTCATTAAACTTTACGTCCGAAAAAAAAAAACCTTATATTTTAAATAAATTAAACAATTAAATTAATATACTATTTAAAAGAATGAATAAAATAGAATTGCTTGTGTTCCTAACTAATTAGGAACTTCTGAATGTGCATACCCACGCAGGCATTCTGAATATCTTTGGAAGTACTATTTGTGACCCCCTCCATCATTTTGAGTCACTTTCACCCAGGAATACATTTTGAGTTTTTTCATGTCAAGATATCAAATGTGCATGCACAAATGGAATGGCATACGTTTATAAGAATTTTCAGGAAAATTAAAACAGAAATGATATTTTAGTGACTGTAGTGTGATCTCTGATTGGGACAGAAATGCTAATGGTGAATTAAATAAAATACATTGTATAGATATTAATAGGAAAAGAACATAAATGTTATTAAGTTTCATTAAAATATAATAATAATAATAATAAGAAAAAATAAAGTGCAAAGATGTAAAAATGTATTATATTTCAAAAGGTTAACATTGCTTAAAATATCAGGGGGTACTCAAGTAAATCATTTAGGTCAAAGGGGATCGGCTGTCTAAAAAGTTTGGGGTCCCCTTGCATACAGAATAGTGATAAAGCAATAGAGCTGTTTAGCTGTGATGTCTATTGTAGATGGACCCGGAAGGCTAAGTCAAATTTTCTAGGTTTTTTATAATGCATTTTTTGAATTTATGAGTAAAATAAGGTCTGTGGCAAACATTACACAAAGATACTTGGACGTTTTGTTCTAAAATATAAATTACACGTCACATCTCGAATGTGAATTTGGAAGCCGCTGTGTTTTAAAAAAATTATTTTGCTAAAGCTGGCTTCACATTAGCAGACTCCAAACAACTCTATTTTGGCGAAGGGTGTCACACTTGCAGACTATTTTGATGAGATCTCACTCTCTTAAGTTGGACAGTGCTGATACAAAAATGTGGAGGCGTGACAAACATACCAACTCACTGCAACTTTCTCTCTCTGAATCCTCGTCATGTGGCGCTCGCTGAAATAACAGGAGTACTGCATGAACATAATTGTAAAAGAGATATTTAAGATGTCATTCATGGAGTAACTTTAACTCGTGTAAGTGTGTGATTGTGAATTTATCCCCTTAATGCTTGCCGAAGGACGCGTTTGTGAACGCTAAAAAAAAAAAATGGTTAGAATTTCTCACGGTTCGGTTTGTATCACGGTTTTGGTATGGTTCAGTATTTGCTTTAAAAAAAAAACATTATTACTGCCAAATCCAAAGAATAATCTATTTGTCAAACACTTCAACAGGTTTGCCCTTAAATAACAATCATGGTTTTACACAGTAACCATAGTTTAACCATGGCATTTGTAGGAAAATCATAGTAACCACAATATAAACATGGTTACTGTCATGGTTACAATATATAGTAAAATCATGGTTACTATATAGAGAAACTACAGTATTACTGTTATAAAACTATGGTTAATTGTATCAAAACCATGATTTTTGTTCAGAAAACCATGGTGACAGCAGTCATGGTCAATACAGTATTACTATAGTAAAACCATGGTTAATTTTTGTCAGGGTCCTTAACTAAAAAAAACCCAAACATTTTCTCTAATTACTAAATCAACATTTTAACTTAATACCTGCACTAATATGCTACATGCATCAACATAAAGTGCACTTCAAACTCATCTCAACATATTCAATATTCGGAAGCTGTACATCATATAAAGGAATAAACTTGCTATTAGAATGCACACGAGAAGGGATGTTGTGATAATGCTGCTTGAGTATTTTAATCGTACATGGAAATCCCACATGAACACCCCAAGCACTTTAGTTATTGTTTCATGTCTGTCCGAATTCGCACTGAGTGCCTGATTAAAAATGGAAGGGAGTGTGTGCAGTTTCAGCTCACCTGCGGCTCTTTCCCTGGGTGATGTCGGCATAAATGATTAATCATGTATCAATGTATTACTATAACGGCATCTTAATGCCATTAAGCAAAGCGCATTATTGAAGCTTGTGATAGATTACAGCGGCTCAAGAAAACAGGAAGAACTTGCTTGCACGTTTTCAACAAACCCTCATGCACATTATTGACATATATTACCAGTATACAGCCCTCGTGTCGAGTGGTGTCTGCAAACAGTGCCTGTTTTGTAAATGTCTTTTAACCATCTCTGTTGTAATTGACTGCAAAAAGAAAATGTTCCCAGAAAGGAGAAATGCAGGGGGCTTCTCTATCAGCATTTCGTTTTCTCCACTTGCCATTTTCAACTACACACAACTCTTGCAGAACAGTGATGTCATCCAGTTGACCCGCGTGAAACACAAGTGGAGCGTATCCATTTACAGATCCATTCAGGTGCATTAGCGGAGGTTGTAACTGTGCCTGTCTGTTTGACGCTTTGTTTTCTTGACCAAAACTTGTGCTCCAGATGCGTCATTAAACGTGAGGTGAACCGACCATGGTGCCAATGCTTCCTGAACCGTGGGTGGCGAACCGAACGGTTTGGTTTTTTACCGAGAACCGTTACACCCCTAGTGAACTCGTATGCAGCTTTCAGTGAGTAAAGAAATTACATTCAATAAACACAAACTGTAGTGTCTCCGCTTTCTGGTTTTGTTAGTCATTTTAGTGTAGGAGAAAAATGCTCGGTGACAGAATCTTTGGATTACAATCAGCGTTTGTGATAATATGCAGCTGAGTGCGATCACAGATGAAAACGTTCAGATCAGCTTGACGTCTTTTCAGTTCTTCAGTAAAAGAAAAAGGCTCATTGGTCACTTGACAAAAACACAAGAGCTCGCCTCTGCAACATTTTTTTCAAGCAAGCCTGATGTGCTTTTTCAGTTTGAAGCCATTAACTTAGCAAGGAGGCCCCAGGTCGACAGATGAACAAAGAGGTTCGTCTCCCTCCACCTGGCTGGCAATTATGTAAATGAAGGTCAAACCTGAAAATCACTGGAAAAATCAGCTAGACTTGTGCCGGCCTAACATGTTGCTAGATAAGGACTACAAATACCACAAACATGTGAGTGAACGTGTCTGATGAAATGGAAAACCTTTGTAGTCCCAACATACCTTTTTTAAAACACGGTGTTTCAGAATTCAGAATTCACTTTGGGGTATGACTGTGTGTAATTAATGTTGTAGAACAAAACGTCCAAGTATTTTCAAGTAATGTTTACCACAGACCTTATTTTACTTGTAAATTCAAAACTGCCATTATAAAAACCCATAGGGAAATTTTGAGGGAATATAATGCTCAAAGATGCAAATACTTTTCTGGGTTTTTGGGCTAAAGGTCGACCGATAGTGGATTTTACCGATAACTAAGTTGAGCAGTACCTGCCAATAATCGATTAATTAACTGATAGTTTTTTAAATTGATACTGAATGAAAAAATAACAAAGTAAAATAGTGCTGAACTTTATTACAAAAATAAACAGTACTGACTGAACCATGAAAATGTGTTGTACTTTTTAAAATGAAATAAATATTAATTTACATGAACTAATATTAAAATTTTAAAGTCAGCTGATTTTTAAATTGACGTTGTTTTCTTTGTCCACAGGAGGGCGCGATAAATACATACACCATTCAGCACTGTTATATTATTGCATAGAGCATTCCTATTCAGGCTGTTAAAAAAAAAAGAGCATTTCGTTTTCAACTAACGTGCATAAAATACATAAATAAAAAGTTTTAGTCGGTCCATATTCTCATATGTTAAGTCAAAAGTAAAATGAGGGGGGAAACGCTTCAATAGACCGTTCACATGGTGTTACACTTGCACTGATCCCTACTACTCCAGACTCAAGCTTCATAATAACTGCGAAATACCACATTGCTTTTTGTTTTAAAAAGAGCTTTAAAAGCATATTGAGACACCTGTTTTCTGTTAAACTGTATTTGTTGCACTGTGTCTAGCCTTTTTTACTGCAAGTATTCGATTGATCTGAAGTCATCATATTACAGTGAGGATACATTTTTTAATTGAAATCAGATGTGTTTTTGATTTGTTTATACGTTTCTCTCGGCTGCATGAAGATATTAATTTGCTTTCTCACGTTACTAGTTTAAATATGCAACTTAGCTGGCTAATGAATGCATAAACGTGACCTCATGGATATAAACTAATGCTGTAGATGGTAACAATCGTGACATTTAAACATTTGGGGTGAACTTGTGTCTATTTTTGTCACATTGTTCTAACCGCTTGAGGTTATCTTTAATGTTAGCATCCCCTCAGCCTTTTTGGCAAACATACTGCTGTTCTCTAATAATGCAGCATTTAGTCAACAAATTAGTTTCTTTATAATGATATGACAACATGTACTGTAGTGTACTGTATGCATACCTTTTCATTGTTGATGTTTTAAATCCACATCTAAAGTTCCGCTCCATGCAGAGTGTAGTCTCATGTCAAAACAAACACCACAAGGCATTAGTGAAATGATAGTTTTTATTTCGCCTCTAGAGAGGCCACTCTCGTACTTTTTAAGGACAGTGGACCCTTCCCAGCTGCTCCAGCACCAGACACAATGGGGAAAAACTATCAGTGTGGATTTTTGCAGATAACCGATAGTTCCAGAAATCTGTTATCAGTGCCGATTAATCGGCAAAACCGATAAATCGGTCGACCTCTATTTTGGACAACATGAACAGCTCTACAGTCGAAGTCAGAAGTTTACATACACTTAGGTTGAAGTCATTAAAACTCTTTTTTTTTTTTAACCACTCCACAGATTTAATAGTAGCAAACTATAGTTTTGGCATGTCATTTAGGACATCTGCTTTGTGCATGACACAAGTAATTTTTCCAACAATTGTTTACAGACAGATTGTTTCACTTTTAATTGACTATGTCACAATTCCAGTGGGTCAGAAATTTACATACACTAAGTTAACTGTGCTTTTAAGCAGCTTGGAAAATTCCAGACAGTGATGTCAAGCCTTTAGACAGTTAGCCAATTAGCTTCTGATAGGAGGTGTACTGAATTGGAGGTGTACCTGTGGATGTATTTTAAGGCCTACCTTCAAACTCAGTGCCTCTTTGCTTGACGTTATGGGAAAATCAAAAGAAATCAGCCAAGACCTCCAATTGTGGACCTCCACAAGTCTGGTTCATCCTTGGGAGCAATTTCCAAGCGCCCGAAGGTACCATGTTCATCTGTACAAACAATAGTACGCAAGTATAAACACCACGGGACCACGCAGCCATCATACTGCTCAGAAGGGCGCATTCTGTCTCCTAGAGATGAACGTAGATTGGTGCGAAGAGGCCCTATTATGCTTTTGGGGATTTTACCTTTCCTTTAGTGTGTAACATAGCTGTTTGTGTATGTAAAAGGTCTGCAAAGTTACAAAGGACAAAGTCCACACAAAAGGGAGTTATTCTCTCCCACAGACAACACTGCTCCTGAACTACACGAAACGCCTGGTTTGTATTCCAGCCATTTCTTCCATAAAGTATCTGCGTCACTATGTAACACATTTGTATAATGCCCGCCTAAGGGCTATTTTGGCCTGCCCTCCAGGATGAGTTGGGTTAGTGTTGTTGCTATGTTGAGAAGATGCTGTTTTCTTCACTGCAAAAGCAAAACCAAAGGCAGACGAATTGAAGAATCAGTGGTTAAAATTTATTTTAATTATTTAGCAGTACAACCGCAACCAATGCCGGATTTTCAAGACGGTTACTCCTGAAAGATGGTGCAGTTCCCACATTGTTGGGATAATCTGGCGCTTCAGAATTACAACCTGTAAGTATGTTTGATTATTTATGGATTTATCTGCTACCGAGAGTTCAAATGCAGAGTTTTGTGTTGTAGATACGGTGTACACCCAGTGCACAGCTGTAGGCTTCTGCTAACCTGCTAGCTAATGTTATTGTGTTGAAATAGTTTTGCTAATCAGCTGCGGGCCCACTTTTACCTACAATTGTGGAATAGTGATCAAGTGTGGAGATGGATTTATTTGTACAAATGGTAATTTTATGTCTGCAATCCACGGTAGTGCTCGGCTAACTTGCTATGTAATGTTATTGTTTTGGTAAGGGTTTACTATTCAGCTGTGGGCCGGCTTTTACCTAAAACTGTGTAACAAAATGGTTGATCTCAAGAGTCTTATATAATTGTATGATTATTACAAGCTGTAATGTTACGGCCGCTATCCACGGTAGCCCACGGATAACTTGATCACTAACTCTCTAATACCCCCGGTAATATCCAACCTGGAGTAAGCCTTTGTTCTCCATTCATAGCTCTGGTGAAAAAAAATGTGGCTACACGAATTCCAGCAAAAGATGACTAACTTATATGCACTATGTGTCTTTTACTTGAAGTTTTGTTAGGTTCACAATAATCAACAATGTACGTGTAAGAAAGCTACAAAATTAAAACTTACCACTGTGAAACGTCCTGCTCAATTCGTGCTTGCGAAGGTGGTTCGGGTCGATCAGCTTGTTCTTCCAAACCAGCTGCCCAATCAGAGCAGGATGAGCTTTTCGGAAAGGGGGGCTTTAAAGAGACAGGAGGTAAATCGGAGCGTTTCAGCCAGAGGATGAAAATAGGTTTAGCAGAAATATAGAGTTTAAATGTATTTGGCTAAGGTGTATGTAAAATTATGACTTCAACTGTATATAAGTAGGAGTTTAAGCTGTCCTTTATTTATTTTATTCGTAATTCATATTTAACATTAAATTATAATTTTTCACCAGAGTAATTCCAAGCAATGAATGGAGAAATGAACTCCACCGCTGCAGACCCCGGTAAGGAGCATATAATTTAAAGTACTTTAAATAATGTGATGTTTTCTTGGTTTGAGAGTTTTTTTTTTTTTTACACCATATTTTGTTTTATTGCTACAGTTTGGGAGCAGGATGATCTGTTGAAGCTGTTGGATGCCATGAAGGGGAACCTGCCTGAAAAGGATCAAGCCAAGTACAAGACATCCGAGTCCCATCTGGACTGGGAGAAAGTGGCTTTTAACACATTCTCTGGAGAGATGTGCAAACAGAAATGGCTGGAAGTTTCACGCGAGGTATGCTAGTTCGTAACCAACGGAATATGAGTTGAAGATTGTAATATCTAGTGAAACATGCATTATAAATAAAGTGGTGTATTTTTCTTTCTTTTTTTGGGGGGGGGGGGGGGGACTTGGTGTGAGAAGTAATGATCAAAATATACTACAATTACACTATATATAATTGCATTCATGCAGTGGTTTTATTGGGTATGTTGTGTGTGACAAGCTATGCAATATGAGTTTTTAATGGAGTTAAACATAGGCGCAGATAACAAAAAAAAAAAAATGTTCCTTGCGCAGATACGCAAATTCCGCACACTCACTGAGCTGATTGTGGATGCCCAGGACTACATCAAAAATCCCTACAAAGGAAAGAAACTGAAGGTAGGCAATCTTATCAGTTAATCATAAAACCTGGGGTTGAGAGTGACAGAGTTTTTCTGTTTTATGCAACTATAGCTAAATCTATTTTTTATTAGCCTGACTTGAATGACTTTCTTAACTATTTATACTATTTGACCTTATCACAGAAACACCCGGACTTTCCCAAAAAGCCATTGACACCATATTTCCGTTTTTTTATGGAAAAACGAGCCAAGTATGCTAAACTACACCCAGAGATGAGCAACCTTGATCTCACAAAAATCCTTTCGAAAAAATACAGGGAGCTGCCAGAGCGTAAAAAAGTGAGTGGAACAAAATTGAATGTAGTGGTTCAGTTTTACTTTAAAATGAAGACACCTTTGCTGAAGCACTGACTAATATTTATTAAAAACAACAAAAGAGGGATTCATATGGATATTTAAAATGGGAATTTTTGATATTATGGGAGTACTGACATGGTATATTACCTAAAAGTGATTGCGGGTGTATTTGGTGTTCAAAGGATTTCAGATGTTTTTTTGCATTTTTGCCCCTTTTGAAAAGAAGAAAATATTTTGTATTTGGTCTGGATCACCCGTTGTTTTGAGAGGTACCTTTCTAGATCTGTCAGCAAAACCTGCATTGTTTTGACTAACCAATTTGTTTTGACCAACCCTTTTTGTCAAAAGGAAAAATATGTGAAAGATTTTCTCAGAGAAAAAGAGTCTTTCGTGCTCAACATGATGAAGTTCAAGTAAGTTAATTATTTACCCTACAATTACATTTAGATTTGTAAAAGTGGAATAATTGCATTGATGAAATGAAATGGATTGATCACATCCATTTCCTTAAAAACATGTTCATTTATGTTTGTCTGATTAGGAAGGACCATCCAGACCTTGTAGAGAATGGCAACAAGAAGTCCAATGTTCCAGAGAAGCCCAAGACACCCCAGCAGCTGTGGTATTGCCATGAGAAGAAGGCCTATCTCAAAGCACATCCAGATGTAAGATCTATGCACGCACACCTGTAAACGACTTGTTGCTGGCTCCTTTATACACATTAGTACCATTAAACTGAGAGGGAACTCTAACACTCGTGTTTTTGCATTATTAGGCGACCACCAAAGACATCAAGGATAGTCTTGGGAAGCAGTGGCCACAGCTCTCGGACAAGAAGAGGATGAAATGGATCATGAAGTCACTTGAACAGAAAAAAGAGTATGAGGTAAAGACGCTTTCAATTTACAGAGCATTTTTGCCAAATTGAGTTTTTTTTCTTCTTTTTTTTTTTTTTTTAAAGGTTCCTTTGTTCCCTTGTCTAGGAGAAGATGCGTGAGCTCATTCAACAGCACCCAGAGATGAACATCACAGAGGAGGACATTGTCAAATCTACTCTGACTAAAGCAGAGAGACACCTAAAGGATAAGTTTGACGGGCGGCCAGACAAACCACCATCGTAAGGGTTTTGTTTTGTAGCTTCAATAGGACAGGCATGAATGTTTTAGAACATAACATTCAAATCAAATTTGAGTTGCATCAATGTCAAATTACTTCACATAGCTTGAAACTTTACAAAGATGCAGCCTGTCCATGCAGTGGTTGAGATGTGACAAAGAGATAAATTAAATGTAATATTTAAAAAGTAATTTATTTTTAAATGTCATGGTAGTATTTGTTTTAATATCTTTAATTATTACTGATTTCAAAAATGAAATATTACATTTAAATCAAATATTAAATAAAACAATACATTTGTACTGTTTAAATACTGTATTATTTAAAAGATGAGTGATGACAGTCTGATAAGAATCACCATTGAGAACAATGGAAATAAAAAAATAAAAAAGACATACACTAGTGAATTAAAATGTCTGGATATTTTACAGTAAGCATGTTTCTTTTTTTTCCCTTTTCATTCAGACCATTTACTTTAGTTTATTTGTAATTTAATATATATATATAAACACTGCCTGGCCAAAAAAAAAGTCGCCATTTGGATTTAGGCAGTGTTATGATCTGGGGTTGCCTCAATTGGTCAGGTCTAGGCTCAGCAACATTATGCAGCAATAAAATGAAGTCAGCTGACTACCTGAATATTCTGAATGACCAGGTTATTGCATCAATGGACTTTTTCTTCCCTGACGGCACGGGCATATTCCAGGACGACAACACCTGATTTATCAGGCTCAAATTGTGAAAGTGGTTCAGGGAGCATGAAGAATCATTTTCACACATGAATTGGCCACCACAGAGTCCTGACCTTAACCCCATTGAAAGTCTTTGGGATGTGCTGGAGATGACTTTATGGAGTGGTTAGACTCTACCGTCATCAATACAATATCTCGGCCAAAAATGAATGCAACTCTGGACAGAAATAAGTGTTGTGATGTTGTATAAGGTTGACGAAACAGTGCCACGACGAATGCACACCGTAAATCAAAGCTAAAGGCGGTCCGACGAAATATTAGAGTTTGCAACTTTTTTTTTTTTTTTGGCCAGGCAGTGTATACAGTTTTTTTTTATTTGGGTGTGTAATGATCTTCATTGTCATGAAAATGTCACAATGCTAAAACATTTTAATGGTCCTAGAAAAGTCTTAATGCATGCTAAATATTGTTTCTTTGATTTGGAGATGAGATGACATGGTTTCAAGAGATTCACCCTTTCATGGATCTTTCTTACCTTGTGTATTGCACAGTAAGTGTAGTAAGTTTGTCATTTGTCTCTTATTCTCTCCCTTTCTCTCAGTAATGGTTACTCAATGTTCTGTGCTGAACTGATGTCCAGTATGAAAGACGTTCCCAGTACGGAGCGTATGGTCATGTGCAGCCAGCGCTGGAAAGTCCTCAAACAGAGTGAGAAGGATGCATACCAAAAACGCTGTGAACTGGTCAGTAACAAACAGTACATAATTTTTGCACTTAACTTTCTGTCCCTGTGTAAATGGATTGACCGGATGGTGTGGACATTTTGAGTTAGTCTTTTATATTTTGTTTCTTTTTTCTCTACTCAGAAAAAGAAAGAATACGAGGTTGAGATGAATCGCTTCTTATTAGTAAGTATACATTTCTACAACAGACACTAAGCTCTATGCGTGTATTGTTTGCTGCTCGGCTTGCATTTTAAACATGGTATCTGTGTATTGTAGAGTATCTCAGAGGAGGAACAGCAGAGAATACTGGCAGAACAGAAGATGAGCAGCTTTAAAAAGGCAGGTGGCGGCACTCCTGCTTCCAAAAAGAAGAGCTCCAAAGCAAAGGTCAGTTCACCTGCCAATCATGTTACTTTATGGATTGATTCAGAATCGGCTTACAGAAACTAGTAACTAGTAACAGTTTAGTGACTAGTAACAATTTAAATTACTAGTAACTTCGGTATACTAATGCTTTCACCCTCACATCGTACTATTCTTTCTTCTCTCTTGTACCCCAACAGTCTGCAGAGAAACCCAAGCTTCCTGTTTCTGCAATGTTCATTTTCTCGGAGGAGAAGCGCCCTAAACTTCAACAGGAAAGGCCCGATCTGTCTGAAATGGAGCTCACCAGACTACTGGCCCGTATGTGGAACGAGCTTTCTGATAAGAAGAAGGTAATCACAGTGATTCAGAGAAGGATTTCAAGGGTTTTTCATGTCACAATATCACACTGTTGATTTGTATTGACTACTTTAATGGTTATATTCTTATCATCCAATAGGAGAAATATAAAAATCTGGAAATGACGCTGAAGGCAGACTCTGAGAGGCAGAGTGAGGAGAAAGGAAAGCGACCAGAAACGCCCAAAACGGCTCAGGAAATCTGGCAACAGAGCGTCATTGGAGACTATCTCGCCCGGTTTAAGGTATGTAGTTATAATTCTATAAATTAATAAAAATCTTATGGTATGAGTAATTTTATATCACAGTATCACAATGTCACTTTTTTTTGCTGGAAATGTAATGAAACAACAGTTGTTTATTTATTCAATAATATTCAACAATCAATGCCTTTTTATTGGAAAATCCAGTGAATTAAGTGCTAAATGAAAGGTACTTCATATCTTTCATAACAAATTAATGAAATGTCCAGTTGAGACATTTCTACTGTATATACCATCATACCGCCCAACTTTACCCAATTTTAATTTCTCGGCTGATTTCCCCCTCTTCATCGGTTTCTCAGAATGATCGGATTAAAGCTCAGAAGGCCATGGAGGCCACCTGGAACACCATGGAGAAGAAAGAGAAGATTGTGTGGATCAAGAAGGCTGCAGAGGACCAGAAAAGATACGAGGTAAGTCCAAAACCTAATTTCAAAGACATTTTTTGTTTGGCTGCTATCAAACCATTGTAAAAAGTTGTCTGAAAAGAACCCCTTTAGGACACTGGTGGTTGTAGCCATTGTTTTTTTGTTTTTTTTCCTAATGACAATGTGGCTAGATTGTTGCATTTTACTGCATTGAAGTACCTCTCTTTAATGATGTAACACTTTTTGACTCCAGAGCTCAAAATATAATTTAAGTGATACTCAGGACTTACTCTGTGCAATAAAATGACCTTTTTTCAACGGTTAAATTGTCTCTGCTATCTTTCACAGAGAGAGCTGAGTGAGATGCGATCTCCTCCTCCAGTCATTACCCCAGGGAAGAAAATGAAATTTGAAGGGGAACCTAAGAAACCACCCTCGTAAGTGCAATAGTTTTAATGATCTTTTTTTCTTTTGTGCACTGGTTTTCCACAATTCTCTAATCTCACACCTGCACCTCTATGAGAAAATGTAAATGTGTATTTCTTGTCCTCCTGCTCTTTCTCACTGTGTTCTGTGCTCCTGTGCCCGCAGGAATGGTTATCAAAAGTTCTCTCAGGAAATGTTGTCAAATGGTGAGCTGAACCATCTGCCCATGAAGGAGCGGATGGGTGAAATCGGAGGCCGCTGGCAGCGACTCACTCAGAAAGAGAAGGATCGTTACAAAAAGATGGCAGAGGAAAAACAGAGGCAGTACAAAGTGCTGATGGAGCAATGGCTTGCGGTACATAATTATTAATTCAGTTATCTGTTCGACACTGTACAAATGGAAAAAGAAAACTGAAATGGCTCAATATAAAGACAATAGTGCTTTTCAGCTGAAGTATGTAATTTCTGTGCCACCAATCGGAATTCCAAAAACAAAAAAAATTCAAAACCGCTTTCTGAAAAGTTGTTTCTTCATATTAAGCTGGTATAGAAGAAAGTATTTAAACATCGAAAAAGTTACATACTTCAGCTTTAAGTTCTAATTTACTTGGGCATAAATGTTATACATATGCTAGCTCTGTTTCCAAAACCTAATGAGCCGCCCACCTAGACAGCATTTTATGACATTGTAGACACGTTCCCATAACAAAGACTGTTCCAAAAGGAATTAATCAACATAGTGCTGCCTTCGAAGGTACCTTGTTTTGTCCAAATTCTAAGGCAGCATTGCATGTATCCTTTGCAGATTCAATTTTTGACTATAAATAGACTTTTCATTCAAATGAAAGGTATCAGTCAAAATTAAGTTTGATCCAAGTTTAATTTTTTTATCCAATAATTGTCTGTGCTGTATATTTTTGTTTATTAGTGTATCACATTGTTTGCTCTGTTGCAGTCAATAATGAAGGCAGCTGCCTATGTAGGCAGCAAGGCAGCTCACTAGGATTTTTTGGGAAGAGCTACTGTATCATTTCTGTGACCTGTCTGATGATTTACTGAACATTTAAACTTGTATACAATTAATTGATGATAAAATAATTTCCCCCCTCACAGAGTTTATCAGCACAAGAGAAAGCTGTGTATAAAGAATATAATTCTCTGGTAAGTCATAAATGTGAATGTACACAGTATTGCATTTTCTGTTGTCTCAAAATAGACTTTAATAACACAATTTCAGATTAAAAAAAGAAGATATTTTTTAAAAATTTCCTGGTTCAAGTTGATGAGCACAGTGGTTTATTTTACTTTTTTCCCTCAGAAACGGAGGAGCACAGCAAAACCAGGTGGCACCAATGCTAAAGTGAAAGCCAAGGCCAAAATATCGGTGAGTTTGATCTCTGCTTATTTGTATCTGGAATAGAGGACTATCTGCAATGTCTTTTCTGGGATTTCCTCTTGGAGTTCTGTATCAACCAGTATGTACAACCCCAATTCCAAAAATGTTGAGACAGTATAAGAAATGCTAATAAAAACAAAAAGGAGTGATTTGTAAATTATATTAACCTTTTGCTATATTGAAAGCACTACAACTAAACATTATATTATGTTTTACCTTGTGAATTTCATTTTTTTTATTTTATTTTTTTGAATGTATAGTAATTTCAAATCAGATGATTGCAACACGCTCCAAAAATGTTGAGACGGTGGCAATTTAAGACTAATAACAATTTGACGAATTGAAATAACAAGACAATGTGAAACAGGAGATGTTAAACAGGTTATGCATAGTGTCATAGTATATAAGAAGCCTCCAAAAACAGCCTAGTCCTTCAAGAGCAAGGATCAGTTGAGACTTGTCAATTTGCCAACATATGCTTCAGCAAATAATCCAGCACTTTGAGAACAGTGTTCCCCAAAGACAAATTGGAAGGATTTTGGGCATTTCACCCTCTACAGTGCACAATATATTTAAAAGATTCAAGGAATCTGGTCAGATCTCGGTGCATAAAAGGCAAGACGAAGACCACTTCTGAATGCGCATGATCTCTGATCCCTCAGACGTCACTGTCTTAAAAAACATCAATTCATCTGTAATGGATATCATAAACATGGGCTTGGGATTACTTTAGCAAACCTTTGTTAGTCAACTCCATTCGCTGCTGCATCCACAGATGCAAAATAAGACTTTACTATGCAAAGCAGAAGCCTTACATCAACACTGTCCAGAAGCGCTGCCGACTTCTCTGGGCTTGGTCTCTTCTTAGATGGCGAGTAGAACAGTGGAACCGTGTTTTTTGGGCAGACGAGTCCACATTTCAAATAGTTTTTGAAAAACACAGACGTCATGTTCTCGGGCCAAAGAGGAAATGGACTTATCAGCATCAGGTCCAAAAGCCAGTGTCTGTATGGGCCAGGGGTGTGTCAGTGCCCATGTCATGGGTAACTCGCACATCTGTGAGGACATTATTAATGCAGACAGATATGTACAAATTTTGGAGCAGCATATACTGCCATCCAGCACCGTCTTTTCCAGGGATGTCCCTGCATTTTCCAGCAGGACAACTTCAAACCACATACTGGCTGGATTACCAGTGCATGGCTGTGTAAGCAGAGAGCGTGGGTGCTAGATTGGCCTGTCTGCAGTCCTGACCTGTCTCCAATTGAGAATGTGTGATGCATTATGAAGCACATCATATGGTAACGAAGACCCCGTACAATTGTGCAGCCAAAGACCTGCATAATGGTTGAATGGGGGAAAATTCCACTTTCTAAACTTAACAAACTTGTGTCTTCAGTGCCTAAATGCTTAAGTGTTATTAGAAGAAATTGGAGCATGTTACAATCATCTGATTTGAAATTACTGTACATTTTCAAAAAAACAATGAAATTCACAAGGTAAAACATCATATAATGTGTTGTTGTAGTGCTTCCTATACATAAAAGGGTGAATATAATTTACAAATCACTCCTTTTAGGGGGGCCTGGGTAGCTCAGCGAGTAAAGACACTGACTACCACACCTGGAGTCACGAGTTCGAATCCAGGGCGTGCTGAGTGACTCTAGTCAGGCTTCCTAAGCAACCAAATTTGCCTGGTTGCTAGGGAGGGTAGAGTCACATGGGGTAACCACCACTTGGTCGCTATAATGTGGTTCGCTCTCAGTGGGAGGTGTTATGAGTTGTGCGTAGATGCCGCAGAGAATAGCGTGAAGCCTCCACACGCGCCATGTCTCCGTGGTAACTCGCTCAACAAGCCATGTGATTAGATGCACGGATTGACTGTCTCAGACACGGAGGCAACTGAGATTCGTCCGCTGCCACCCGGATTGAGGCGAGTCACTACGCCACCACTAGGAACTAGAGCATATTGGGAATTGGGCATTCCAAATTGGGGAGAAAAAAGCATTTTTCATACTGTCCCAACTTTTTCAGAACTGGGGTTGTACATCTTTAACAGTGAATAGTGATATGCTGATCTGTAGCATGTTTGACATGTTTGTTGTTTGTTTCCTTCTCGATTCCAAAGGAGGATGAAGAAGAGGAGGAGGATGACGACGATGAGGAGGAAGAGAAAGATTCCGACGATGAATCTTCCTCTGGTGAAGACAGTGACGATGACGATGATGAAGACGATGATGATGTAGGAATTATTGCATGCCAATCACATGATGATGTCTATTTTGCACTTAACCGTAAAGAGCACATGACATTTTTTTTTATTTTTATATTTTAATCAAAACAGAAGAATGACATTATCTAATTCAAAAGTTATTACATTAGTTGTGGTGATTAAATTGTTTAGATCCATATTTATCAAACAGTTAGCATTACTTAAAATCTCACAGGGTACTTCAGGTAAATTGTTTAGGTCAAAGCTGTTCGGTAGACAAAAAAGGATGGGGAAACCCTAATCTGTTCTGTTCAAATAATAAAAACCACTTGCCATTTCACTTCCAGAATGAGGAAGACATAGACGACGAAGAGGTGGAGGATAAGGAGAATAAATCGGAAAGCAGCAGCAGCGCCTCCAGCTCTGATGACTCGTCATGTTCCGACTCGGACTGAGCCAGAGCCGAGTCAGGCCGAGCCCACAGACTGCCAGAAATGCTGTGAACTGAGCCATGAGCTGAGGGGTGTAAGCGCTCTGCCCACCACCAGAGGGAGCTCACCCCACTGTAACACATCTACACCCACCAAGCCACCCAGATTCTTTTCTTCTGTATCTGTATTCCCCTGCACTTTCGGGTTTATTAGTTCCTCCCTCTATAAATTCACTTGGCAGGTTTTATGGTGTTTTAGGCAAACAAAATGCGTACTTGGTGATGCACACTCTAAATTCCTCCTGACACAATGCTGATCACCGAAAAGGGCTTAGTGCTCTACTGTTGGCTTGTAGTCATTATGGGGCATCATTAGGATGCACCAATTTTGTAATTAAAAGGTAGGGTAATAGAGGAGATTGAGAGCACCAGGTGCCATTTTCTTTTTCGTAAATGAGCCAAAGAATCTACGTTTCACAGATTTGTTTCGGGAGGTACAGGGGACCAAATAATTGCACTCTGAAGAATGTCTGTTTTCTTGCTCTCCATCTGTACCTTCTAATAGCGTCTTTTCTCTCCAGTCGCTCCTTTTACTTGCTCCCTCCTTTTTTGCTTTGGTGTTTGTTTTAGCTTTTTCGGTTCAAAAAATGTGGTGTTTTAAGGAACAATGAAGCCATTTTGAATGTCGCTGCATGGAACCTGCAGGTCGTGCACTCGCTACTTGTTCGCAAAGTGTTCATGCGCCACTCTTCCCTGCACCTGATGAGGGTCAGGAGGTTAAAGGTGAAAATGGACTATTTATTTTTGTCCTGTTATAAGAACGCTTCCCATTGCTGTTTTGTGCTTGTGATGAAGCCAAGGAACCAGCAGATGAATTTGAGTTAGCTGTTAAGAGAATTTAAAACATCCAATGTTGTACTGTATAATAAGAACTAGCTCATCAGTTAATTGCTCGCAAAGTTCTCGCGGAAAAAGCTTGCATTTGTGTTACGCAGATTGGGCACCAAAACGTTTCTCATTTGTTAATAATGGTTACATGTTGTTTAAAGCTGACTTTTTTTTTTTTTTTTTTTTCTAACCACTGTTTTATTTGGTGCTCCAAAGAGCTGTTTTCCTTTTAAGATGTTTTGAGATGTTTTAAATATGATAGATGTGAGTTACCCCACAATTCAGTGCACTTATGATGAAATGGCAAGCTCACAAGCCCAGTGTTCTTTCAGTTTTCCTCTCTTCATTTCAGCCATCGCCCTATAATGTCAACCACTTTAAAGGTTTTTTCACACACCAGCTCAAGGAATGTAATGGAGATGTTTTATTTAAGAGTGGGGTACTGTTATTTGTTGTGTGTTTATGTATATAAACAGTTTTGAGGGTAACTGGTATGTTCTCTGATTCCAATGCCCTGGCAAGAAATGGTTCTTCTAACTAAATTAAGATGGTAACCCACAACCCAGCCTCTGACACGAGTTATAACCTCTTCAGTATTTGTACATAGCCATACTTGTTATGGGCACAGTAAATGAAGTTTTTCCTATCAAGAAAATTGGGCCTTTCTCATTTGCAAATAAACAAAACGATGACAAGCAAATGCTATTTTTTATTTTCGGGGATTGCAATAAGTCATCCTTTGACAGCTGTAAGTGAATCTGGATGCTGTATTTTCTGTACCAGGCATTTAAGAACATGAACAACTAGTTTATTGAGGATTTGAGTGACAGGCCAGGATAAGAGATTCCAGTGGACCTCTGAAGATTAGATTTTTTTTTTTTTTTTTTTTTTTCTTTTTTAAGGACTTTGAGATTTACAAACATGCTTGGGTTGGGTTTAGTGCTATTGTATGGTATTTGTAAATATTGCTTTATTCTTTTTTTTTTTCTTTGTATTGAGTGAACATTATTGCGTTTGTAATTTCAGTTGGCTAAGCAATCTGCTGCTGTAGCCAAAAAAAGAGTTTGTCTGCTGGGGAAATGTTTTTAATTTGGTAAATTTTAGTTTTTACCCCTTCCCATGTTTGTTTGTTTATTTCTAGAAATGGCAAAAAAAAAAAAAAAAGCAAGCTTAAATTTGTAATACACATTTGAAACATTTGGATGTTTTCTATAGCAAGAGATGTATATCCGTGCAATTTACAATTTGGGCAAATAAACCTCTTAAACTGTTTCACTTTTTTTCCGCATGTGTTTTGTCTGTTCTTTGAATACTGCAGCATACTAATTCGACCGAATCGATGTCACCTCAGATCGCTAGTTGGCTAGTGATGTCTGACGGGGCCCGTCATGGCAGCGTTCTTTTATTTTCTTACATCATCTGTGCTCGAGCGCCTCATTCAACGAGACATTTAATCGTTTTAGTAAGGCAATATTTCTACTATCTTCATACGTAGGCGTATGTTTTAGACATGTCGGTTCTCTTGAATACATAGCTAAATACGAGAACAGCAGCTCCGTGAATGACACAAGACCCGGCCCGTTTAGTCTGGGTAAGTAGAGACAATTTAAACTCGAGCGCTACAGATCTCTTTTACAGCGCTGCGACGTCAATATAAGTTACAGTGTATCAGATTTCCCCGCATCTTTGTAACAATTTTGCCGAAGCCCGCCCTCCATATGAAAAGACATATCCGAGAGAAAATATGACAGTAGCAAATGTCAGCTGTGTTACCTCTGTAAACAGCATGCTACAAACTGACAGGTTTAATAGGTTTAAACCCAGGGGCTAATGGTTATAAATTACTGGCTCCGTTTTATCTTATTTACTCGTTTTTCCATGTGGCTACTGTATTTCCTTTAAGTGTGTCAGCTTGTTTTGAATATGGCAAAAATAATAATAATAATAATAATTATGACGAGTATGTCGTGAAATGGAGTTGATGGTATGGAAAATTTGAGTCTTAGCTGGTTTTTAGCCCCACCCAAAAATAAAAATTCTCTCATCATTTACTCACCCTCATGCCATCCCAATGTCGATGACTTTCTTTCATCTACAGCACACAAATGAAGATTTTTAGAAGAATTTTTCAGCTCTGTTGGTCCTCGCAATGAAAATGTATGGTGACCAGAACTCAGAAGGTCCAAAAAGCACATAAAGGCAGCATAAAAGAAATCCATAAGACTCTAGTGGTTAAATCCATGTCTTTTGAAGCGATATGATGAGTGTGGGTTAGAAACAGATCAATATTTAAGTCCTTTTTGCTATAAATATCCACCTTTGACCAGTACTGACCAGTAGGTGGCAGTATGCACGAAGAATGTGAATCGCCTCAAAAAAAGAAAGAATGTGGAAGTAAAAGTGTAAGTGGAGCTTTATAGTAAAAAAGGACTTCTATATTGATCTGTTTCTCACATACACCTATAATATCGCTTCTGAAGATATGGATTTAACCACTGGAGTCATATGGATTACTTTTATGCTACCTTAGTGCCTTCATGTGCTTTTTGTACCTTCTGAGTTCTAGCCACCATTCACTTGCATTGTATGGACTAAGAGAGCTGAGATCCACCCCTGGTTCGATAGAGAGACAACCACTTGCCCCTGCCCCCTTTTTCTTTAATAGTCGATAAAAAGCAACAGATTTGACTGATGTAATACAGTATACCTATGTTTGATTTTTTTTGTGTTTTCAAGCACTTTCTCTATGTCGACAATGAGAGTTCCCCTACTATAGTTGTTGCAAATGAAAATGGACGAGATGTCTCTGTCAGGCCTGGATAACACCAAGCTAGAGGTAAAGAGTACAGTTAATGGACCTTTTTCATCAAACAAAAGTAGAACGAATTTAAATTGTTGTAATATCGTTTTGGTTGGCTCTTGTAGGCCTTGGCTCATGACGTTTACTCAGACCTAGTAGAAGATGCCTGTTTGGGGCTGTGTTTCGAGGTGCACAGGGCTGTCAAACAAGGCTATTTCTTTCTGGATGAAACGGACCAAGAAAGCATGAAGGATTTTGGTGAGTCAGTTACAATGTAATACAAAAACAAAAAAATCAAACACATGTGAGTTGTAATTTCTTCATCTTGTCATTGTTTTATTATCACTAAGGCCTGAGATGTAGACTTCTAAAACTTCATGCTCTGTCTGATGTAGAAATAGTGGACCAGCCAGGTGTTGACATCTTTGGGCAGGTGTACAACCAGTGGAAGAATAAAGAATGTGTGTGTCCAAACTGCAGCCGCAGTATAGCAGCTTCACGCTTTGCTCCTCATCTGGAGAAGTGTCTCGGGATGGGCCGCAACAGCAGCAGAATAGCAAACCGCAGGTCAGTCAGATTTGAAGGCTTGGAAAATACTGTAGTGCAGGAGTCTTGTTACTTTTATAGTGTCTTTTCCTGTCTCCCTCCACCTTTCTAGGCAAAAATGCCAAAGAAATAGAACTTAAAGGGATAGTTCACCCAGAAAAGAAAATTCTCTTCCTCATTCCATCACAGGTGTGTATGACTTTCTTTCTTCACCAGAACACATTTGAAGAAAAATATCTTGGCTCAGTAGGTCCTTAAAATGCAAGTGGATGGTGTTCAGACCTTTTGAAGCTCCAAAAATCACAGACAGTCAGCATAAACATCATTCATGCGACTCCAGCTGTTAAATGAATGTCTTCTAAAGCGACATGATCGCTTTTGGTGTGAAAAAAGATCAATATTTATGTACTTTTTAACTATAATCCAATGCTTCCAGTAAGCTTCACGAAAAGGTGGAGATCATGCGGTCTCTAGTGTGTTGCCATGTTACGGACATAATCTCACGTTCTCCACTCGGTTGAGACATCCAGGATAAGCACACAAATACACCATTGTGAGTAAAGAAAGAGATACAAATTCAGATCTAAACCAAAATCAACTAAGCTTTTTTACAGCGTTCCTCCTAAACAGTTGTAATCAGCGCTGCTCTTCCGGCTGTGACGCACATGTCTCTGTTATCGAGTGAACATGTCAACATGATTACGTCACACGCGCATACCGCTGCTGACCAGAAGAGATGATTTATAGTTTAAAAAGTACTTAAATATTTATATTTTTTGCACCAAAAGCGATCGTACCACTTTAGAAGACATTAACCGATGGAGTCGTATGGATGACTGTCTATGATTTTTGGCGCTTCAAAAGTTGGATCACCATCCACCTGCATTTTAAGGACCTACTGAGCAAAGATATTTTTATATTTTTTTTCAAATGTGTTTTGCTGAAGATAGAAAGTCATACACACCTGGAATATCATGAGAGTTAGTAAATGATGAGAGAATTTTCATTTTTGGGTGGACTATTCCTTTAAATGAAACAAAAGAGGAGCATTAAAGGTGGAGTAAGTCATTTTAATCCAATACACTTTTGGTCAAATTCCGTGAATATCTCTTCACGGTCCGCTAGCTGTCAATTCTGTGTGCGCACTGCAAAAAAATCTGGTGTTTGTACACAGCCCTGGCTCTGTAAATGGGAAAATAAACAAAGTGGATCGGACCAATCCACACAACACTATTGCCTGTGTATGAATTTGAGGGGCGGAGCTTCTGAAGGAGCACTGAAAGGAGGGGTGTGTTTGTTTTGGCTGTTGAGTTCAAATATCAACAGTCTTTCTCAGGAATCACTTACTCCACCTTTAAGGTCTTTCAGAATAATGGTGAACTATTCCTTTACTTTATAAAGTGTTCCATGTTTTTTGTTTTATTCAGTTGCACTAAGCTGAATGTTGAACATGCCATTTTAGTGAAATTTATTTATTTATTTTCCTCAGAGAATAGTTTTGGGAAGACATTAAAGGCCTGTTCACACCAAGTCCGCTTTTTCGGTACGAGTGTTTGTTCCTAACGAGCTTCTGTATGGTTACAAAACATTCCTATGTGCACATCAGGTCTGACAAATCGTCCATTGATAATCCAAAGGTTTTTTTATGGAGAGTGTTCAGATTTTTTATTTTTTCTTCGGACTGCAATGAAAACTGACTGACCAATGAGATAAGAGCTTTTGTCAGTCGCTAATCAACTGGCAAACACCGGCACGTGTGCAGCTGATGCACACCCCTGAAAATTATATAAATAAAAAGTTGCAATTCATGAACTTTTGTACTGCAAACATAAACCCGTTCTGTTTTTGAAAGTCTGTTTATCACTGTGCCTGTTATAATCTCATGGCATTAAAAATAGCAGTGAGATTCAGAAATTCATTTGCACTGAGCTCATAGAAAATCCCAGAAAAAGACTCTTTACATGCTATATTTTACTGAACACAAACAAATTGCAGAACCACACTGCTATTTTTATTGCGAGGATAATATGGTCTAAGTATTGCAATAATTTAAATAAATACCGTGAGCCAGTTTTTTCTCTTATATTATTTTTAATATTTTATACTATAACCTACTGTTATTCTTAATGTACATTATTTCACATGTATTTATATCACTGTGCCTTGTGTTATATTATCCAGGCATTATAAAAAGAGAAGTTCAGGTGTCAATTTGTATTATACTCATAGCAAAAATAAAAGCTTTAACAGCGTTTAATATATTAATTAAACAGCTGAAGGTGCAGACAGCAGACTGTTACAACAACAGCACCGCAACAGTGCCGCCTACTGTACAGGAGTGAAATAGTTTTTGTTTCATTTTTTTACAGACTCTGTGTGAATAGACTTTCCGTCAGAGGTTCGTCTTGCAAAATCGTCATGGATTTGGTGAGAACAGGCCTTAAGACATATGTACCAGTACTAATTATTTCCCAAAGAGTGGCCAGAAAATAATATTTTTTAGTCCCTTAAGGAAAATCTGACGGTTTAAAGAATTATAGGCTGTTTTTTTTTATTCATTAATTTATTTATTTTTACAGAATAGCCAACAGCAACAACACAAGCAAGTCAGAAAGTGATCAGGAAGACAATGATGATATCAATGACAATGACTGGTCCTATGGTTCAGAAAAGAAAGGTGAGCTCATCCAATCTGTTTTTCTCAGTTCCTCTCTCATGTCCCACACCTGTATCTGCCTTTTATGTTTACTCCTATTCCCTCTTTTTCTGTTGTCATCTAGCATTTGATTTGAAAAATAATTGATAATAGTATATAAACCTCTTATTTTTGTTTTTTTCACAGCCAAGAAGAGAAAGTCAGAGAAGGTATGAGAATAATTTTTGACATGAACCTGATGAAAATCCAAACCAAATGTTCTTTGTGAAATTGATACACTTTAAATATAAAAAATTGTAATTAAAGTATTTGTACTTTTTAGAATCCAAACTCTCCCAGGAGATCCAAATCTCTGAAGCACAAAAATGGTGAGTTTTTGGAATCTAGCTGGCAGTTGATGTGTTTATTCCAAGGTTATTATTGTAAACTAAAATAAAAACTAAAACTAAATGTATTTATTTTTTTCGTAAACTGAAATTAAAGAAAAAATAACAATTGGAAAAACTATAACTAAACTAAATAAAAATTCATGGCTCTGAAACTTACTGAAATAAAATAAAAATAAACTGGAATAAGATTTAGTTCCATTACGACTCAGTACACTTGACACTGCGTTTGCCAACGCATATTGGGAGTTGTCCTTCCACACGACCTAGTTGAAACCTCTCTACAATAACGCCAGTATTCTAATATTGGCTATGATGTTTGAGCCCCGCCCTTTTAGGTGCGAAGCTGTCCGCTATAAAAGCAGGCGCACAAACACCATTCCTCAGAATTTTATTCCTTCAAGACAGCGATTCATCTCTCATCTAGAAGCCCTCTGCTGCTTCACTGTCGACTACACGAGTCAGCGGGCAGGATCTTCACATCATCAAGAAGACTCTCCACTCCCCTGCAGTGCTCCAGCGAACATTACTCCACCTCGCTGACGCTTCGCTGGTGAACGGGCCACTTTAGCATCCTGATTCCCCGCAACCCTTCGGCAGGGGTTGTGTATCCTTATAAGCAATTGTATATTGTTATATTGTGTATATATTTATATGCCCACTCTGTGAATCGCCCTCGTACTGAGGGACGATTCGGCCACCTGCGCCCTCCCAACCGCCTCTTCTGTGACAGCCAAGGGATCACACGAGGAGGCACGGCAGGGCCACGAGGTGGAGCAGGATGAATTTGAGGTGGTCCTCGTGCCGGCACACGGGCCACGCAGTGATTACATCCTCTCTAATATGGATCACGGGGAAGAAAACGGTTATGAAAACCTGGCTGAAAACCCCACACCATCTGCCTCAGTGCCGCCAAATGTCACCACCGAGCCGCTGGTAAAGCCACGCAAGGCATGGCCCAAACTGAGGCAGCCGCCTCAGCGCAAGCCCTGACACACAATACTGTTCCCCTCTTCCCTACTGCTGTTTGTCGGAAAAGGAATATTGTTGTTCAAAATGTTGTTCAATATGTTGTTTTCTGTGTCTCACATTAATCACATGCAGTAAAGTTTGCACATTATGCACAACCGCTTCCCAATGGTGAGCGGCCCATTATAATCATGTATGAACATACAAAGATTGTAAAAAGAGTACAGCGCTCACACTTTTTCAATAAAGGGCTTTCCTACTTCAAAGCCCACATATTTTGCACAAACGCTTCCCAATGGTGAGCGGCGCATTATATCTTGTAATGAATTACAAAGATTGAAAAAAGATTCCAGTGCTCTTTGCACATGCATGAGATGCTCACGCTTTTTCAATAAAGAGCTTTCCCTCTTCAAAGCCTCACATTATGGGCAACTGCATCCCAACGGTGAGCGGCACATTATATCATGTTATGAACATACCAAATTGCCCTCTTTCCCATTACACAGATGCGTGGCGAGATCTTACTGGCATTCCGACTGGGTGCTAAAAAAACACCCACGGTTCTGTCCAAAGATGCAGCAGTGTTATGAGCCGAAATACACAATCTTCTCGCAAAGAATGCGATAGAGATTGTTTCATATGAATTAAGAAGCCTGCAGTCCCGCTGTGCATATGCGTGGCAAGTCCTCATGGGCTCGTCAGAGCTGGTGTTTACAACGATCGAGCGCAATCTGTGGTCTGACCACACAATATGCCAGTGTTGTGTGCACAGACTGCATCACACACAGCGGGATTTACAGACGTTATTTTCTCGTTCCGGAGAAGGAAGGCGGGCTTCGGCTCATTCTAGTTCTGATATGCTTGAATCGCGCACTCGCAACGCGCTCATTCAAAATGTTAACTCAGAAACAGGTCTTATCACACATCCGTCCTCAAGACTGATTTGCATCAATAGATCTGAAGGACGCGTACATCATGTACCAATTGCACCGCGTTACAGGCAGCTTTTGAGGGAACTGTGTATCAATTTAAAGTCCTTCATTTCAGTCTGTCTCTGGCTCCCCGCATGTTCACAAAATGTATCGATGCGGTGCTCGCCCCATTGAAAATGAACGGTGTGTGTGTTTTGATTTTCCTCAGTGATTTGGTTATTACTAGCCAATTAGAGGCACTACTGAGCAAACACAGAGACTTGCTGCTTTGCCATATGGAAAATCTGGTCTGATGTCAACTGGGCAAAAAGCTCACTTTTCCCCATCCAGTAAATCTCCTTTTTAGGAGTTCATGCATACGCACCTCCTAAACGACCGCATACAGACCATTCTTGGGTGTCTGTTTCAGTTCAAACTGAAAAAAATTACCACTGAAGTCATTTCATTTTCATGTGCATTGCGGTAACTCACCACTGTCTGGCTACTCTAGCACCATGGACAACGCCAGCCTTCTACCAACAGGGTGTTAGGCTGGGTCAAGGTTTCAGAAAGAAATTGCTGACCACAAATGCATCCAACACAGGTTGGGGCATGGGGGTGTGTAATGGGTGCCCAACTTTCGACATCTGGAAACCATGTCAACCGCCTAGAGCTATTGGCTGTCTTTCTAGATTTGAGAGCTTTTCATTCTGATATTGTGAATCACCACATTCGGATTAGTTCGGACAACACAACAGTAGTGGCATATATATGTCGCCATGATGCGCTGGTCCATGTATGGCTGGCGAAACGCAAGTATGCGCTTCCCCGGGTGCGCCTCCATTCTATCATCAGCAAAATCCGAGCGGACATGGAAACAGTTCTGTTAATTGCACCGAAATGGCCCAATCAGCCATGGTTTCCGGAAATGATAGAAATGTTATACAGCTTGCCATGGGAAATAATGCTGAGGAGGGATCTCCTCTCTCTGGCGCAAGGCACAATCTGAACAGAGCGTGCTAAATGTGCCAGAACTGACTCATTCATAGTCACAGACACCATTTTACAGGCCAGAGCGCCATCCACGAGATGCCTCTACGCGCTAAAATGGAATGTGTTCACTAATTGGTGTCTTTCACATGGCACAGGCCTAGTAAACTCCCCCATACATGAAATTCTCATATTTCTTCAAGAGCCATTAGTTGCAGAATTCACTCTGTCAACTCTCAAAGTTTTTGTGGCGACTATATCTGCGTATCATGCACCTGAAGCCGGTGCAACTATAGGCAAACATGATTTAATCATAAAGTTCCTTAGAGGAGCAAGATGATTAAATCCACCTTGGCCGACTACAGTCCCGACGTGGGACCTAACTTTGGTCCTAAAAGCGCTTGCAGGCCCCCCCCCCCGAGCCTTTGGTTTGACTTGCACATGCTCTCCATTAAGACCGCACTACTGCTGGCTCTGTTCACAGTAAAACGATTCGGTGACTTACATGCATTATCAATTAACAATTCATGTCTGGAGTTTGGCCCTGGTCTTTCAGAAGCCACTGTCAAACCCAGAAAAGGCTATGTGCCTAAGGTTCTAACCACCCTTCAGAGCACAGGTGGTTCCCTCCTCCATTTAATTCGGATGTGGAACAATCCTTGCATTTGTTATGCCCTGTGCTGGTGCTACACGCATACGCTGCGCGCACCTGCCAGTTCAGACTGTCTGATCAGCTCTTTGTGTGCAATGGAGGACGTGCAAAAGGAAAGTCCGTCTCCAAGCAAAGACTTCTCACTGGATCGTTGATGCGATTGCCCTGGCTTACGAGTCGCAGGGTAAGATTTGCCCAATTGGTGTTAAGCACATGCAACTAGAGGCATGGCCTCCTCATGGGCATGGACGAATGGTGTGTCTTTACAAGACATATGTTTTGCAGCAGGATGGTCTTCTCAAAACACATTTGCAAGGTTTTACAACCTTCACAAGTCCTCTCTGTTTAGAGCACTTGCTATTTGTTTGCCAAACATATACTTATGCCCCTCCCTTTAAGTGCAGGCTATCCATCATTTTACACAAGTCACAAGCACTTTTATTATAAATAAATTCCCTTCCCGACTAGGTTCGTGAAGGGGTTAATTCATACTATATGACTATAGTTCATATATTTGTTCTGAGTGCTCCCCTCCTGGCCCAACATGAGGGTCACTCACTTGCAGCATACTCAGGTCAGTCGCCGTCCCGCGGGACTGTGGCATTATGTTTCCTCTCTGGATGATAATGTTGTGTAGTGTGGCATGATGGGATTCTGTTCCCCATATGCATTAGCAAATGCAATGTCAAATGTACTAAGTCGTAAGGGAATGTTTCGGTTACGTACGTAAACTCGGTTCCCTGAGACGAAGGGAACAAGACATTGCGAACACTGGCCACACTACAAGATGCAGAGTTCTTTTGAGGTGTGAGCGATGCGCTCCTTGTCCCTCAGGCAGAAAATTCTGAGGAATGGTGTATGTGGGCCTGCATTTATAGTGAACAGTTTCGCGCCTAAAAGGGCGGGGCTCAAACACCATAGCCAATATTAGAATATTGGCTATTGTAGAGGGGTTTCAACTAGGTCCTGTGGAAGGACACTCCCCATGTGCATTAGCAAACGCAGTGTCTCGTTACCTTCGTCTCAGGGAACTGAGGTTACGTACGTAACCTAGACGTTTTTGTTTTTGTTGCGGTATGTTTTTAAACCTTTAAAAAACCTCATTATATCAGCAACAGAGCGAGAATCACTACCAGAAAGGCAAAGAAGGTAGGCTAGATAAAAGTATTTTTACTCGTTCTGTCTTACTCTGTCAATCTGTGATTTGTTTAACATTTAATTTGGAACTGGTAAAGAGTTTGGTTTGAAGTTCTTTAACTAACAGGTGGCTTTTTGTGCGCTCACATGCGCGTGTGCTCCGAGAACACTCGTAATGCGGATACGCGCCTGAAATACATTTCAAAATTCCGCCAAAATGCTCTTGGTGAGGTATTCATGTAAACTCAGAGAGTGATGTCTAAAGGGAATGTAAACAGTGGGGAAAAACTGATTTGTATCAAAGCATCAGACTTGCAAGTGTTAATGTAAACTTATAGACCTGCTGCTGTCTGTGTGTTGTTAATTTGAAACAACCATAATAAGAAAACCACTCACTGTTCTTGGCTGGATAACTTTATTAGCTTTAAAAAATGATTAATGTATTATACAGCACACTATACAGCGATAACCAGAAGTAGTTTTATTTAGCATTTTATTCTGAATGTTTATTGAATACTTGATACTGCTGTTAAAAACATTTAAAGCTGTTAACAAAAGTACTGTTTTCTTAATTTTGTATTTTTTGTTTTATTTTAATTAATTTCTATTCATTGCTGTATTGTTATTTTATTACTGACTGTTTAGTAGTCTTTAATAATTATTTAAGTACAATTATTACAAAGCAGAATCGTTATTGTTATTATTTATTGTGATATGCTGGTATCAAGAATTGTAAAATTTCACTAACAACTACAGAAATGTTGGTATTGTGACAGGTTGAAGTCATTCAAACTCATTTTTTAAACACCACAGATTTAATATTAGCAAACTATAATTTTGGCAAGCAGTTTAGGACATCTGCTTTGTGCATGACACAAGTAATTTTTACAACAATTGTTACAGACAGATTGTTTCACTTTTAATTGACTATATCACAATTCCAGTGGGTCAGAAATTTACATACACTAAGTTAACTGTGCCTTTAAGCAGCTTGTAAAATTCCAGAAAATGATGTCAAGCTTTTAGACAATTAGCCAATTAGCTTCTGATAGGAGGTGTACTGAATTGAAGGTGCACCTGTGGATGTATTTTAAGGCCTACCTTCAAACTCAGTGCCTCTTTGCTTGACATCATGGGAAAATCAAAAGAAATCAACCTCAGAAATTTTTTTTGGACTCCACAAGTCTGGTCCATTCTTAGGAGCAATTTCCAAACGCCTGAAGGTACCACGTTCGTCTGTACAAACAATAGTACGCAAGTATAAACACCATGGGACCACGCAGCCATCATACCGCTCAGGAAGGAGATGCATTCTGTCTACTAGAGATGAACGTAGTTTGGTATGAAAAGTGCAAATCAATCCCAGAACAACGGCAAAGGACCTTGTGAAGATGCTGTAGGAAACAGGTAGACAAGTATCTATATCCACAGTAAAACGAGTCCTATATCGAAATAACCTGAAAGGCTGCTCAGCAAGGAAGAAGCCACTGCTCCAAAACCACCATAAAAAAGCCAGACTACAGTTTGCAAGTGCACATGGGGACAAAGATCTTACTTTTTGGAGAAATTTCCTGTGGTCTGATGAAAAAATGTTAACTGTTTGGCCATAATGACCATCATTATGTTTGGAGGGAAAAGGGTGAGGCTTGCAAGCCGAAGAACATCATCCCAACCGTGAAGCAGGGGGGTGCCAGCATCATGTTGTGGGGGTGCTTTGCTGTAGGAGGGACTGGTGCACTTCACAAAATAGATGGCATCATAAGGAAGGAAAATGATGTGGATATATTGAAGCAACATCTCAAGACATCAGCCAGGAAGTTAAAGCTCGGTTGCAAAAGGGTCTGCCAAATGGTCAGTGACCACAAGCATACCTCCAAAGTTGTGGCAAAATGGCTTAAGAACAACAAAGTCAAGGTATTGGAGTGGCCATCACAAAGCCCTGACATCAGTCCGGTAGAAAATTTGTGGGCAGAACTGAAAAAGTGTGTGCGAGCAAGGAGGCCTACAAACCTGACTCTCAGTTCTGTCTGAAGGAATGGGTCAAAATTTCAGCAACTGAGAAGCTTGTGGAAGGCTCACCAAAACGTTTGACCCAAGTTAAACAATTTAAAGGCAATGCTACCAAATACTAACAAAGTGTATGTAAACTTCTGACCCACTGGGAATGTGATAAAAAGAAATAAAAGCTGAAATAAAAAATTTCTCTGCTATTATTCTGACATTTCACATTCGTAAAATAGTGATCCTAACTGACCTAAGACAGGGAATGTTTTCTACAATTAAATGTCAGGAATTGTGAAAAACTTTAAATGTTTAAAGTTTAAATGTATTTGGCTAAGGTGTATGTAAACTTCTGACTTCAACTGTATTTTTGTTTTTGGTAGATCTTGCTGCAATAATATGAAAAAGTAGATCTCATTCTATAGAAGTGTGAGCACCCCCACTGTAGATAATGGAATGAACTACATGGAGATGGAGGCTTTTCTTTCTTTGACTACCGTACATAACGTAACTACCATATGACAATAGCCTCCTCCCCTACCCAGTGCAGTTTACATTTCTGTTGCAGAGAATCGAGTTGATTGCATAAGTGTACTGTCAGCAGGGCCGTTTCTAAGCATGTGGGGGTCCTAAGCGAAATCCTACTTGGAGACCACCAGCAATAATATTATTTACAAATTGGACATTGGGGAGTCCAGCAATATGACCTACATTATACAAATGTCTGTTTTCCTCATTTTCCAATATCTCTTAATATAAATACTAAAATAAAAACTAAATATAATGAAAAACAAAAAAAAAATAACAAAACCAAAACTAACAAAGAGCCAACAAACAAAATGAAAACTAAACTAAATTGGAGTGAAAAATTGAAAATAAAATAGAAATAAAAACTAAATTAAAAATTAAAAACTATTATAACCTTGGTTTATTCTTTGCTCTAGTTCACTACATGACCGTACGGAAAGCTGAGGATCAATTTGTGAATTTCTTTCAAACCATTTCTCTTTTTGTCTCTCTACAGGAGAGCTCAGCAGTAGTGTAAATTCAGACCTTTACAAGGTGAGGTGATTTAAAGTTCTTTAAACATGTCAGTGTCACAACATTGAACTCTGGTTCTCTTGCAATACTTATTAAAGCAATATTGTTTCACTCTGTCACCCCTGCAGTATAACTACAATTCTGGCATTAGCTATGAGACTTTGGGACCTGAGGAGCTGCGATCTATACTGACTACGGTAAACAGTCTTTCTTTTTCCTACAGCTTAAAACATCATCATTAAGGAATGATGCAAACAATACAACAGTAGTTTTGAACATTAATGATCAGAATAAACAGTATTTCCACCAAGTAATAAAAGTTTTTGTGCCTAAAATGTAAAGTGTGTAATTTCTGCAACATTAGCAGCAACAAATAGAATTGAAAGCTGTCTGTTTTAGTTGCGTGACTGGGCCAGACATGGCAGCATTGGCTCCACCTATGACGTGAGTTTCGGGCATGACTTGTTCATTTGAATAATGGAAGACAGAGGGAACGTTTGAATCTTATTTGAAAACTTTAATCATTTTTGCAATTTTGTCTTGTGCCAAAAGTGCCACAGAAATCACACACTTCACCTTTAGGGATTTAGGAATGTACCCTCACAGATTTTACTATTACAAACTAAATGTTGTGGGGAAAATTTTTTTTTGTCATCTTTATGATTTATGATGTATTTTGTAACCTCTGTGTGTGTGTGTATTGAGTCCCATTAATTACAGTAACATACCGGAAGAGTTTGGATCAGTCAAATAAATGCCTCTTGCTAACAGGCTCTCTTTTTGTCTCAGCAATGTGGGGTCGTATCGGAGCACACAAAGAAGATGTGCACTCGGTAAGAATTCACTCCATATTTTTAAACACACCAGAAGCAAAGAACCTTTTTTATGTGAACAATAAAAATAATCACAACATCTGTGATTTATTCTTACAAATGTACACTCATTCCATTGTGTGGTTGACTGTGCTGTGCTTTCACAAGTCATCTTTCCTTTGCCAGCAAAGAGTAAGTATATCTCCAGCTGTTTCAGCAGGCTTGTATTATAAAGAATACAGTTTATAAGCCAGAATGTCTGTAAAACCAGTCTAGAGAAACATTTTTACACTATGCTTAACCCTGGATTAACATCTTTTTTTAGCCCTGTGTTAAGGCAACATTTGACCCTGGATTAAGCAATGTTTCTCGCTTGTAATTTTGAAAAGGGGTTAGCACCACTTTTAACCCAGGGGTAAGCACCTTTCATGGCCAGAATAGATTATATTCTTGGCCGTCGTAGTCAGATGTCTGGTTAAACAAGTCTAAGAGAGACTAATAACGAGACCAGGGCTTTGGAGGTTTTAGGTCTGAATTTAGGGATGAACCAATATAGAAATTTTGGCTTATATCCTGTAATACTGTTTATATAATGGCTGATATCCGATATGACCGCTAGTATATACATCTGAAGTGATAGACTTATTCAGTATATCAGCCAGGGCTGCATTTTCCAAAAGTACCGCAAGCTTAAGTTGATCGTAGAGACTATTGGCGCCACTGGTTTCTACACTCTACTTAGGCTTGCGATGATTTAGGAAATGCAGCCGAGGCCAATTAAACGGCTGATATTTGGCCATTTTGTGATTATCAGCATCGGGCAATAACCATGTTCATTTGGCCGATAACAGAAGTGTCAACTTTCCCTTGTGTCCGTACCAGATAGTTCCAATAGATTGAATGGATCATCAGCACTTTCTGTTTTTTTAAGACTTTTTCTTTTGAAGTTTATGCAAATTTTAATAATTACTGCATCAATTGTTTTAGTTTTTTTGTCACTTTACAAATGTTGTGTACATCTGATTTGCTGTTGTAAATTGTATTGTTTATTGGCATTTATATCGGCCATCCTGCTCTCCAGACATCTGTATCAGCCATTGAAAAACCCATATCAGTCAACCACTATAAATCTGTACTGTCTTGCCTGATTTTGTTTAAAAGCTGTATTCATACTTAAATTTATTTTAAGAATTTTACACACTTGAGGTGAAATCGGCATCAAAATATCTTATAAAATATCCACAACGAATAGAATTGAAAGCTTTCTGTTTTAGTTGCCTGACTAGGCCAGACATTAATCAATTTTGCAGTTTTGACTTGTGCTAAAAGTGGCACAGAAATATAAATCTAATAATAAATAATAATAAATCTTCGAATAATAAATCTTCTGTTAAAGTGTTTGAATTGAAAAAAAAAAAAGATCCTTGGTATTATCTGCTTCCAATATCGGCCTAATCAAACTGATGCTTATAATTAATGCAAACAATAATATTAGTTGATACTACAGTTGAAGTCAGAAGTTTACATACACCTTAGCCAAATACATTTAAACTTTAAACATTTAAAGTTTTTCACAATTCCTGACATTTAATTGTAGAAAACATTCCCTGTCTTAGGTCAGTTAGGATCACTACTTTATTTTATGAATGTGAAGTGTCAGAATAATAGAAGAGAGAATGATTTATTTCAGCTTTTATTTCTTTCATCATATTCCCAGTGGGTCAGAAGTTTACATACATTTTGTTAGTATTTGGTAGCATTGCCATGGGTCACACGCTTTGGCTAGACTTCCACAAGCTTCTCGCAATAAGTTGCTGGAATTTTGGCCCATTCCTCCAGACTGAACTGGTGTAACTTAGTCAGGTTTGTAGGCCTCCTTGCTTGCACATGCTTTTTCAGTTCTGCCCACAAATTTTCTATCGGATTGAGATCAGGGCTTTGTGATGGCCACTCCATTACCTTAACTTTGTTGTCCTTAAGCCATTTTGCCACAATTTAGGAGGCATGCTTTGGGTCATTGTCTATTTGGAAGACTCATTTGCAAACAAGCTTTAACTTCCTGGCTGATGTCTCCATCATAACATCCAAACATAACAATGGTCATTATGGCCAGACAGTTCAGTTTTTGTTTCATCAGACCAGAGGACATTTCTCCAGAAAGTAAGGTTCCCATGTGCACTTGCAAACTGTACTCTGGCTTTTTTATGGCAGTTTTGGAGCAGTGGATTCTTCCTTGCTGAGCAGCCTTTCAGGTTATGTTGATATAGGACACGTTTTACTGTGGATATAGATACTTGTCTACCTGTTTCCTCCAGCATCTTTACAAGGTCCTTTGCTGTTGTACTGGGATTGATTTGCACTTTTCGCCCCAAACTATGTTCATCTCTAGGAGACAGAATGCATCTCCTTCCTGAGCTGTATGATGGCTGTGTGGTCCCATGGTGTTTATACTTGCATACTGTTGTTTGTACAGATCAACGTGGGGCCTTCAGGCATTTAGAAATTGCTACAAAGGATGAACCAGACTTGTGGAGGTCCACTTTTTTTTTTTTTTCGGAGGCTGATTTCTTTTGATTTTCCCATGATGTCAAGCAAAGATGCACTGAGTTTGAAGGTAGGGCTTAAAATACATCCACAGGTACACCTCCAAATGACTCCAATTAGCCTATCAGAAGCTATTGGCTAATTTCTTAAAGTCTTGACATCATTTTCTGGAATTTTCCAAGCTGCTTAAAGATACTTTTAATCGCTTTCCACTCTGAATTAATTACAAACAAATAGAGAAAAATGAAAAGTTTATCAAGTCATAATTTATTCCTTGATGCTTACAAGTGTGACAGCTTCTTCACAAATCGCATGCCTTAAGCCGAAGCAGCGGGAGTCTGAGCTCCACCCCCTCAGGCCTTCAGAATTTCTTCAGAATCCCTCAACAGTGCAAATGAATGGGCAACTAAAGTCAGATTGTCAGATTCATCAGTCAATCAGATTGATTTATTTGTTCTTGGTGGGTGTGATCTTAAGGATATGTCCCAGTCGAGACCTTCTAGCTGGCCTTGAGTGACGCAATGTGATGTGTTAAGTGATGTACGTAATTCGAGAGCGAAAAGCGTAAGATCAAGCTGTCTGACGAATCGGCTGTCATCACTGCTGGTATTGCCGATGAGAAAGAGATCCTTATGGATTTAAAAAGACAATGTTCTGCATGGTGTGATTGCTTAATTTATTAAACAGGAAAGGAGGACTGATTTTCATTTCAAACAAATTGGTAAGTGCTTTTTGCATTGTTATAGCAACATCATGAAGTGCAACATCATGTGTTTTCTAAGTGTAAATTAGGCTGTTTGAGCATTCAGTGTCGGATCAAGTTTTGAAAAGTAGTCCTGCGTTCCATTCAACTCGGAAAGTCAGATTTTACAACTTCCTACTAGGAAAAGTGCAATGGAATGCATCTTGAAGTCAGAATTACAACTTGTAGGCTCGTGCAGAAATTCTCAACTCCGATTTTGCAGAGATGCAGGGGCATGATGTCACACAAACATGTCGACACTATACAAAGTGATAAACGTTCACTTTATTAAGTAATATCGATAAATGAGTTCATTTCCACATTACATGATAATAAAGCTTGTTTAACAAATGCCTGTAGAAGCAGGTGTATAAAACATTATAATCTCTTTTGATAATTGTACACCTGAAGCACAAATGATAGCGCTGCAGAATTGTTTATCAGTTGGGTTGCTAGAAGACATCTCTAATGGGAGTCAAACCCCTGCTAAGCTAACGGGAGCGCTGCAGTTCCGAATATCGAGGAATGGAATGCATTTATGGTCAGAGATACCAAGTAGGAATATCCCACATCCAACTTGAATGGAATGCAGCATAACCGTATACACTGACGAAACTAAATGTATTGCGAGCAACATTTAAATCGCAAATATTATTAGATAGATTTTTCCAGGTATTATAGACCTCTTTGGTAGATTCATTTGAAAAATTATGATTTTTGAATGTCTGTTCGGGAGACGTTCATTTCACAAACAGTCATGCTGCAGTTAAAATTAGGCTTGCTTGAGCGTTGTGTCATTTCAAGTTCTGGCTTTCATGCATGGACGTGTTTTTAAAATGTCAGTTGGTACTACTAGTTAGCTGTGACATAATGTATGATGCCCAAAGACACAGGGTGTCTTATTCACTGTGAAACTGTGTTTTCTCAATGGCATGAATCACACTGAAGGCCTAGACTTTAAATGCACGGCCCACCACTGCTTAAAGGCACAGTATGTAAACTTCTGACCCACTGAAATTGTGATATAGTCAATTAAATGTGAAACAATCTGTCTGTAAACAATTGTTGGAAAAACTACTCGTGTCATGCAAAGTAGATGTGCTAAATGACTTGCCAAAACAATAGTTTGCTAATATGAAATCTGTGGAGTGGTAAAAAAAATTTGTTTTAATGACTTCAACCTAAGTGTATGTAAACTTCTGACTTCAACTGTATATCCATTAATTGAGCTTCATTTATTCCCACTGTACTTGAAAAAGAATCCTAGCAGTGAAATCGTATGTGCCTGTGTTGTGTGATCAAGGGGACATTGCTTTTGCCCATTAATTCATTGTCATTGACTGTGTGAGTGCTTATTTTTATTAGTCTATGTGAATATATTATGCTGCTTTGGAGCCAGAAATAGATTGTGCATGTGATGTGTAAACACATGATCTTTTTCATTTGTGTAAACGGAAATGATCATGTTATGTTGGGACTGATTTTACGGAACACAACTGGCAACTCAACATTAATGCCAATTTATTAATTGGTGTCCACTTTTCAGTTTTGTTTTTGCTGTGTCATTTGATTTGGCATGTCTTCATTCCAATTAGACAAAGTACACCATTCTTTCCCAATTGGACAGTCATCAGTTGTTTCAAAGCACTGCCTGTTTTGCAAAGCAAGAGACTTTTTGAACATCAGCCAGCACTGAAACCCCTTCCCTAAAAGCTAATATCTAACCCTAAAGCCCCCTCTCAAATTATGTTGGCAATGTTCATCCAGTCTCTTGCCCAGTCCTTGTCTCTGGTGCAGTGCGTAATGCCACGTTGTGTCCTGGCAGGTCCCAGCGGTGTCCCCAGCACACGGACGAACAGAGGAGGGCAGTCAGGGTCTTCCTCCTTGGGCCGTCCGCGTGAGTTTCAGCCCTTCTTCCAACCCTGACCTCTCCCTGTCAGAAAACAATCAGTATTCCATTCACTTTCCTTTCCTTACATCTATCCCTCTATTAATTCACCTCTAATTCATCAAGCTTTTATCATTTGTAGTAGCTGTTTGACAAACAAATGATCGAGAAAAGCTACAAGGTCCTAGTACTGACCCTTGAGGCACACAATCAAGCATCAGTGTACAGCTTAGTCATAACGGATTACATGTAATCTGGATTGTTTAATCAGATTACAAAAATCAGGTACTTGTAATTGGATTAAATTACATTTTAAAATACTCATAATCAGACTAGTTACTTTTTTGTAGATTACATAATTACATATTAACAAGGCAACGGCAGTAAATTAATACATTTTGATTATCCTAATTTTTCACTTCTTCAGCCAAAAATGTTTCATTCTAAATCAGCACACCGCTGATAAAAGTTGTGTAAATCTTAGAGTATTTTTGGAAGAGAGGGGGAGGTTGTGTGTATTGCACTCTGAACTGATACCTGCTACTAGCCAGTCACGTGAAGATGGAGCGGTCTGTCTCTGGATCTATAAAGATAATTTCATTTTTAAGGAGACACGGGCAAAAACATCACTTTGCAATGTAAACTCTGCTTTCCAAAACTTAATATCCTGTCAACTGCAAAAGATTCTACGTGAAATCTAAAGAAGCATTTGGAGGAATGTTTGCTTTTTTTTTTTTTTTTTTTTTTACTTCGAAAATCTAATAAACTCGAACACATTTTTTCAATTATTATTTGAATTTTCACTCTGTGTGTAATATAACCATGTCGCAATGTCTTTGGAAGGGTTTAGTCCATCAAACGCATCAAAATGCACAAATACACGTCATTTCATATTCAGTTGGATTAGCGCTGCAAAGTTACTTAAAGTTTTTTAAATTGCTTTTGTAGTCAGTTTCAAAAATGTATATGAATGCACTTTTGGTGTAGGGATAACTTTGAGACATTTTTGTGAAGCTGATTCACAAATATAACTGGTCTGATCTCTTGCTACACATGAATTGTGTTTGTAAAATGGCAAAACTGCATGACCACATTTGTGTTAACATGCCAGTAAGAAATCCCTGTTAAACTTAAACATATGTGAGTCTGTCATTGATGGAGGGCCTAGACCTCTATCAGCATCACAGGGGAAAACATGAAAATATGCAAACTTTCTTCATATTTTTACATTTGCAATCATCTGAATTTGTGGACATAAGCACCACTCAAAAAGCCATGCAGAATTTGGTTGAAAGTAATCCAAAAGTAATCAGAATAGATTACCCAAAAGATTTAATCTGTGAGATTATTACTGATAGCATTTTTTGACGTGTAATTTGTAATCAGTACCTGATTACATTTCACAAGTAATCCACCCAGCACTGGTCTTTGGTTTAAGATCTGTTCCTTGTTTCTTTGATCTGGCTTCTTTAGTTACAATATCACTGGTGGATTGTGTGCTTGCTTGTCACTGTGTAGAATCATACCATGATTTCTGTGTGATAGGTCGACACTACCTGACTCAGATACAATGCTGGAAAATGATAGTTATGATGCACCTGATGGCCAGCTCATCGTGTCCCGCCTCCAGTGGGATGGCTCCTCTGATATCTCACCATCAGACTCTGCATCGTCAAAAGCCAGTGAGTTTTTAACAAAAGACTTGAACACGTTTCAAAATGACCTGCTCCTTATAGTGACAAGATCTGAAAATGTAAGTATGCAAGTCTAGAAGTCTGTGAACAAGTCATGCTTTTATTTCACATAGAAAAACCCACTGAAATTCCTGTAGCCTATATTTATTAGTAATAAGTAAGTCTCCAAACCCTCTTGTTTGGTGCAACTGCAAATACTGGTTTGTTCAAATTAACAGGAGTGGCTTATGGAGAAACAGAACACATTTACATTTTAAATCACCCTCAGAACTCAAAGATTAAGTAATGCAGACCTATATTCATAAATATAGATATAAACTCCTCTTCAGCATATTATGGTCAAATTTAAAAGCTCTCCTTACCCACATACATTAGAGTAATAGCAAAAAGTGTGTGGCTACTTGGGGCTTACAGGAGCAGTGATCAAAGCAGACATGAGACATTTGTCGTACTGAAATTATATTTCACCTCGTGATTCTTTTGATAATCATTTGAACATTGGTGTTAAGCCAACAAAATAAAAGGCGTAGTCACATTCCTGACAATGAGCCTTCGTTTGATTTATGGCTTGTCTATTTTAGTTCTATTAAGCAGTTTGCATTCAAATTTTCACTGTATGGCAGTGCTTATTAACATACTGTAAATGCAAAAGTGATGGAGTTCTACAAAAGTTCATATTCTAAGCTTTCAAATGGTACCACATATGACTAATTATCTTTCCAGGGGCTTTAACATTTTAAATGTAAACCACAGGCCCAGAGATTTATGCCGAGCTTAAAGAGGTAAATAAATATAAATAATTCACAAAGTAACACCTGTAATTGACTTTAATTTGCTCTTACACACCTTAACATTTCTCATTTGCTCTTTCATTTAATCAGCACAGCCTCAAATGTACGTGTGTATTGTATTACATGTTTGGCTGCAGTTTGAAAGTGAAATGTCCAGCTGACGGCGCCAAAACCCATTGAAATTAGGTTGTATTTAGATGAGCTTTTGAAGGTGGATTTGGAGGTTTTAATGAGTAAACCGTACATCACTTAACTAAAACTTTACCCTAAACCTAACCAATAGTGTTTTAAAATATAAATGAGGCAATAATAAAGACAACCTAACCCAACCAACCCCTAAACCCAGTGAAAAAGCAATTTTTTTCTTAAGCAACTAGCCAACCAAGGGCTAAACCCAACCAAGCGAAATGAAAAGCACATTTTCTGAAGCAAGCACGTCTTTCCATGTCACTTCCATGACACTGTCGTGTCATGTTTCAGCTTGCGTTCTTGAGTGGTCCTAAACCCCAGTCAGCTGTGTTCAAAGTCCAATGCTTTACCTTGTGATCTACCGTGAAAGCCAGTTACATCAGAATAAGTGCATACAAGTAGGAGGGTCTATAATACAAGCGTAAAAAAATTCTCATTTTTCAAACGATGTATTAGAGTAAAAGTGTGTCAATATCATAACATAGCAGTGTATGAGTAATAGAGAAAAAGAGGTGTTTATAAAGTCCTAATCAGCTTTTGACATTGTTTTGTGTGAATGGGAATAAAACACAGTTGTTGTAGTGCCTCTAGTGTTCATTTCATCTAGAAACTGTAGCGATTTGTACCTGGAGACATGTATATCGTGTTTTGCAAAAATGTATATAGAATCATGTTTTCAGTATGAGACCAGGTTGCATTTATTTGTTGTCTACATCCTAGGCACCAACAACTCTGAATCTAAGAGACCTAAGAAAGAGAAGAAGCCCAGCACGCTGTCTTTGAGTAGCACTGGAAGAGGTGGAGGAGAGAGGGAAAAAGGACAGGAACGAGAGAGAGGAGACAGAGAGAGAGTAGCCAGCGGTGGGAGTTGCAGCAGCTCTCAGAATGCACTGGGCCTATCCAGTCGAAAAAAGAGACCAAAACTGCCAGTTCCCCACCCCAGCATCTATGATGACCTAAACTAAGGAACATGTCTCTCACACACACACACAAAAAAACACATAAACAACTTTCTGGGACCTGAATAATGCTTGATGATGACTAACTAGATTAGTCTTCAGATGATCTCTGAGGTCCAACATTTCAAGGAACATGAATGTGTGGCGTATGTGTGTACGAAAGGGAAAATCAGGGAGACTTCAGAAGTTACCCATACTCAATCCCATATTTTAAATCTCCGTTTCTGAGATTTGTAGACAAGAAAACACATTTGTTACGGCACATTCATGCACAGTGAAAAGTGAGAACTGCCGTGTTTTCTTTTAGTGACTGTGTGTGTGTGTGTGTGTGTGTGTGTGTGTGTTTGTGTGCGTGCGCGCGCGCGCAAAATGGAGAAAGATTGTGTTTGCGCCACTTTGTTTTGTACTATGCATTTAGTCATTCTGTGTTGCATACTTCTGTATTTACATGTGTATACATGTGAGTTTTGGGTTTACAGTGACACATGAAAATGTGCCATGGTGTGTATGGGACATGTAGTGTCCTTACATAGGTTAATATGTGCAATGTCCTCTACTGGTTTCCCTCATATTGTCCTGATAATGTTACTGCAACCTTTTCTCTTCTCTGCAGCTTACTGCCCTACAACGTGTCTCGAACTGTCTTTCTTGACAATGTCTTGCTAAACAATGGACTTTCATTAGCACTACCAACAGCTTTCTGCCAAACCTGTGGTTGCACAATCTTTTGCCTGTGTTTGTTAATATGCTTTGTCTTGACTGGTATTTTTTTTTTTTTTGTCTGACAGTATTTATTTAGTCTGCTTTGTGAGTGTTAGTTATTTTTATAATCTTGGCTTTTTGAGTCCTTATCTTTTGTCCTCTGTGTGATTGTGTGCTATGCATTTCCTTTGACCACAGAGTTTGGATTGCTGAAAAGTTCAGCGGTCAGAAGACTTCCTATGTTTTATTAGGTGTCAGCTTTTTTGAAGAATTTTGGTAAAAAAAACAAAAAAATTATTATTTTTTTTTTTGCAGAAGTGCAAATAGTAATTGAAGATGCACTTAAAATGGATCAAATCCAGTCAGTACAGCCTTATTTGATTGTCTTATAAGTGATTTTTTTTTTGTCATGGATTTGTTTGTGCATTTTGTGACTTGAATTGTAAATGAACTGAGAGCTTTTGATTTAGGCAGTATGAATGGAATTGCCTGTATGATGAGAAAATAAAAGAAAAATACAAAAACATTGTGCAATTTACACAGGATATAACATTAATTTGGGTGGGTGTTTGTATGCCGTTTACTGTAATGCTGTTATTTATCTCAGTGGACTGTAGTCATCTCTGTAGTAGTATAAATAAAACTCAATATTTCTCAGAACTCATAATTACCCCGTCATTGTTCCCCACAATCACATTGGTCCGGAGATTTGTAAACATTGCAATCGCTCTTAAAATTATGGTTCTTTATTAGCACCATGAGGAACCTTTAACATCCATGGAACATTCCCACTGTACAAAAGTTTCTTTAAACTAATCCAATTATTCAAAAAGCTTCTTTGGAGAACCAAAAATGGTTCCTCTGTGGCATCGTTCTGAAAACCCCTTTGAAATAATTATTTTTAAGAGTTTGTCCTTTATTGCGTGTATTTTATATGTGCAGAAACAAGCACACGTTTCAGTCATGAGCCGTTTTATTCTGAATTATTGCATCAAAGCGAAATCAAATCCGTTTTAATTTAATAAACTAGTTATCTGCAATAAAGAGTGAGATTAGGTAGCCAAGTTTCCCCTAAAACAAAATAAACAGATAATTCTGACAATATTAATGACAGCAAAATGTAATGCATTCATAAGGTAACCAATTAACTGTCGACAGTTTTTTTTTAGGTTACTCCATGAACCTTCTTGGTTTTATCTACAATAAATACATTGTTTATATACAGATTTTACAGGATGTCAAATTATTTGATCTGTTATCCGTGTCAAATATGAAAAAATAAATAAAAAAAGGCTGTAAATGCAACTACATGTAACAATGTTAACAGTTAACTGAACTACATCTGAACAAGAAGACAATGAACCATAAGTCAAAATACTTTGCACTGAGTTTGTGGCATCTAGAATCACCATCATATAGGCTGGTATAAAACTGGCCTATTTGATGATGATAATGATTATGAACTGTAACAAGTCAGAAATAGCAGCTTACATGCTGAGCTAGACTTGTAGAAACACAAGTTTGAAATAAATTCAGTGTAACAAACAAACAACCTTCAATTCCAAACATGAAAGGTAATTGTCTCATAACATCTGCTAACACAAGTACGCCACAGCTTTTCATTATTATTTGTGCATTATGATTGGAACGTAGGAAAGTTTGCTACTACAGGAGATAGTCATGTTATTACTGGTTAAAACAAGCCACAACTATTGATAAACCTAAAATCAATGAGCCTAATTCATGAAACACGAACAGAACAGATTTCTGTGTAAACTTCTTAAATTGGCACATTCAATTCAACCACTTTATGAACAGTTCACCCAGAAATGTTTTGCTTGTTCATGAATGAGGCTCAATTAGTCAGCACAAACTGCAATTTCTCTAAATAAAAGACCAGTGAGATGTGAAATCTTGAATTCTCTTCACACAGAATTTAAATAATTGTATATGCTATTTTTTTTTCAAGCTAAATTATACAGCAATGTTACATTGTGCATGCTCACGAATTAAGCTGAAAGCACTAGTGCACACTTTCACCACATACATACACAAATTCAGACATTTTCTAAATGGCACCAGAAGCCTCAGAGGCTCCCTGAGAACGTTCTCTGCTACCACTGAGCTGCTATTGTTTTCTGTAGTTTCTTTCTCCTTCTCAATACTTCTTCCCCAATATTGGCACCATTCCTCTATGCGGGATGCTTCTTTTCATCCATCCATCTTTTCATCGACTGTGCATGCCAAAGATGAGAAAACTGAAGAAGACTGTGACCCCAACCAGAGAGATGGTGGCCGGTGCAGTGAACAGCTGGCGGTAGTTGATTCGGAAGTACCAGACCACAGCAAGGAGCACCACAAACACTGGGATCACCAGGCTTCCGGTGCTGAGAGCCAGACCGGCCGATCGCAGCCCCCCGGTGAGCATGGAACTCGCCCCAACTCGAGGGTTGTCCTCTGCCACGGCCTCACGCAATTCCTGGGCTTGGGAGATGTGACAGTGGAGCACGCTGTTGTGGGTGATGTTGAGAGACACGAGAGACCGCTGGGGGTCCTGCAAGAGCTGGCCCTGGTAGATGAGCTTGATCTGATGTTCACGGCCAGAGAAATATTTACTGATGGGGGCAGGAGATGACAAACAAATGTGAAAAACAAGAATGAGGAACATTTAAGTTTTGGACCAAAAGTTTTTTTTATAGTAATGCAAGTACAGCTCCCGTCTAACTGAAAGGGGAAAGACTGAAATCTCCAAAACTTTTTGAAAATTCTAAATTGCAATTTTGCATACTCAAAAGGCCACTGCAGGGAGGCAGTACTTGTAGCATTCCAAATTAAAACTGAGCAACAGAATGCAACAGTCTGGTTTCAAAAGTTTAAAAAAACATTCATTCTCTTCATTGGCAAACTGATTTTTAACGATAACACGTAAATCTTTAAATTCAGACCTACCATGAGCTCCAAAGTTGTTAATCGATGTTATATGCTCCTGTTAAAGCCACCAGTCTGCGTTATTTTAACTTATTTATTTTTTGTGTGTGTGTGTTTCACAGTAGAATTCCTGGTAAAGAACTACACTACCCATGATTCTGCAGTGAAAACAAAATCCACCAGTCAACCGACAACAGAGTCAGTCTCCTTACACACTCAAATTTGCAATAAACTTGAAATGTGTTGCTTCTATACCTATAAATAACTTTAAATCAATAGTTATATATTTTTCGATCTGTGTTTTCCCGATTACATCATTCACAATGCTTCATGAGCAGTACTGGGTAGTAACAGATTACATAATTAGATTGCAAAAATCAAGTACTTGTAATTAGATTAAAATTACATTTTAAAATACTTTGATTCTAATTACAGTTTTTTAATGGATTACATGATTATATATTAATCAGACTAAGGCAGAAAAAACAATTATGCACAATTAATCAAATTAAAATTATAATATGTCCTAGTGTGATTATTAAATTACGAAAGGCTGCAATCTTAGTCTGCATGAGCTGCGTGCTTTAAAGTGAATTTGTGAAGCTGACCGCTCATAACTCCAAACTCCACAGAATCATATGCTATGGGAGATGACGGAGCAGAGCCCTCATTCACTGTAAAGCGTGCAGCACAAGCAAACTTTATATTTATATAACTAAATTAAAGCATTTGGGCTTTAACGATCACACTGTAGTAATAATAATAATAAGTAATTATGAATAATAATAAAATAATAATAATACAATTTAAGCAATTAAGTAAGAGTGCCGCTGTACTAAATAAAAGTTTGGTTAAAAATGCAATGGTATGTTGAAAAGTAATTTTTCTGTAATCATTTGTTAAAACGTTTTAAGAATTAATTTGATAAGACACTATTTTGGTGATTACATTAAATCACACTAAATACAGTTAAAATACAGTTTTCAGATAAAATACTGATTTCAGCAGGTCTGAAAAACTTTTAAGCAATGCATACCTTATTGAGAAACACTTGGACACATGCTTTTGTTTTAATGTATTATTTACACTGATATGTAACTTTTTAAATAGGCTAAAGGAATGTGTTATTGCCATATTAGCATTTGTTGTATTTATTTATTTGCTGTGGTATCAAGTCGACATTGGTATCGAGAACCGTAAAATTTCACTGGTATCAGACGGTACCTACTATTGAAATTTTGGTATTGTGACAACACTAAAAGAAGTCTTCAATTCTTATATTTTGATGCATTATGTAAGTATTCTTTAATACATTTAAGCAACATTGTCAAAATGGTACAAGCTTTTCCTACTTAAGTAATCCAAGTCATCTAAAAGCAATCAGATTACATTTCCTTGTAAAAATGTAATCCAAGAGATTTTAGACATGTAATTTCTAATCAGTACCAGATTACAATTGAGGAGTAATCTACACAGCACTGTTCATGGGTTTGTAGTTCATTCCCTCTTGAAACATGTTAAGTACACAGTCTTATAGTCTGATTTTCAAATACTTTTTTGCTTAAAATCAATAATAATGATTTTGTTATTCACGTTGAGCTGGTTGGTTTAGTTCATGGTTTACAACTCTATTATGAAGGCTTTTATAAATCTCTATTCAAGAAATTAACTTGGAAAATACTTCCGGCAGAAAAAGTGGGTGGGCACTGTTGCACTCCCTTCACAGAGGGCCATTCTACAAGGCTGTCAGCAAAGTGTACATATGATAATAATTTTATGGAAGTCATTTTGCTGTGTATGATCATGTGAACCTGATGTAATTTGTTTAAAATCTTACCTGTGGTTTTAAAACCCACAATTGCACTAGGCAATGACAAAACTGCATTTGTCACCAAAGCAAATGACTTTTAACTGTAAGCCATGACTTCCTTTCCTACAGCTGACATGTTGAGCATAGCATTTACTCCCATTCATTTTTAAACAAAATGCTTGTCTCCTATTTCGAGCATAATATGACTTTATTTTTATCACATAATGCAGGGGTCTTCAACCATTTTCAGGCCAAGGACCCCTTGGTGGGTAGAGAGATGGAGCCAGGACCCCCGTTACATATTGTATAAAATTGAGTGTTGCGTTTTATGCCAATAAAAACATGAATGGTAGGCTACCATATTATTGTATGTACATACTTCATGATGTTTACATTGCAAAGCCATTGAAATAATAATTAAATGCTGCCCTGCTGAAAAGACCAGCTAAAACCAGCATAAGCTGGTTGGCTGGTTTTAGCTGGCTTTAGCTGGTCAGGTTGGTCATACTGATCTTAGCTGGTCAGGATGGTCTTAGCTAGTCTCCCAGCCTGACCAGCTAAAAAGTGTTCAAACCTCCCTCTGAAACCTGCTAACTGACCAGCCTAGCTAGGCTGGGCGACCAGCTAAAACCAGCTTAAGCTGGTTTTTTGCTGGTCTTTTCAGCAGGGATTTCCAACAGGGGTCTGCTACATTTTTGACATGAAGTGACATTTTTAAATTCCCCTGTAAATCCCTGTGCCAAACCTCCTCCAAAAAGAAAGAAAAAGACAGACATATAGATAGACAGATAGGCAGAAAAACAGACAGACCCTGTCCATGCAGAATAAAACAACTTTTATAAGGTTACTATAATGGAGTCTTCATCTCATGTGAGTGATCGATTTTATACATATATTTTAAAATGACTGTTGATTTCATTGAGGAAAACAATGACTGAGTGCACCTTTAATTATGCTAATTTGAGAGTCACCGTCTTGTGTGTGTGGAACGTCAAGGACCGTGTTTGCCAGCTTGATAATCTCAGCAGTAACTATTTAATTACACCAGGCAAGTAAGCTGTTGTTCTGAAAGCAGGCTGTCATCTGCTCAACCACACAGCGCGACCAACTTAAAGCAGATGCGTTTACTCACACGACCCTCTACTGCAGCACTGCTGAACCTGATGTCTGTCACGCATTGAGAAGCTTGTGATGAGTGGTGGGCACGTGAAGGGTTTGTCCAGGCTGCGCTCTTCTGCTGACTAGTGCTGTTTAGTCACACTTAGATTTGGCATGCAGCTGCGAAGGACTTCAACCCATCGATAATTCATACTCCTGTCTCTCGCTGTCGCTCGCGTGCGAGTGATTATTACAAATGCCACCAAGGTGGATCAAACAATAATTTGCAGACGCCCTGCGGTACCACCGCGGACCCCTTGGGGGTTGCGGACCCCCTGTTGAAGACCCTTGACATAATGTGTGTATTGTCAAAGTTTGTGTGTGTGTTTGACTCATTATCACCTCTTCAGCATTCCTACTGTGTCCTGTGGTCTGAGCACAGCGAGCTCCTCTGTGTCGTTCAAGAATTTCAGTCTCACTGTGATACTTGTGGCCTCATCTTCTTCTTCCTCTTCCATCACTTCCTCCTTCCCCTCTTCCTTTCCATTACCCTGAACACAGCTCACTTTCTTCCTTGCGCCCTGAACATCCAACAGCTCCTCCTCTCCCAGCACATCCTCTCCATCCTCTTCCTGTTTCTCCTCATCTACTGGCTCCTCATCTGACTGCTCACTGGGCTCTGAGCTGGGAGGGGAGCCCGCGTAGCTGTCGTGACCCCCCAAGCCAATAAGGGAGGCATGGGCACCCACAGTGAGAATGGTTCCCAAAATGTGATCACCACGGTCAGCCACGTGGGTAGACAGCCAGGCGAGGACCAGCGCCAGGAACAGGACTACCACGCCACCCAATGTTGTTGCCTCCTCCCCGACCCCGTCTAGCACAGTTAGAGCACACACCGCCATCCCAGCCCACTCTACCTGCATAGGCAAGATCAAGAGAGAGGAAGATAAAAAAAAAAAGAAAAAGAAAAAAAGGAGTTAAAAATACAACGTCGAAATGACATTTGCAACATATTTTTCTTCCGTAATGTGATGTATTTCTGAGTGAAACAACGAGAGAAAGAAAAGTAGGGACTTCCATATCCATAAAGTATCAAAACCTGATTCAGAGTTTGCAGTCAATTGTGGAGGACTATTTGTTAACATTATCCAATAGGATAATAGGGCCAGGTGACATCTGTCAAAAAGGAAAGTTATTTCAGTGGCAAAACAAGTTATAAATTTTAATATGAAGATATAGGCCTATTAAGAGACCAAATAGGGCCAATTATGAATGAGATGACCACTTAGTCTTAGTTACCTGCCGCAGTCTGGCATTTATGATTGGTAACTGTTATAATCTTGTATAATTGTAACTTTTAATGACAGGTAATTGCTAAACTGAAAGACAGTTAAAGGGTTAGTTCACCCAAAAATGAAAATTCTCTCATCATTTACTCACCCTCATGCCATCCCAGATGTGTATGACTGACTTGCTTCTGCAGAACACAAAAAAAAGATTTTAGATGAATATATCAGCTCTGTTGGTCCATAAAATGCAAGTGAATGGTGGTCAGAACTTTGTAACTCTAAAAAAGGACATAAAGACAGCATAAAAGTAACCCATACGGCTCCTGTCTTCTGAAGTGATCCAACTGGTTTTCTGTGAGAATAGACCAAAATATAACTACTTTCCCCACTATAAATCTAGACATCAGCAGTCTCCTTAGCGATCATGATTTCAAGCTCGATTACACTTCCTAGCGCCATCTAACAAAGCACTAGGAAATGTAATCGAGCTTGACATCATGATTGTGCCTAGAGACTGCAATGGCAAGATGTACAATGAAAAGGGAGTCACATTTTGGCCTGTGCTCACCTAAAATTGATGTGATTGCACATGAATTTACTCATTTGTAAGTTGCTTTGGTTAAAAGCGTCTGCAAAATTACTAAATGTAAATGTGAAGATATTGATTAAATCACTGAAGTCTTATTGATTATTACTCTTATGCTGCCTTTATGTGCTTTCTGGAGCTACAACGTTCTGGTCACCATTCACTTGCATTGTAAGGACCTACAGAGCTGAAATATTCTACTAAAAATATTTGTTTGTGTTCAGAAGAAGACAGAAAGTCATACACATCTAAAATGGCATGAGGGTAAGTAAAAGATGAGAGAATTTTCATTTTTTTGGGTTAACTATTCCTTAAGTTTAGATATATTATCTAACAAGACAGCGAAGTATGTAAGTGTGTTGTACAGTTTATTAAGAGTGCAAAGACCTTAACACTGTTACCTAACTTTAAGTGACACACTTCTTAGCTCAGACTGCATTAGGAAATAAGCCTACTGACGACAATGAGTGTCTTTTTTGTGTTTAACGCTCTTTAAATGAACATAAAGATGTTTCAGTTCATTGCACCTTTAAATTTCCCTCTGTTAAGTTAGTTTTGTAATATACTGTTATCAGAGAGTTTGAATTTTCGTAGGTGTTCGCTAGCTGTTTCAGCTAAAGCCACGAAGCCTTTCACAAATCTCCACCGTTACATTTAATGTCACCCACAGAGACTAGAATAGCTGTCTGAACGGGATTGCAGCTAATCGTTTAGAGGCGGTGCAGGACGACCTTGATTCACGCGCACCTGCTATTTAAACATATATAACCGCATAGTTACCTTTTCTTCCTTCCTATCATTCTGGATCGCCGCTGTCTCTGTCCTTGCACCGGTTCATAAACGCAACACCTTCCTGGCTTAGAGATAAACGCTCGCGCACGCGCAGACAGCTGACGCGCCGTCAGTGCGGGATGGAAGATCACGTGGTCGCCAAACATTCAGCGATTGTGTGTAACATGAAATAAATATTAATATTAAAAATTAAAGTAAATGCGTACAAATATTTCATATATATATATATATGAATATATATATATATATATATATATATATATATATATATATATATGTATGTATGTTTTATTTTCATACATCAAAAAGATGATGCAACAAATATAGAACAGTATTCATTACATTCACACTGAAATTTCATGAGACGCAACTGGCTGTCAAACACATAGAGCAACACATAACATATATGCTACACATAAGCATCTTCTCAGGCACTTTTTGAGTCTAAATAGACACATAATTTACATAATTTCAGTAGTACACGCAAATGACAATAGCCAAATCATAATGTTCATGTGTTACACTTGCTATAGTTTTCTTCCACATTGCTTCTTCAAGTAGAAATGTCAAATGTATATCAAGTCAGTCGCTGAAACATCAGCGCCACCTTGAGTAAGAAACAACATGTATAATATGTAGCCTATGTGTACACGCATATGGAAAAATGATAACTGTCACACAGAAAATCAACGTGATATAGTGGTCATTTGTATGAATATAGTACTCATTTGTCTTGTAATAAACAAAGAAATATATATCCTGTGATAGTAAGTTATTATTATTATTATTATTATTTATTTATTTATTTTTGTCTTGGTCGTCTGGTCACTCTGTAATTCTCTGTAAACCTATGTTTATGTTTTTGCAAGCAGCCAGTGAAGACAACGCAGTCGAAATGTGCATGGCCCTTTTAACTCATTACATTCAGTTCATACAGCAATTCATACAGATAATTTAATTTGCTGTGGCACTGCATTTTAATAGTAGTAATTGAAAAACTGACACACTGTTTCAGTGACACAGAGATGTTGATGCTATTTTATTGCAAACCACAAACTTAAGCAAATATGTAATGAAATAAGTTTCATTGATAAAAACAGGAGTTGAAAATGACTGTATTGTACACAATAGGCCTACATTTATACATTAAATAATACTGTATTGTCAAGAGGTGTCCTGTGAAGTATTAAACCATCAGATTTTCATTTATTTCTGATTGTGTTCACAGATGACCAATAGCTCGTAAAATACAAGTTCAGCCCGCTGTGCCTTTAGTCGGACATTAATTAGTCTCTCTAAAACAGTCAACGGGGTTGCCATCATTTTGTTGCAGTGGCAAATAATCTTTCAAAGCGCATGGTGTGTGCAGCTGGTATATCGCAAAGTGACACAGCGACCCCAGGTGGCGGCGGAGCGAACAGCGGAAGAGGCGCTGCACCGCTTATCCGTCTGACTGCAAAAACAACCCCCCTTCCCCCCACCTCCTTAACAGTGAGTTAAGTCATGAATAATGACACTGACATGGCTAGGCATAGTCGAGCTTAATGTATAAAATTGTATAAAATTAATTCATTTATAAATTCAGAGAGACTTTGAATAGATCCTTGGGTATGTCCTCTAACCACTCACTTGCTGGCATGACTGCATAACAGTTCAGCATTACATCCAGGGTGGCAGGAGAGAGGAGGCAAAGTTTCAGCATTTAAAAACACACAAGACACATAAAATATGGGTTTATACATTGCTCTACTATAAAAAGCTCATTGTTCTCTCACAGCAGATGTATGACAATTGCCAAGGTGTTTTTCAAAAGATAGGCTAGCCTATACAATTCAGCTGTGAAAAAAGATCACTGAGTGACAACTTATGTTGCAAGTCTTTTTTTGTTTTGTTTTGTTTTGTTTTGTTTTGTGTACTATAGATTCTGACCAGTGTTCCTCTATTAAAAGCAATTCATCTAACACTAAATGAATGTTCACTGTGATTAAAGGGTGTGTGGTCAAAGCTGCAATGGCAATAAAGCAGGTATGTGATCTTTGAAAATACGGGTCCAAGTCCTACTTGGGATGGAACCTTGCAGCATTTTTATTAGTGAAGTAGACTTATTATTATTCGGCTACATTTAAACATTAAGGTTCTGTACTTACTCTAGAAGAAGGGGGGTGAGCTCCATAGTTGAGCAGAGACTGAGCCACAACCTCCAGCTGCTGGTCTGGGTAATCCTCTATTACTTACCTACTGAGAGAGAGAGAGAGAGAGAGAGAGAGAGAGAGAGAGAGAGAGAGAGAGAGAGAGAGAGAGCGCTAACAATTGAACATAACATATCATTATTTTCCTGCCTACCTGATGAGACTTTCCCTTCCGCTGCAAAATCTTTAAAATTTGTAATGTTTTAATTTTTAATCCACTGTTTTTGTCTAAAAATAAAAATGACACTAATAATAATAATTCCAACCCCATATTATTTTCTTTCTCCTCTTAAACACAAAAGAAAATGTTAGGCAGAATGTCAAAGCTGCTAATTTCCATACAACAAAAGAGGATGGTGATATTTACTGCCAAGCTCTAAAAAGGACAAAAAACAAAAAAAAAACAACAACAACATAAAAATAGCATGGAAAGTCGTTTATTCCACTGGTGAAAGTTGTTGATCATTGATAATGTTCTCTTTAGAAGGAAAAAGACAAACCCTAAGCTCTCAAATCTAATTTGTTGTGGTGCAAACTTGAATGAGAACTATTGGTGTTTGATGCAAATGATGTCAAACCTGGCCGACTCTTTCAAAGGCCCCATTTTTTAATTGCACACAAGTGCAAATGAGATTTGTCCTTTTTTGTCCTTTTTCAAACTTTGCAGCAGTGGCGCATTAACACACGGGCTTATATGTGCTGTAGCCCAGGGGCCTACAACTCCCATGGGGCCCAGCTCACGGCCATGGGGCCCATTTTCCCTTATCCATGTTCGTGGGAGGAGCGAACCTGTTTAAACTTTTTCAGTGGGAGACGCCGTTGTGGACATAGTGACAGTGCGCAACCGTTTAAAGCATCCGTGTAATGCTTGTTCAATGCACAGCAGCTCCAACCCCACAGCCCCCACTCAACAACTGGAAGCGGGCCTCTCCGGACCAGTGAGCCCATGGACCCAGAGGTACCTTAAAGCGCCCCTGCTTGGCAGTAAAATGTTTACTTTAACGTTAACTATTCCACTAACTAAAGTACTCGTTTGTCTATTTATATTGTCTCTGAAAATGTACCTCTCAAAATAAAAAAATGTTAAATCACAAATAAAGTGCTCTGAGAGTACAGGAAAAGATCTTGAAAGGATCATGCAATAGATAGCGTCACATATCTAAATCCTCCATCTCATCATTCTCCCACCTGCAGCAGGCAGTCCATAGGTGTGTATCCAGCACAGTTAGCAACATCTGCATGAGCCCCATGTTTCAGCGGCAGTTTAACTATGCGTTGGCAACAGTTTCCACAGGCATTATGCAGGGCTGTGTGCTTCTTCCTCCCTGCACTTTGCGTGTTGGCCCTGGCTGCTAACAGCCTCTGGACAATATGCAGATGATGTCCAGCGTCTGCTGGCCTCTCTGCCCCAGCGCAGGCTGCATTCAAGGGCGTTTCACCCTCTTGGCTCTGAGCAGTCACATCTCTGCCATAGGACAGGTAGAGATCCACGTGGTCTTCCAGCCCTCTCCTGTAGGCCACATGAAGGGAGGTGAGACACGTGTCTTGCTGGGACATGTTCACCAGCACACCACTGGTGTGAGCACCAGGGTAGGTAAGTTTCAAGCAACATGAATTGGCTCTGGTTGGAGCCCTCAAAATGATGCACATCCTTCAATGTCCAACGGTAAAATGAGAAAGATTTTAAAGTTTTCTTTCTTCTAGGCTGAACGTCTGAGTAGATGGTAACTCCAAAAAGAACAAAGCACCATAAAAGTATCATAAAAATCAATGAAGTACATTAATAAATGTAAGCTGTTATTCACTGATAACCACAGTGTTAATTTTTACACAGTTTATTTATTTTTTTGGTCATAGTTTTAGTCTTTTGACAAAAATGTCCTTTCAATTAAGTCAATATAACATCATGTCATATTATTTAATTTAAGTCAGCTCTATTCTGACTAAAATGGCATATCATTTTAGTCAACGAAAATAACATATTTTAGTTAATAATGTGCAGACTAACTTCAATTAAATATGCAAACATTTTTATATAAATGAATAAACATTTATTAATTTAAACATGTATCAAACATGTAAGACACAACAAAGTACATCTGTCCTTGTGAAAACCTGAGCTCCTGAATAATAGCATATAATGAATATACTAGTATTAGGTAATTTTTTTTAGAAGTTATTTTATCCTGATTTCTTCATGCTTTGAAGACTTATTATTTTCTGCATTTTAGCCAGTTTAGGATATTGCATTGCATGTGGTGCGTTTTTAATGGAAACAGTGTATTCACAACGCAAGTTATGCATTCTGACACACACTTGACTTAGTTCAAGCTTCATTCATTTCATTGTCTGTGCAGATTTACTGCAAGTTGTAATATTACATTTATGTTGTGGAATATAGTGATAAATTTCATGTATAAATAGGATGCGTGAAATTGACTGAGGTAATTAACCCATTTGTAAAGCGGTTCAATGCTTTCTGTGTATGCAGCTCAAGCGAGGAAACACCCAACATACTGGATTATTAGATTATATGAATCTATTCTTTCTAGAGGTTTCTTCTACTAAAAACAGATGTTATGATTGTGCACTCGTAATATCTTGCAGCATTCTTTTTTATCATATTTATGACAAGAGTATGTTTCGCTTCGTTATTAACAATTACAAAATCCAAAGAATATTTATGTCAGTAATTTCATTGATGAGATTAACACTGAATGATTTTCCCTTCTGCTTTAGCTCTCAAAATCTCATTTGCTATTGTAAGGGGAGCCAGCTGGTCTGTTATAGCTGTGCGATATGTGTAAACCTCACTCCCCTGGCCTCAAGAGGCGCACTAGCCACTGACGCTAGGGGCCCAGGGTGGGGCCCTGGGCTGCAAGGTCTCGCAGCCCATCAACTTTGAAAACAAATGTTTGTATATGCTTAAATGTGTGCCATGTGAGTATGAGGGCCCCCAGCCCTCTTATAGGACCCTTTTGCTTTTCTGTTTTTATTCACATTTTTTTAGCCACTCTTTAATCTTATAACACCGCCTGGTGAAAGTTTTAGACCTTGTAAAATAATTTCCAAAATAGCTACCTTCATATTTTGATTCACTCATCTTTTTTTCATTTGAAATCTTTGCTGATTTTAATAAAGTAAAATTAACAATAAAATTTATATTGTTACTGATATTTCAAAATTAGTATTTATTGAATTCAAGCAACATGTGCTTATTATTTTATAGAAAAATAGGTTTAAAAAGGTTTAAAATATAACATTTTCTGACTTTTATTTCATGTTTCTTATGTTTCATATATACGTAAAGTTTGTTGAGACAAACTATAATTTTGGTCTGACAAAACCTTGTCTGAAAGTTTAAAATAGTTTTAAATGAAGTATATTTTTTATTTTTACAGGTTTAACAGTAAGAAAGAAAGAATGAAAGAAGAGAGCATCTTAAAACAGATTAAAAGGCTTGTGTGTAAGTTTTGAGAGCTGAAGTTTGAAATTATGAACATTCCAAAACAGACTCGTAGCTCATTTAAATATTATGTCTGTAGTCTAGGGGATTTTTGGACACTTTGGAAAGGCTTAAATGATACCTTTCCAAGGCTTTTCGATGGAAGAATAATAATGACTGAAAACAATAACAAAATTACAGCAATATGACAAAGACAGCAACTTGGCTAAAGAGATCCAATGCATTTCTGAAAATGCAATATAACTTTCTTATCTCAAATATGCTGTAGTAGTATCTTCAGGTGTGTGTGTGTGTCCCCGCTATCTACAACCTTCTTCGCTGTGTGTGGCATGTTTACAGTATGTTTGTTTACCTGTGTTTGTGTGAAAAACAGAAAAAGAATACTAATGAACTAGAAACATTTCTGAAAACACATTTGCAAACAGATTTGATAGTAAAACCATTGTGTATCTGAATGCTTGTTGTTTCTTTTTGGTGTGAATATACTGGTTTGCTTGTGTGTTGCATCATGCATGTGTATGTGTGCATGTTTTTCTGTTTGTGTGTGTACATGTGCACATGTGTGTGTGTTTACACAACTTTACAGCAAGTGGATTATTTCTACCTCCCCGCTTGTGCTCGGACGAATTGAGTAGGCTATCCTTTATCACTTTCGCATCTGTTACGCATCTGAGTGCATGAAAACTTGTAACTCTTCGCTTTCGTTTTCAAATTGAACAAACAACCATACTCTGCTACATCCATAGTAACGCCGTTCACTCATCTGCCATCACCTCCATATGTGTCCTCTATGCCAGTGGTTCTCAACCTTTTTTACACCAAGGCCACCAACTGTCCAAGACAATATTTGAAGGCCCCCTCGCCCAAAACTAGACGCGTGTGATTAAAATAATTAATCATGGATAATTTTTGATTCTAGAAGTTTCAGAAAGTGTCTGTTTATAATTTGTAGGCATAAATCTTAAAATGATTTTTTAGCATTTTAATTAAGTTGAATTATTTTAATATTTCTTATTTTAAATTAATTTTAAATCAACTTGAGTCCCCCTTGGAAGTGTGCTGAGGCCCCTAGTGGGTCCCCGCCCCCTGGTTAAGAACCACTGCTCTATGCCATGGTGGTTTGTTAGAGCGCATGCTCATTAGCTGACACAGCAACACACATAAAAGTACTAACATAGGAACGTAATACATTTTAAAATGCATTCTACTTAATATTATTGTCTTAGCAATAAATGTGTAATCCAAGTAACATAATTTTATTAATGTCTGTAACTGTAATCAGATTACTTAATTTTAAAAGTAACATGTTACATTACTATGTTACCACGAAATGTAATTAGATTACAGTAATGCTCTACTTTGTAACACATTACACCCAACACTGGTTACAGAGGTTTAATGGGGCATTGCCATCAACAGCGAGCAGGTCTGGGTCAGCCCCGTGGTCCTCGTGGTGCACACAGACCTCATGGTCACCTGAGCCGGCTTTGTGTAACGTTGTACACCCACCTGGGTTTGCATCCACCTCTGCTTCTTGAAACAGAAGCTCCTCAACACAGCCAGAGTACCCCTGCTGGCAGCCAGACGTAGTGCAGATGTTTGCTTTACCTTTGAGATAAGAGTCCACATTCCTGTAAAAGTGGAATAAATAGTGTGAATTATCAACAAAAGCTCAGGACAGGGAGTAAACTCAAAGGAGTCTACAAATCATTTTGTTTAGTTTCAAAATATTTTTTTGTGAAAAAAAGAAAATATGCGTTCACTTCAACCGAAGCTAAAGTTCAGCTAAAGGTTTCATTGTCCCTCTCCCATATTACAATTTAAACTGTAATGTATATTACTCTGTACATAAAGATTATAGTACAGTAAGTAAGCATCATTACAAAGTATGAAAATACTACACATAAATTTTACTATAGACCAGGCTTAAAACAATAAATTTTATACAAAATGTAACAGGGGAACACTTCTCGCACTATCCTCCAATAGGTGCTTGGCCATCAGCCTGTTTGATTTGATCAATTCACCCAAAATAATCTTCAATGGCTATATTTGTTATTGTGGTGGCTGTGTAAAGGGTCCTACCCATTTCCGGGGCCCACACATCTCTTCATGAACGGTCTCCATCAATGCATGACCATGCCTGGTTCTTTGAGAACAGCATGCACTTTTTTCATATCTCCACACATGAAGGTCTCATGGATGGCTGGGTCTCAGCAGCGTATTTGGGGTGGGGGAGCACAGACTGTTTGGATCTTCTCATTTCCATGCCAGAGTCTGGGGGCAGCAGGCAGCGGGCAACTGGTTGTAGCCCTTCTGTCTGCCAGTGCCTGCCTGGCATCTTCCCAGTCCTGAAGCTCTTGCTCCAGCCTCAAGGAGCATAGAGAGGCAGAGGTGAAGGCAAAGGTGTCCCGGGACATCCCAGCAAGAGTATGGCAGTGTTTAGAAGTGTCAGAGAGCACTGGGCCTAGAGTGCATTGGCACAGAAGTTAGTCAGAGTGATATAGTGAGTTTTAATTCCGGTCTTATTCCATTTGCATTTACCAACAACCACACATAAAAATATTTTTACGGTAGCATTTGTTGCTCAATAGACAACCTATTCTAATCAGTCTTAGGAATATAGTTAAAGTAAAACTACTAAACCGATAAGCCACAACATTAAAACCACCTGCCTAATATCGAGTAGGTCCCCCTCTTGCCGCCAAAACAGCTTTGAGCCGTCGAGGCATGGACTCCACAAGACTTCTGAAGGTGTCCTGTCATATCTGGCACCAAGACGTTAGCAGCAGATCTTTTAAGTCCTGTAAGTTGCGAGGTGGGGCCTCTATGGATCGGACTTGTTGGTCCAGCACATCCCATAGATGCTCAATCGGATTGAGATCTGGGGAATTTGGAGGCCACGTCAACACCTTGAACTCTTTGTCATTGTAACAGTATAAGGATGGGCAAGGAGGAGGCGAGAACCGGCTGAACAGTGTAGGGCTTTACTGGTTGTTTAGATCAGTGTTACTATCAGAAATAATTAATAATTATTTCTGTAGTTATTAATCAATATTTAAATTAATTAATTGGATCTAACTCATTAAAACCTCATATAGGACTCCAGTATATGTAGTGTGCTACGTTTAGGAGCAAGTTTGGTTATTAGCAATAATTAATAATTATCAAAGATAATTATTAATTATTAAAATCAATAGAACATTGATGAGAATCAATGTTAGCTTTTTTTTTAATCCTTTAAAATCAACACTTATCAATTGTTAACATCGAAGAAACATTAAAATTAACACTAGCTTATTGATCATTCTAATTCAATCAAAGATAATAATCAATTATCAAAAATCAATAGAATATTAATAAGGATTAACATTGACGGGGCACCACCCTGAAATCAGGGACTAATAACCGAATATTAAAACAGTCTCAATATTAGATTGTTTTCTTAGGAAAATCGACATCCGAAGAATATCGATTTTCGAATAAAAAACAATGAATGAAGGTTTGAATCCGAGCACTGACATCCCGTCAGCACGACACAGGCGTATGCAAAACAAACCAAAACACTTCTCTTTGTAATATAAACAAAGTTTATTTATGCAGTAATATCAATTAATAATTAATACAATGCAGTCAATAAACTTCCGACTTACAACTACAAACTAAACAGTGATATGATTAGATATGGAAATAAAAATAATCCTATAACACAAGGTGTGTGTGTGACAGTGTGTGTGTGTGTGTCAGTGTGGCTAGTGAGAGAGAGAGATGATTAAGTGACAGCCCGAAAGCTGATTTCGCGATAGCTGGAGATGAAGCAGCCGTGTTCATCACTCAGAGACGCGGTTTTACGAGCGGGGCTCGTAAAAGTCCCTTGTTATTTGACTCTTTAATAGATGAACTCAGTTGCTGTCTCACCCGCGATGGCGAAAATGCACAACAGTCCAATTTGGTTGGACTACAATACAGCAAAACAAATTCGTGATAATTAATACCCTGAGTATTAATAATTAGCGGACATGGCGGTCCGTAAACTGTACAAGCAAAAACCTTGAAACACAAGAATAACACGCTATAATATTCTATCTCTGCCCAGACGTAAACCTCTTACTTGAATCGCATGAGGACACAGGTAGAATGTGTTTTCCTCCGTCCTTTAACTCTGACCCGGTTTCTTGAGGCTCGTGTGATGACGAGAGCCGTTTCCTCGCGCTGTCGGCGGCCGGTACGGCTGTTGATTCTCAGAGGGCGGTACGGCTGTTGATTCTCGGCGGGCTGGCGGAGAACTCAGAAATGTCGACTTGATTGAAGATGGAAGAGAAATCTTTAATCTCTTCACTTCTGTAGGCCAATGGATGAAGATGCGAATTGCTCGGCGGTCTCCTTCGGATCCGTTAGAGTGTTCGGTTGAACACAGAGTAATCTCAACTCGTCCAGCGAGATGGAGATTGTATGGCTACAGTTTCAAGTCGGACATTACTTCCTTATGCCACGAGGTTACACCGGAGAGCAGCAAAAAGCTACGTCCGTATTCGGTGAACGAAGTAGCCGGAAGCAACTTTGGAAGCATTTTCAGAATTATTTGAAGTCCGGATGATGTCATGTTCGAGGGACGTTCTGTTGTGTGCCTCATCCAATAGGAGTTGAGTGCTCGATCCTTTAGTGGGCAAGGCTTCATGGATCTGTAGTCTGTTTAGGACTCCCTTTGTTTGATTTTGGCGCGATTTTATCAGTAAGATTTATGACTTAGAAGGAGGGGGCTTGAGGAATGTTTTTTATGACTGTTAGGCCTGCCTTTGTCTTCTATCTGAATACATGAGGCCCAACATTCCCCCCTTTGTTCTGAAGAGTTGGTTGTTGTCCAGCATCTTTAGAGCAACTGAAGGGCCGAACAGTTCTTGTCGGTTCACAGTAACCTGTGGGTTACGCCATCCATGTATTCCTGATAGGAAAGAGAAATGGTTGCACAGTCCATACAGTTCATTAGAGTTCACAGAGGTTTTATCGTCTGGACAGAGATTGAGGCACATCTGGGCATAGAACTTCTAGCTAATTCTAAAACTACATTCATCACACATAAACATTTCAAGTTATTGGAAGGCACAGCATTAACCATAACACAATCCTTTGTTGTTCTTTGGTCATAACACAAAATCAAAGTAGAACCTGACATTGGTTACTAGGAACAAAATGTTAGAGGAAAGGAGGGTTAAAGGTTAAAAGGCTTATCCTTGGAAATGATGGAGTTAACCTGTGTGATGGGCTCAGACTGGTGTGTAAAACGCGGCTGTATGAGAAGTGAGTCCAGTCTGGCCTGTAGGTGTTGAATGTACCTGTACATGGCGTGTGCAATAATTGCGATGATCCAACCACTAAGGAGGAGCCAGAGGGCAACCAAACTGATAGGGTGTTCTCGGTAAGACGACGATCTGCTTATGTGACTATGAAATATAGTGGTCAAGCCAGTCGGTTTGAGACTGAACTTCACTAATTCCATCCCTTCAGCCTGAAGCTGCTGTCGAAGGGTGTCATCAACGGTGAGGCTGTGACCTCTAAATACGTCCATGATCTCAATTTCTGCGTCATGTTTGTTGACGTTGAGATGATGGAGGACAATATCGTCAGTGTGCACGATGGCTCTTTGGGGAACCATTAAGAACACCGTTTGGTTTGGTAGCCTTAGTTTAGTGGCCTTAGTTTAGTGGCTGTATCATGGCAGTCGTATGACTTCGGTGGCTGGTGTGTTAACGAGCCAGCGACTGCCTGCTCGCTCTACCTTTGTCTCTGTTCCTTCATCTTTGATGGACATGCTATCATGACACTTGTTCATGGAATTCGGCTCTTTGGCCGCAGAGGTAGTTAGTCACCTCTCTAACAAAGGGGTTGCGTTTTGACAAACCCAATGAATGTACTTTGTCTTAGTACACATGTTTAGGTTAGAGATAAGGTAGAGCGAGGGGTCCTCATCATGGTAGGCGAGTGTTGGTGGTGTTTTGAGGTGAATGTGTGCATTACCTCTCTGAAAACCAACATTAAATACAGATTTTAGTCTATATATATTCTGCCTATGATGGTAGATTGAGGATAAATCCTATTTTGAGGTTCTGAGGATTTACATGGATTGGAATTTCAATGCCAAACTATATGCCATGTGTATCTGTGAAGGTTGCACAATGGAGATAGTTGCAGATCTAAGGATTTGTTTGACAAGGTTTAAGGAGACCAGGTAAGCTGGAATCCTTCCATCACTCAGACTGTTGACTGAGGAGCTAATTTCCCTGAGGTCCTGCATTAGATCTCTAACGATACACGCATAAGTTGTTTTCTCTGACAAAATCCCTAAAGAGTGCAAAGTGTTATTGATAAGAACGGATTGCGAATTTACAGTGACTATAGTACCCTGAAGGGTTTTACCCAGGCCCTGTAATTGTTCTTATTGGAGTCGTCATCTCTGCTGGATTTTTGGACGATGGCGACGTATGTATCTCAAGCTGGCGAACTGTTTTCTGGACCAAGTGGTCTCGGTATGTCAACCTGAGCCCACATGTGTCCACGACGGCAGTCAATGAGCGGAGCCAATCGGTTCAGTAGGTCCTGGCCAACTAACAGTGGTTCCGTATTAATGGGACATATGTAAACAGGGTCTGTTAGCATCATCCCTTGAAAGGTGTCAATCCAGTCCCGTTTTGTGATAGACGACCTATCTTGCGTGTAGCTTGAGACGCTTACGTTGCAGGTCTCTGTCTATAACGGTTTGCCAAGGGAGAGCTTTGCTCTAGCCACCTCTGCGAAGGTGTTGGAACCCATTAGACTATTTCGGAACCGGTGTCGAGTAGTGCGTGGGAGTTGAATGACCCATGTGTCAGGCGTTGCCCTTACGGTACAGATCGCCCAAGAAGGTCAGAGAAGGAGGGTGTGGCATGTTAGGAGTGACTGTTTTGGGGAGCAACTTGGACACTGTTCCCCTTTTCCCGACCTACAAAGTAAACTTTGGCGTTAACGGGAGGGGGTACATCGTCTAGTCATACTGACGGGGTTTCAGTGCCGTGTTCCTTTGAGGAGGTCGACGGACCTGGTGAACAACGGAGCACGTCAAGCTTAGTTACTAACTCAGTCAAGCGTCTCCTAATATCCTCCATTTCCTCTCTCAAATCTTGTTCTCTGAGGGTATTTGAAACCTTGCCTACCCACTCACCTTCTTGTTTGGGTTTTCATTCGAAACGTGCATTTCCTTTCGGCCGGGGAACGTTTTGTTGTTTAGGCCTGCCGTGACCCTGGGGGTGTGTCTGGTTACCACCCCCCTGGTTCTGTTGCTTACCCTGCTGGCGGGGTGATCGGCGCCTCTGGGGTCCGGTTCTAGCATTCACCTTAACGCGAGGCATTTCGTTGCCTTCAAGCGCTAGGTCTGCATATGAGGCTTGGATCCCCAGGGCTCTGGCGTCGCCTTCGTGCCCTCGGGCAGGGCGCACGCGTGTCTCCCATGCCAGTTGCGCGTACTTTCTGATTTCCTGCATGGTGGGGTTGCCCATTCTGCAGTGCATTGTGACGTCATATCGCACGCACTCGTGGAGGTTGTGAAGGAAAAGAGACTTGAAAGCTCGTTCCTCCTCCAGACCTGGCGCATTACTTCCTTGGAAGTACGTGGTTCTCAGGCGTCTATAATACTCACGCGGAGGCTCGTGCCTCTTCTGGGTGATGGCGAAAGCAGCTATGGTAGCGGAGGCTTCGTCGATATACAGCGAATACTCCTCGCGTAGGGCTTTACACAGAGCTGAGTAGCGGTTTCGTGTACTAGTCGGTAGCGTTTCCATGAACGCATGGACACTCCTTACCGTGGTCTTCCATATGAGCTTGAGTTTTTCGCGCGACGAAGCGTAAGGCAAATCAATCAGGCAGTGCTCAATTTCCCTAAGATAACTGTCGATGTTTGAATCTCGATTATTTGGGTCAAAGCGTTCTATGTCCCCTGCGAGGGACTCAAGTTGTCGGATGCGCAAGCGCTGGTGTCGGTATGACCACGGGTCGTCCGAGTCATCCGAAACATCATAGTCACTCGGATCGCTATAGCGATGAGGACGACTTCCTCCCCTTCGTGGTGGGGAAGGAGTCCAGTCGACGCATGGGGGTGGACCCCGGGTTGCGTACAGCTCCCTGGCTAATGGGATATTTGAGCCACTTACACCACTCTGGGCTTGAAAATAATTGTCCCCCCTTCGTGGTGTGGAATCAGTCGGTTTGAAACGCAAGGTGGCGTGACTGAAAACTGACTGAGGAGGGCAACTATAAGGAGGGGCACTTGCATCCAACCAGCGGGCTGCTGGAGGATTTTGAAAGGTGTCTTGGAGGACGAAGTCAGAGACTGTACCACTAGGGGCAGCTCGGCTCCTAGCGTGTGTTCCTGGGTTTCTCAGGGGCACATTTCTACGCGTAGCGCTAAAAAGGGAGCCCTCTTCTATGTCAGATGTCGTGCGGTGCGTTTCAGCTGCACTTACCTGATCAGACTCTACTTTTAGCTGGGCAGCTTGAAGCTGCCTGCGCAGGGCTTCGTTTTCCTCCTGCATCCGGGCATTATCTTTCTGTGCCTGGACTTTCTCAGCTTGAGTGCACCTAATTTCTTGGTGCAGGCTGAGATTTTCCCTCTGCACCGCATGATAGCTGCTCTGCAGCTGTGCGAGCTGGGCCTGGTGCTCTGCGGTTTGCAGTTGGGTTTTGCGGTGATGAAGAAGGAACATTTGGCCCACAAGGTCCAGGATTGTGCACATTGGCTTCCCGACCGGGTTGTTGACATAATCAACTAGTTCCTGCAATGCTTCATCACAACGACTAACATTGTAGCCGTTAAGGTTATCTCTCTCCTCTATGGAGAGACGAAGGACAGCAGCAACTACATCTTGAAGTGCTGGGTCGACTAACCTCTGTGGAGCTTCAGCTCCAATCACGCAGGGCGATTGGTGACTCATTTTACTGGGGCCGTAAAAATTCTTGTGATAGTGGCTCTGACAGCTTGTTGTTTTACAGTTGATATAATGCTAACACGAAAGCACAGTTGAGAGGCTTCGACCTGTGGCTTACGGTCTACTGTTATGTAATGTGCAAATTTCACTGTGTTCTCTCTTTGGTGGATGTCAATGAAGTGACTTGGCACCTCTCTGTAACATTTAGATGAAAGCGTTAGGAGTTAAATAACAACAACAGCAGGTTTTAAGCAGACTATAGTAAATTTACCAACCCCTAATTCACTCTTAAGAGCACTTTCACACCACACTGGCTTATGTTTGGCAAGTTTTGAGAAGTAAATTGTCAAACAGAACCAAACTTTGAAGTAAGGATTTCAAGTTATTACTTTGGATTCTTATGCATACACACTGTGACAGAACTGGCACGTAGGATTCCTCACACGGGGCACCAATTATTATGTAGGGCTTTACTGGTTGTTTAGATCAGTGTTACTATCAGAAATAATTAATAATTATTTCTGTAGTTATTAATCAATATTTAAATTAATTAATTGGATCTAACTCATTAAAACCTCATATAGGACTCCAGTATATGTAGTGTGCTACGTTTAGGAGCAAGTTTGGTTATTAGCAATAATTAATAATTATCAAAGATAATTATTAATTATTAAAATCAATAGAACATTGATGAGAATCAATGTTAGCTTTTTTTTAATCCTTTAAAATCAACACTTATCAATTGTTAACATCGAAGAAACATTAAAATTAACACTAGCTTATTGATCATTCTAATTCAATCAAAGATAATTATCAATTATCAAAAATCAATAGAATATTAATAAGGATTAACATTGACGGGGCACCACCCTGAAATCAGGGACTAATAACCGAATATTAAAACAGTCTCAATATTAGATTGTTTTCTTAGGAAAATCGACATCCGAAGAATATCGATTTTCGAATAAAAAAACAATGAATGAAGGTTTGAATCCGAGCACTGACATCCCGTCAGCACGACACAGGCGTATGCAAAACAAACCAAAACACTTCTCTTTGTAATATAAACAAAGTTTATTTATGCAGTAATATCAATTAATAATTAATACAATGCAGTCAATAAACTTCCGACTTACAACTACAAACTAAACAGTGATATGATTAGATATGGAAATAAAAATAATCCTATAACACAAGGTGTGTGTGTGACAGTGTGTGTGTGTGTGTGTCAGTGTGGCTAGTGAGAGAGAGAGATGATTAAGTGACAGCCCGAAAGCTGATTTCGCGATAGCTGGAGATGAAGCAGCCGTGTTCATCACTCAGAGACGCGGTTTTACGAGCGGGGCTCGTAAAAGTCCCTTGTTATTTGACTCTTTAATAGATGAACTCAGTTGCTGTCTCACCCGCGATGGCGAAAATGCACAACAGTCCAATTTGGTTGGACTACAATACAGCAAAACAAATTCGTGATAATTAATACCCTGAGTATTAATAATGAGCGGACATGGCGGTCCGTAAACTGTACAAGCAAAAACCTTGAAACACAAGAATAACACGCTATAATATTCTATCTCTGCCCAGACGTAAACCTCTTACTTGAATCGCATGAGGACACAGGTAGAATGTGTTTTCCTCCGTCCTTTAACTCTGACCCGGTTTCTTGAGGCTCGTGTGATGCCGAGAGCCGTTTCCTCGCGCTGTCGGCGGCCGGTACGGCTGTTGATTCTCAGAGGGCGGTACGGCTGTTGATTCTCGGCGGGCTGGCGGAGAACTCAGAAATGTCGACTTGATTGAAGATGGAAGAGAAATCTTTAATCTCTTCACTTCTGTAGGCCAATGGATGAAGATGCGAATTGCTCGGCGGTCTCCTTCGGATCCGTTAGAGTGTTCGGTTGAACACAGAGTAATCTCAACTCGTCCAGCGAGATGGAGATTGTATGGCTACAGTTTCAAGTCGGACATTACTTCCTTATGCCACGAGGTTACACCGGAGAGCAGCAAAAAGCTACGTCCGTATTCGGTGAACGAAGTAGCCGGAAGCAACTTTGGAAGCATTTTCAGAATTATTTGAAGTCCGGATGATGTCATGTTCGAGGGACGTTCTGTTGTGTGCCTCATCCAATAGGAGTTGAGTGCTCGATCCTTTAGTGGGCAAGGCTTCATGGATCTGTAGTCTGTTTAGGACTCCCTTTGTTTGATTTTGGCGCGATTTTATCAGTAAGATTTATGACTTAGAAGGAGGGGGCTTGAGGAATGTTTTTTATGACTGTTAGGCCTGCCTTTGTCTTCTATCTGAATACATGAGGCCCAACAACAGTCAACATAAAGGTTTAATGATAAAAATGAACTTAAAACAACATATAACATAAACGAACACAGACACATGCAGCACGGCCGCGTGCATCTCTCTCTCTCAAACTGGCGCCTCAGGCTCCCCTTTATCTCGCTCTCCAGCTGATCAGCTAATTCAGCGCCGGCCGTGCACCATCACGGCCCGGGCACACCCTCCTCTTTGTCACAGTCATGTTCCTCAAACCATTCCTGAACAATTTTTTCAGTGTGCATTATCCTGCTGAAAGAGGCCACTGCCATCAGGGAATACCGTTGCCATGAAGGGGTGTACGTGGTCTGCAACAATCTTTAGGTAGGTGGTAAAGTAACATCCACATGAATGCCAGGACCCAAGGTTTCCCAGCAGAACATTGCCCAGAGCATCACACTACCTCCGCCGGCCTGACTTCTTCCCATAGTGCATCCTGCTGCCATCTCTTCCCCTGGTAAACGATGCACACACACCCGGCCGTCCACATGATCTAAAAGAAAACGTGATTCATCAGACCAGGCCACCTTCTTCCATTGCTCCATGGTTCAGTTCTGATGCTCACACGCCCATTATAAGCGCTTTCAGTGGTGGACAGGGGTCAGCATGGGCACTCTGACCGGTCTGCAGCTACACATCCCCATACGCAGCAAGCTGCGATGCACTGTGTGTTCTGACACCTTTCTATCATGGCCAGCATTACGTTTCTCAGTAATTTGTTCTACAGTAGCTCTTCTGTGGGATCAGGCCAGCCTTCACTCTCCACATGTATCAGTGAACCTTGGGCGCCCATGACCCTGTCGCCGGTTCACCGGTTGTCCATCCTTGGACTAATTTTGGTAGGTACTAGGGATGGGCATGAATACTCGAGTACTCTGATACTCGGACGTGGCATCAATGATCGATCACGAAAACGATGATTGATGGTGATCATGCATGATGTGACTTTTCACTTAATTCAAAATTCAGTGACGATTACCCAACAACTTAACACAAATGTGTCAAAGAGGGAGCTTATTTTTAATTTTGAGATTGACTGCGTCGTGGTTTTGAGGGGTGGCATTGAATGGACCTACCGAGCTAAGATATTCTTCTAAAAATCATCATTTGTGTTCTGCAGGAGAAAAAAAGTCATAAACATCTGCGATGACATGAGGGTGAGTACATGATAAGAGATTTTTGTTTTAATTTTTGGATTAACTATTCCTTTAAAGTGTCAAATAAATCTTTGAACATGAACCTGTCCATTCTTTATAATCACATTTCCCTAAGCAGTAAGTCACTAAAACTAACAGAAAAATGGAATTTGGGATTTGTGTAGTGAATAAGAATGTTATAAATCAAATAAGACTTCTTAAAGTATCAACATTTGCCTTAATTTGCTCAACTTTGCACACACTTGGTATTATCTCAATCAACTTCATGATGTGCCACTTGGAATGCTTTTTAAACAATACTGAAGGAGTTCCAATGTATGCTGGCCACTTGTTGACTACTTTTTCTTCACTAACCGGTCCAACTTTTCCATTTTAAAAATAGCAATAATAATAACGTGTTTAAAATAAGGGGTTTGTAAAGAAATTCACAAGTAGGCACAATTTATATTTTTCTATAAAACTAATTTCATGCATTTAAACATAAGCCATTGTATACAACGTTTTTAAAGAGAATGAATTACAAAATTAAGTCAAGTGTATAACTGACAAGTAGTGTAAAAACGACATCTTTTTTTTTTTTTTTTTTTTAAGTTGATTTTCTGAGGTCTTCAAACGCCCAAAGCATGGTAAATTAACATGCGCACACGTTTTACTCCAGATGTCCCTGTTTGAATGTTGCTGAAGTCATAAGCACTTCTCGAAAAGCCCAGATTCCCTCACTTTCACTTTTATTGCAATGTCGACGCTGGAAAGAGACTGTTATCTCTAAAGGAAAATGCACCTCTTTGAAAAGCGATAAAGCGGCGCCAGTGTAGATATCGAGACCAAAAGGTGAAGAGTTGCATTATAATCACTGTTCTTCTTGAAACGACAAGTGTAATCGCGTCGCTGCTCACGAGCTCCGTTGTTAGTTACACTTCCTGTATGCTTGTGCTGCGACATGCACAAACGCTGGACAGGACAGCGATTTTTATGCATTTTTCTTGATTATTATGAGAAGGTTTTGGCTCACAGTGCTGGAAAAGATAACTGGGTACATGTCTTCTCAAATAGGTTGCGCGATTGCGCATTATTAACATACTTAAACCACCCTTAACCACTCGTGTTGACATCAGTGTCTATAGGTGCCAGTCCTGAAAGATGGCAGAGGAAGGCCGTGCGGTGTACGTTCACGGTTTGCCAACAGACGTGGATCGTGAAAGGCTCCGGGACAAACTACTGATATACTTCCTACGCGCGAGAAACGGAGGAGGAGAGGTCACGTCAGTCAGTGTCACCAATGCCACACCTGTGTGTGCCCTCATCACATTTGAGGAGAGCAGAGGTCAGAGAGTTTGCGTGTGTGTGTGTGTGTGTGTGAGAGAGAGAGTTATTATAACCGGTAATATTAAACATCAAATTAACAAATAGAAGAGGTGAGTGAATATTGATATTGACTGGTATTGTTAAAACATCTTGGACATAGTGGAATAAACTGCGCCATTGTTTAAATCGGCTAAGTCATCCTCGAAGCAAAGAAAGAAAAAACAGAGAGAGAGAGATACCTAATTATGTTAGGGTGTCTGCTATCAGTAGAAACTATACGCATCTGTAGAGAGCATCTGTAATGTAATGATAAAAAGTGGCCCGGCGACACAGCTTGTAAATTCTCTCATCATTTACTCACCCTCATGCCATCCTGACTTTCTTTCTAATGCAGAACACAAAAGAAGATTTTTAGAAGAATATTTCAGCTCTGTAGGTCCTCATAATACAAGTGAATGGTGGCCAAAATTTTGAAGGTCCAAAAAGGCATCCTAAAAGTAATTCATACAACTCTAGTTGTTTAATTAATGTTTTCAGAAGTGATATGAAAGGTGTGGGTGAGGAAATGATCAATATTTAGTCTTTTTTTTTACTTTAAACTTGCACCTTTGACCAGCCCCAACCAGTAGGGGGCAATATGCACAAATAATGCGAATCACCAAAAAAAAAAAAAAAAATAAAAAACTAAAGAAGAAGATTGTGAAAGTGGGGATTTAATGTAAAAAAGGACTTAAATATTGATCTGTTTCTCATCCACACCTATTATTTCACTTCAGAAGACATGGATTAAACTACTGGAATTTTATGGATTATTTTAATGCTGCCTTTATATGCTTTTTTTGAGCATCAGAATTCTGGCTACCATTCACTTGCATTGTATGGACCTACAGAGCTGAGATATTCTTCTAAAAACCTTAGTTTGTGTTCTGCAGAAGAAAGAAATTCATACACATCTGGGATGGCATGAGGGTGAATAAGTGATGAGAGAATTTAAATTTTTGGTGAATTATCCCTTTAATATCAACATGAGTTGTCTATACAAAAAACAATAACTTAATAATGCACAGTCCTATTTGAAAGTCTTATTTTGCTGAACATTATTTGCAGTTTCTTAAAGACATCCATAAACCAGCCAGGAAAAGATTCAGAAAGCCTATATGCAAAAAAAAAAAATATTATTTTGTAATTCATGATATAAAAAAAATAAATAAATAAATTATATATATATATATATATATATATATATAGAAATGAATAGGAAAAGAAACAAATATTAAAAGATCCTTGATTGGACAGAACAATATCAAAGTCCCTTTCAAGGCAAGTCAGTCCACTCGGCTGCTAAAAAAATGTTTTTTTTACTGGCTGATCAAGCTAATGTGTGTGCGCATTCTCAAGTTGACTGACAGGTAATGCCTGTATCTTAAAGGTGATTGGCTGTTTTACCTGTAATGCGGGACTTCCTTTTCTACATCCGCCATATCGGGTGTTCCAATTTCTCCAACTCATTTTAAAACAAGTGCTTCGTCTCAAGCTAAATAGTTCCTGGCGATATGTTGCTGTTTCCCTAACTTTGTGAGACTGGTGTAGCAGCCTTCTTCAGTTCATTACTTTTTGGAGAAAATCCTTAATAATTTTGTTTGAAATGTGGCTTTCTCTTTGCCAGCACTCCATTTGATTCTATGGACCCCACTTCCTAGCCTTCAAGCTCCACGACAAGACCAATGCAATAGCATTTTGCTATAATATGCATTCAATTACAGTGCATTTATACGTCATTGTCAAAGTAGTTTGTAAAATCCAAAATGCATCGATAGGCAGCCAGGCGGCAGGCATATACCTAATGAAGTCTCTGGCTCTTGCAAACTGATTAATCTGGCAAGGCCACAGTATATTAGTTGTGTAGTCAGTTTTCTGATAAAGTGTTTGTGTACGAATGAGTGTGTTGGGGTGGGGGGTATTCTTTATGTCCTGTCAAGCCTGATTAAAAGTGACTGAGTTTTCACTGGGCTTGAGTGTGTGTCTTGCTGCAGATTCAAATAAGTGAGTGTCAAGGTCTTTGGTGAGACAGACAGAAAGTGAGGCAAATACTGAGAGTGAGATCTAGAATATCTCTACTAATACATTTTTAACATTAAAAGTTGTAAATGATAATATTTGTCATTGTCAGTGCATTATGAACTAACAATGGACAATAGATTAACACGACTGAACTAATTATAAATTAAGATTTACCAAAATTATTGTTCATTATTTGTTCATAATATCCATTGAATTAACTAATTTTAGTGTATAGAACCTCATTGTAAAGTTTTACTGATTGAATTATCATAAATTAGCATCCATGTGCATTTGTATGTGTGAACATCGTGTTTGTAAGTGTTTAAACTGCTGAGCCAGTTTTTTGCCTCTGAACTTTGATTGATTCTCTTTCTGTGGTTTCATTTAGTGGTCCAAAGTGTACTTCGTCATCATCCTCACATTTTACAGCTGGATGGCAGAGAGTATGAACTGTCGTTGAGTCTCCCAAGCCAAGAGCTCTTGAGCTTGAATAAGGTTTGCTCACTGTATAAACAAGCACTGTATTATATATGTTACTTTTTTGTAATGCAAGTTCAACATCCCAAATCTTATCTAGTCTAGTATTCAGTTTGTATTATGTCACTAATTAAAGGTATGTCAAGTCAAATTTATTTGTATGGCACTTTTTACAACAGGAAATTATGCTATAACAGAAAATTAATTAATATAATGCCAATATAAGTTATTTATGTTTAGAACTATTAGTGGTTAAAATTAGTAAACTAAGTAAGTGTTGTGGGTCAATGGTTAAACAAAATTATTTTGTATGAATTATAAGTTTTAGTGTTAAAGTCCTTGAAGTCATCCCTAATTAACTGAGGAAATACACGTAGATGCATTGTCCTTTGATTTTTGCAGATGAAGGCTTTTCTTAGTGGTTAATTCATTTTATATGTAGTTCATATGTACCATAGTTACTCTGATCTGTCACAGTCACTCAGCTGATGCTCTTGTCTTCTTTTAGGTGATCCTTGATATGACTGTGACCATTGATTGCAGTCAGCTTCCTCAGGGTACAGAGACTCTAAATGTACTACAATGTAAATTTCCAGGCCTACATATGCAACCTGGCCTATTACAGCAAACCTGCACCTTTCAAGGCATCTACTCTGAGGTTCAGGGTGCCTTGTCTTATATGAAAAAGTTCTTAACTCCCAATTATCACCTCTTAAGGGCAGAAAATCCTGATTTTAGTGGAAACAGCAGGCAAGCTCCAGAGAAGAGGGAAGACCACGGGAGTCAAAAGCATCAAATTCGGACCAGCTTTGCACACCAGTCACCAGGCCTTCATACGGGAGACCTCAGCTCTGTGCCCATGGTGGGATTAGGACAAGAGCATTATGAACCTCAAGATAGCACAGAGGCTCTCACCCAACTTGAGAGACACACTGTTTGGACAGAGAAAAGCAAAATGGAGCAGGGGGCATTTGCAACTGATTTGGAAGATATTTCGCTTATCATGGAAGCTGATGTGTTTGCGTACCTGCAGAACAACAAAGAATACAGGCGAATACTGCATAATCATGGAGTACAAGTGGTCCATGTTACATCTGAGGGGGTCACCACCCTGTACCTGCAATCAGAGGTCCCAACAGGTTTAGGGGATAAACAGAACATGCGACAAGCCCATAAGGAGCTGAGGCAGCTTTATCAGCAGCAAGAGAGTTGCCTGAGGAAAGACAAGCTACAAAGGAGTGCCATATACCTGCCAGGGGGACTGACTGCAGCATTAAAAAATGTGCAGTCAGTGCTGCCTAATGTTCTACTTAGTTATGACCAGGACAACATTTATATAGTGGGAGAGAGAAGTGAGGTATCTCAGGCCAAACAAATGCTAATGCTTAGGGTGGAGGAGGGTGTTGTGGGGAGCTCGACAGCAATGCCACCATCCTCTTCCAGTTCTTCATCCCCTGAATACTTAGAGAGAGGACAACAGGCTAAGAGGATAAGTGAAGTGAATTCTTCAATGATCCCTAAATTGATTGGCACTAGTAGTGAAGGAAAAAGGGAAGGTGGAAAAGAATACAAACTAGCAGCACGGTTTAAGAGCTCAGGGTTGGGTGGAGACCCAGTGGGCATTGCTGCTAAAATGGACATGCTAACTTTAGCCACAAACTCTCAGTCAACACCACCTTCAAAGTCTATACTTGGCACTGTAGGCACTCTAAGTAATGAAATGACTGGGGAAGGAACTGAAGCATTCAAGATGACAGGACCAAGCTGTACAGGGGAAGATGTCTTGTTTAGAAATCTAGACCCGCTATCCTTTGTGAATGCATATGGTACCACCTCCAACACATCTAAGGCCAAACCAAATACTTCCACTGGATTCACTTCAACCTTGAAAACAGGAGTCAAAACCGCATCAAACACAATTGTGAACGCTGCCCCCTCTGCAACAATATCAGTGCCCACTTCCATATCCTCTTTAAGGAGGTCCAATAGTTTCTCTGGTCAGCCCTACCTAAAAGAACAGATGCAGGAGAACCAGATAACTGCTGGGTCAATGATTAATGCCCATGTTCATCAAAGAATAAGATCCAATAGCCTGAGTGAAGATTCTCTTATTTCTACAGTAGAAGCAGAACTTTCTGTGTCTTCAGTAATGTGGAGCTACATGAAGGAGGCCTACTGCAACCAGCTGGACAGCATGAAATCTGATTTGGAAATATCTGAGAAACAAGCTGGCAGAAGTAACGTGAGTGTGATACTGAAGGGCTCAGAGTCCTCTGAGGTTGAGGAATGTCATAGGCAGCTGCTGAATCTTGTGGCTATGGTAGCCACTGACTTTTGTGTTCAGGAGTTGTGTTTGACAGAGCTTGGTGTGGTTGAAAAAGATAAATTGTTTGAGGCCTGCTGTTCGAATGTGCGCTCATGCTTTCGTAAAGTTGTCTTGCACCCCTTGAAGGACAGGGTTCTCCTGCTTGGTCCAAAATTGCTCTGCTCCCAAGTCAGTGGAATATTTAAAGATATATTCCCTGGCAATGAGTCAAATTTAATACCACAGATGAAGACCTTCCATCCACAGCAGGGTGTAGATCTAGGAGCAACCAATGCATCTTCGAATACAACTGAAGTCCAAATGAGCAAGTCAACCAAAATCAATCAGTCTAAGTCTGCTCAAAGTGAAAAGGAGCTTTCTTTTCAGGAAACAAATCAAATGGCTCTTTCTAACGGCAATCAGACCAAATGCAAAAGTGGGGGGCAATTGATAAAACAAAAATCAACAGCATTGGAAAAGTTGGAGAAACCTAGATCTATGATGGATGAATTTAGCAACACAAACTCATTTAGCCAATCAACAGATGCCAGCGAAGAACAAACAGGGCTAAAAAATGATGGGCAAACTTCTTTAACACTCAAGGCACATGAGAAAAAAGATACCTCCATGACTTTGAAACAGGCCAACCTGCTGTCCAAATACCCTTCAGAGCATTGCGTTTGTGGAGCGAGTGGAACAGATGTTAAACGGACCAATTGTGGTGTCATCCTGTGCCCTATCTGCCTTCCACTGCATTCACACTGCAGAGTGTGTGGAAAAGAAGAGATTTACTCTCAGAAGAAGGTGTTGGAGGATCCAGTGCTCAGTTATGGCTCAAAGGATGTACTACAAAATCAGATGCATGGATATCAGGCTCAAGAGAAGCATTTAGGAAAAGAAGACGGCAAAGAACAAAAGGGTATCCAAGGCACTATGACATGTTCTGAGATGCCTTCGAGCCTTACAGGGTATTCCCGACACACAACAGCCAAGATCACATACTGCATACCTGATGGCATACAGGGGGTAATAGCTTAAATACAGTTTACTGGAGCATTTCAAACAGCTTATGTGGAGTTTTCAAATATCAACTTAGAATTTCCTTGCTTTACACATATTTTCTAGGATAAGGATCCATGTCCAGGGTCACCATTCCAGGGTGGTCTGTTTGAGGCTTACCTGCCACTCAACCCAAAGGGGCGGAGTTTATTGCTTTGTTTGGAAAAGGCATTTCATCAAGGGCTAACCTTTATTGTCAGTCCAAGCAACAAGGACAATGGTGGAGGTGCAAAAGTGACCTGGGGCAAGATCCCTCACAAGACCAGGATGGAGGGAGGGAAGAGCAGGTGAGTCCAGATGTTTGGATGAACAATGCTAAGCCTAAAATGACAATTATTCCATGGCTGGTGGCATAATTACAATAGTGTGATTATTTATATTTGAGAGAGCATTAAAGCAATTGTTCACCCAAAAATGAAATGTCTGTTTTCATTTACTCAACCTCATGACTAGTAACACATGCATCTTTACTATTTATCCCAATGTTTGTATTGTCAATGTAAACTGCATGGGTATTAATAAACATTTAATTGTGTGTTTGCAGGAATGGGTATCCAGACTCTGCATTCCTTAGTCACTTGTCTGAGGCACTAGTGGCTCATGGAATTGAAGTGATTAGTCAAGATCAAGCTAAATTTTGATACTGAACTTGAGACATACAACAACATGTCTTAATCTTGTCATCCTGTCAGGACAAGTCTTAATATTGACCACAAATAATTATTAAATAATGTTTTATTTCTTTTTATACTTTTCTTGCATGGAATCAGCTAAGCATTAGTACAGTATTTCTACTAACAGTTATCAGTGATTTATACGATACTTTTATAAGCTGTAATGATAATAGGATGCCAATGATGCTCTAAAATATATTTGTATTGATGTACATTATTAATAATTCTCAACATGTATACTATGTCTTTAAATTCTGAATCATTTCCACATCATCTTTTAATTAAATAATTATCTTTAGTCCCTTGAGCTATAGATTATTTGCTGCATCATTTCTACTCAGCCGAAGTCCAGTAAGATTTAGAGTAAAAGCAAAAGATGTTACTGGAAAGAAATTTACATGACTGAATTCTTATTATTTTCCTTGTTCCTTCTTTCCACTGCACAAAAACAAGTATAGCAACATTCCTACTTTTTTTTTTCTCTCCCTCTCACTTAAACATCAAAGAAATCTAAGAGTGTGACAGGGTCATATTCTATGGGGTCATATCTTTTTCTTTTTTATCTGTATTTTGAAAATGTCAGAAGCTAAAGATGTAATCTTTCAGGAACAACTGTGCATTTGAAGATTGAAGTGCACCACCCTCACCTGTCCATGAACCACTGCGCTAATACAAGAGTTTTAACTTTGCTGGTTACTTGTGGCTTTAAAAGGAAATAACCATCTGATTGAAAAATTTGAAAAAACGTGTGTGTATATATATATATATATATATACACGCGCAGGAGAACTTCATGGATGTTCTTCAGTGTGCCTGATATCAACATGCAACGACACAGATGAGAAGCACACACATTTGAAGCTCAGATTAATTCAGGAAATCCACTAAAATAACAGATAATTCTGCTCGAAATGTTGCGTTTGTGGTTAAATTAAATTTCAGCTGCATCTGGGAGAAACATTGCACTGAAACATTGTTTTTTGTGTGTGTGTGCTTTATTTTATATTTATTTGCTTTAATATCATGCAGTAACACAGTAACATAATGATTCATGTATGTCGTCATGAAATCAGAGTCCCTCCCTTCGAAATCCGAACATAAGTGGTCACAGGAGACTCTTTTACAGTTTTTTTCTGATTGCTTAGGCACTATCTTTAAATCTATAGGCAATTTTTGCAAAACTCTACACGCTAACCACAAAATCTTACACCAAACCAGAAAAACATACATCTCTTGCAAAAGCAAACAATTCTTGCAAAACTCTTTTAAAAATTTGTGTTTTTGTATCAATACAGTACACACAAACCATCATTTGAATAAGCACACGAAGCGCCAACTATGCACTTATACCCTATATGGCCAAAAGTTTGTGGACACCCCTTCTAATTAACGAATTTGGTTACTCCATTAAATCCAGTAAAGAAAAATCTTAATGTTTCTTTATGTAATGGCTTGAGCTTTGTGTGTCTGAATGAGAGCAAATCCCTGCAGCCATGTTACTACATACAGTATAGTGGAAAGCCTTCCCAAAAGAGTGGGAGCTGTTATTACAGCAAAGGGGGAAATTGATGCCTAAGGTTTTGAAATCAAATGTTCATCAAGCACATATGGTGTCCACAAACTTTTGGCCATATAGTGTATTTCTGTTGACTGCATCATTACAACTAAAATACTGGCTTTTGGTGCCACTCTGTTGACATTTCTCCTATAAACTGAGCTTTTGATCTACTGTGGCCAAATTCAGTGTGATCAGTCTGATCTGGTAAAGGCAGCATTCCACTAGAAAACAACAGCATCTGCAACACTATGGGCAAACTTGTGATATGCCTTGTTGTGCTCTTGTGGTTTGATGCACACCTTGCCATCTATCTCCTGTGGTTCTTCTAGTGCCAGTACATGTCATGACCATGGCTATTTCTATATCCAGCAGCATAACTGTGACCATGTGAATTCATTCTATGTCCACTACTATTCTGCTGGCTGGTTTCATGTCCATTTTAGCATGTGAGCCCTGAGCCGCTGCTGTGCCCTTGTCTATGCCCAGTGCCATATATGCTCTTCCTGTATTTTCTCTTACCATGCGCATTTGCTCTGGTTCTGCTCCTGTGTCTCTTTTTCTCTAGTGTCATCCTGTGTTGTAAGGTTTCCATCCTCTCGAGTGCCATTGAAAATGCTTCATGTCGGAGGGCTGGGTGACACCATGCAAGGAGCAGACGTGTGAGCGACGAGCTCTGCGCACTTTGCTGAATTTTCGATTATTCTCGTTATAATCTGGTGAAATTTGATACACCCAGTTACACATTTGCCCTTTGTTGCAAAACATGGCAAAGAAGTCAAAATCCTTGGGCTCTGGAGACATTAAAAGACACTTACTTGTTCAGGATGAAAGCCCCGACAGGCCTACAGACCAGGGACTCGATTTGGATGGTGCAGCGGGAGAAGGAATCTTGCTGACTTAGAGGATCTCGCTGTGATACGTCGATCAATTACGGTGATGGAAATAAAATTCTCTGAGTTAGGTACAAGAGTGACTGATGTTGAAAAACGAATCGATTTTCTGGAATCTTCGGAGAGGGAATTAACTGCTAATCCACCCGCGACCAAAGTTGATTTGGAACATCTCCTTGAAAAGTTTGAAGATCTTGAGAATAGAAGCCGCAGGAATAACGTTGGAATTCCTGAGCATGAGGAGGGCAGAGATATGGTGAAATTTCTAGACGAGTTTTTCCCGAGTCTGCTCGACATAACAGGCCACAAGCTGGAAATCGAGCGAGCTCACAGAGTCCCAGCTCACAGATCTGCTGAGGGAGATAGGCCCCGACCGATTCTGGCCAGATTTCTGAGATCATCTGATAAAGATCTTGTGTTGCGCCAGGCGAGGAGCAAAGGAAAGCTTTCTTGGAAGAACCATAATATTTTCTTGTTCCCGGACTTTGCGAGTTTGACAAGAGGGAAACGCGATCGGTTCAAGGAATGTAAGAAACTCTTACATCAGAAAAAGATCTCGTTCACTCTGATGTTTCTGGCCAAACTGAGAATAGAAACGAAAAACGGTCGCAAAGTATTTACATGTCCAAATCAGGCAATATCTTTTATAGAATCAATGTCTGAGTAAACCATTGGATGTTTCTCATGTGAGTGGGTCTGACTCACTGTACTTACTCTTGAGGAAGCTGGGCGACATTTTGGGTTTAATGCATTGGCTCCGCCGAGCGGGTGGAGCTTGTTTTGTGAATAACACTTTTCCTTAAAGAAACCTTTGCATTGATGAAAGATTACATTTACGTTGAAGTTCCCGGACAGATTGAGAGTGGACACTACGGATGACAGGCGGCTCACTGAAGATTAATTTGTCTGTCTGAGGAATCTGAACTGTTTTATATTGTCTGGAATTTGTTTTGTGGAAGATCACACCTTTAAAACAATTCTGTGAATGAATCTACACATTCTTTGTGTTTATTCCTATTGAATGGGTTTATTTCACAAAGTATTTTCTGTTATGTAATTTTGCCTCACAAATTTGTGAGGCAAAATTGAGCAATTCGAAGGCAAAGTTGTCATGGGGGCTCATGGGCGTTCATGGACTCTTTGAGTTTAGAGGGATTGATGCCGGTTGGTGCTTTCGTGCGTGGGGTTAATGTGCACGTTTTTCTTTTTTCTGTTTGTTTTTTTCGGGGGGATTTTCGGGGGGTGATTGTTTCACTAATGGGGAATCTGGTCTGTATAATTTTGTTTTTCAAACACAATTTTTTTTTTTATTATATCAATATATCAGTTGTTAATATGAGTGTACTATCTCTCTCCACATGGAATGTGGAGCCCCATAAAAAGAAGAAAGGTTATTTCTTTTCTTAAACGTAAGAAATATGATATAGTATTTCTTCAAGAAACACATCTCTCCCTGCAGGAAGCTGAAAATTTGGGAAGATATGGGGTGGACATGTTTTCTTTAGTGCTGGCTCAAGTAAGAGCAAGGGAGTCATTATATTGGTAAATAAACATCTACAATTCAAATGTCTCAAACAGATTAAAGATAAATTAGGAAGAGTAATTATTGTTTTAGCTGGAATTCAAGGGCAAAGTCTGATTTTGGCTAATATTTACTCACCTAACGCTGATGATCAGGACTTTTTTATAGATCTTGAAGGGATGTTGCAAGCCACTGGCACCCCTCCTGATATAATATTGAGAGGAGACTTTAATCTTTTGATGGATTCAGTCCTTGATCATAGTGAAACAAAAGTGTATAAACCCCCTAGAGCAACACTGACGCTTCACAGGATGTGTAAAAATCTTTTGAACTTTTGAAGAGACTTTTGAACTCATCCGGTAGGGACTATACATTTTTTTCATCAGTCCATAAGATTTATTCTAGAATATATATTTTTTTTATATATCCAAATCCCTAATTTCATCTATTGTTGATTGCTCAATTGGAAACATTTTAGTCTCAGATCACGCCCTGGTGAGTTTAGAGGTGATGCCACATATAGAGAAAAAGAAATCATATAGTTGGCACCTTAATGTATCCCTTCTGCAAAATCCTGATTTCCAACAAATGTTAAAGACTGAAATCAGTGTTTATATGGAGACCGACTGGTCCTTTTTGGAAAAGGCCATGAAGCATCAGTTTATTACTCCCTACTAATTCAGAGTCTGGGGGATGGAGCCTTGAATTCTCTGGAGAGAGTATGGGAAAAAGATTTGAATTTGGTATTGGAGGATGGAGTGTGGACTAAGATTCTTAAAAATGTCAAGTCTGTATCTAGAGATGCAAGGGTTCGCTTTATGCAATTTAAGATTTTACATAGATTTTATTGGACCCCCTCTAGATTAAATAGGCTTGGTCTTAAAGTCATACCCACTTGCTGGCGATGCCAGTCAGAAGTTGGAGACACTACCCATGTCTTTTGGGGGTGTGTTAAGATCCAGGAGTTTTGGTTGAGGGTTCAGAGGTATTTGTGTGATGTTTTGAACACTCAGGTTTTGCTTTGTCCCAGACTCTGTATTTTGGGTGATGGGGCGGTCATGCATTTAGGGGATAATCACATAAAAAATTGGGTTATGACCAGTCTCATGATCGGCAGGCAAGCAATTTTAAGGGGTTGGAAGTCAAGTGGAGCACCCTTTTTTTCGGAGTGGTGTGTGGAAATGGGGAGGGTAGCTGCATTTAAAGAGGCAGTAAGTAGAAGGCTGGGGCAAATATTTAATTTTTTGGGGGGACTCTCGGGGAGGGGATGTGGAGAGTGTAGTTTAGTTTAATCATGTATGTTTATTATTATTTTAGTTATTTGTGTATATATATATATATATATATATATATATATATATATATATATATATATATATATAAACATATATATTATATATATATTTTATTTTATGTGTAATATATATATATATATATATATATATATATATATATATATATATATATATTTTTTTTTTTTTTTTTTTTTTTTTTTTGGATCGTGTGTGTTATGTGGGACCACAGGGGTGTTCGTTAGGGGTCAGGGTGGGATTGTATTAGTAGGGTTTAAATGTAAAATGTTGATTCTTTATATATGTGTTGAGTGTTTTCCACTGTCATATGCATATGAATCAATAAAAATGTTAATTACAAAAAAAAAAAAGAAAATGCTTCATGTCCTTGTTGGCCATCTTAGACACAGGGTACAAATGAACTGTTGGTCCGTCCGACAGTAAACCCCCAACAGCCTGTTGTGCTGAGAGCAAATATTGGCTTAAGGTTCCCCGCTAACAACAATTACTGCGTTTCTCTCTGGGATAGTCATTATTACGATGGCTTGGATAGGTCCTGCAGCATGAATCCTCACATTATGGACAGAACTTCGGAGACTTTAGTGTTTTTGCAAACAAATTTCACACTCCATGTGTCCAGGTCCATAAAAATGCTTTGAAGAATCCTGAAGCCCTGTCTTTTTAAACCTCTCCAAACATGGTGTTCTTGTTGAGAATGGGTCTAAGTACAAAGGTCTTTCTGCACTGAGGGCAACTATAACCTGTCTCTTATAACCTGTTTATCCCAGTAGATTTTAATGCAGTTCATGCAGTAGTTGTGTCCACATGGAATCGTAACTGGATCCTGGAGTGGGTCCAGACAGATAGAACAGTTGAAAGGATCGAGGTCTACAGAACACTCCTCTGCCATTTCGCACACTTTTGTACTAACAAATGGCTGAAAAAAAAGATTTTCACTCTGTCCACATGTCAGAAGAGTTCATGAAGCTGTGTAATAATGCTCTGCAGAGTATGTGAGACTAATTTGTAAGAAGTAAAGAAAGGTGTGTTTGAGTAGTGTAAACTATTCAACAGGAGTTTCAACCCTGTCAAAGTGTTTGTATTTTTATTTCTTGAGAAATCACTGCAAAAAAAAAAAAAAAAAAAAAATTTATTTTAACATTTATTTAGCCATTTAGCAGATGCTTTATCAAAATGAGGAACATAAGCACTTTGTCAGTTTCTTCAGTATTGGTCTATGAAGTTACAATAGTAGTTATATTTTTGTCTTATTTTCAAGTAAAGATATCTAAACATCCTTAAAGAAAACTTTACTTGAAGTCTTTTCAGATCAAAATTGTTAAATTTTTGTGAATTGTGAATTTTATGCTTAAGAAAAAAAAAACTATTTGCCAATGGGCTATGAAAACATTTACAGTGTTTTCCCCTTTTGAAAAAAATGTGATTTTTTTTTTTTTTTTGGCTACAAAAAATTCAGTTGTGCAACAGCACTGTAATCCAGTGCAAACTATACATTGAAATGGGTGCAAAATCAATGATAAATTGGTAAGGATGTTATCAGCGTAGCAAGGTTGCTGAGGCAGGAGTGTTAAGATCCATATGAAAATTTAACAACAGAATAGTAAAACAAAAACAAAAAAATAACGAAGGCAGGCAGTGGTTCGGTATACAGGCAGACAGTCCAGGAACGCTAACCAAGTAAATCCAATAGGCAGAAGGGAAATCCAGTAAACGGGAAATAAATCCACAAAACCTCACAAGCAGGCTGGGAAATACGAGAAACAGGCAGGAGTCAAAACACAGGGAAAACAGGATGGGTTAATAACGCGTTTTTTGCCTTGTTTAACCCCCCCGCGAATGGCTCCTGACGTGAGGTTGTCTACATCGGGGTCTACCTCGACCTCTGGGAGAGGGACGATTAGGAAAATTGTGGTGGAATTCAGCGCAGGATCAAGAATGTCCTCTGAGTTCGTCCCGGAACGCTCCTCAGGGCCATATCCCTCCCAGTCCACAAAGTATTGAAGCGTCCGACCTCGGCGCCGAGAGTCCAGGAGCTTGTGCCCGATAGGCTTCCTCTCCATCAATGAGGAATGGAAGGGGTCTCTGGGGGTCTTGAGGGTCCTACTCTCATGGAGGTTCCGCGGGTTTGAGCAGAGAAACATGAAAGGTAGGGGAAACACAGTAATTAGCAGGGAGCTGAAGTTTAAATGTTACTGGATTGATTTGACGAAGAATCTTGAAAGGACCCACATACCTGGGACTTAGTTTCTTCGCAGATGAAGATCTCGGGTAGACTGCCAAACCCATTGTCCAGGAGCACTGTTAGGGCCAGGGCGCCGATGGAGATTGGCGTGTTCACTCTTTAAGTAGACGTGAGCTTGATCCCAGATAGCCTCACTGCGCTGTACCTGCAGTCGATGACTGGATGCATCGGATGGCTCCCCGGACCAGGGAAAGAGTGTGGGTTGAAAACCTAGGATACACTTGAATGGCGTGGTTCCGGTAGCTGGTTTGAATAGTGAGTTCTGAGCATATTTTGCCCAGGGCAGGAAACGGCTCCAGTCGTGCTGGTTGACTTGACAGTAGGCCCAGAGGAATTTACTAAGGTCCTGATTTAGATGTTCGGCTTGACCATTGGATTGATGGTAACCAGAGGTTAGACTCACATTGACGTTGAGCAGTTTGAAGAATGCAGACCAGACTCGGGAGGTGAATTGAGGACCACGGTTGGAGACAATATCTTCGGGTAGGCCATAAAAGCAGAAGACGTACTGAAACAGGACGTTGACGAGGGGAGCTTGGGCAGAGGGATGAATTTACAAGCCTTAGAGAAGCGGTCCACCACGGTTAAGATGGTAGTAAAACCTCGAGTTGGGTAGATCCGATATGGGACAAAGGACGTCGAGGGGCAGGTAGAGGCTGAAGGAGACCAGACGGGAGCTGTCGAATAGATTTAGAGGTAGCACACACATTGCAGTTCTTTACATAGTCAGCAACCTCAGTCGCTAGGTTCTCCCACCAAAACCGGTTTTGCACTAACCTGCAAGTAGCTTGAGTGCCTGGATGTCCCGAGCAGGCCGAGTCGAACCCACTGTAGAACTGTTGCGTAAGGAGCTGGGAACAAAGATCTTATCTGGAGGGCAGTCAGCGGGAGTGTGTTCTAGGTTCTGAGCTTGGGTGATGTCTGCCATTATGTCCCATTGTACAGGAGCGACAATGAGAGTGGGTGGAATAATGGAAGTCACAGGGTTGTTACCAGTAGTGGACCCATGAATGTGGGACAGGGTGTCAGCTTTGGTGTTCTTGGAGCCAGGTCGAAATGTGATGGTGAAATCGAACCTGGAGAAAAGACCATAGAGCTTGATGAGGATTTAAGCATTTAACAAATTGAATGTACTCTAGGTTATGATGACCTGTGATCACCAGAAAAGGATGACGAGCTCCCTCTAACCCAGGGGTGTCAAACTCAGTTCCTGGAGGGCCACAACCCTGCAGAGTTTAGTTCCAGCCCTGCTCCAAAATGCCTCCTTGTAATCTTCAAACACTCCTGAAGACCTTGATTAGCTGCTTCAGGTGTGTTTAATTAGGGTTGGAGCTAAACTCTGCTGGACTGTGGCCCTCCAGGAACCAAATTGGACACCCCTGCTCTAACCAATGTCTCCACTCCTCAAAAGCCAGTGCAGCCACCTTCAAGGCTAAGAGCTCTCGATTGCCAACTTTGTCGTTTCTCTCAGCCGCAGATAACATGCGTGAGTAGAAGGCACAGGGATGGAGTTTGGTGGGAGATCCTTGTCATTGGGAGAGTACCGCACCAACACCTGAACCAGAGGCATCAACTTCGAACACGAAGGGTCGATTGGGGTCTGGTTGAAGAATAGGGCAGTAGAAGCGCCGTCAAAGGCTTGACAAGCAGGAGGTGTCCAGTTTAGTTTCTGGGCTTTACCTCGGAGCAATAAGGTGAGCGGGGCCACCACAGAGCTAAAATCTCAGATGAATCATCTGTAGAAGTTGGCAAAACCAAGGAAGTGCTATAGTTCTTTGACTGACACAGGCAGTGACCACTGCAGTATGGCTTGTACCTTGGAAGAGTCCATGGTGACCCCCTCGGAGGAGATGACATACCCCAGGAAAGAGATGGTAGACTGGTGAAACTCATATTTCTCCATCTTGGCATAAAGTTAATGTTGGATGAGGTGGTTGAACACCACTCGGACGTGTTGAATGTGCTCATCAAGGGAAGAAGAGTATATTAAATGTCATCAATGTAGACTTTAACCCATTTAACAACGATGTCGCAAAAAATGTCATTTACAAAGGCTTGGAAGATGGACTGTTGGAAAGTCCGAAAAGGCATTACCCGGTATTCGTAGTGGCCGGTGTGTGTAGAAAAGGCTGTCTTCCATTCATCCCCCTCCCAGATGCGGATTAAATAGTGTAGGCATTACGAAGATCCAATTTAGTGTAGATTTTGGAGTTTCGTAATGGCTCCAATGCTGCTGGTACCAGGGGAAGGGGATAGCGATACTTGGTGACAGTGTTCAGGCCTCGGTAGTCAATACATGGACGAAGACCCCCATCCTGCTTTCCTACGAAGGAGGCAGCAGAAGCAGGAGAAGTGGATGGTTGAATGAAACCTTTTTCAAGGGAAATGTACTCCTCCATAGCTTTAGTCTCAGGTTCGGATAAGGGGTATATCCGTCCGCGTGGAGGAGAGGAGCCTGGCAGAAGGTCAATGACACAATCACAGGAACGGTGAGGAGGAAGCTGTGTAGCCTTTGATTTGCTGAAAGCCTCCTGGAGATCAGAATAAAAATGTTGTAGGATCGAAATGTCCTTTTCAGGGAGAATCATCGTGGTGCTTACAGGAGGGAGAGAGATGGGTTCAGGAAGGTTGAGGCAAGACTGGAAACAGGAAGTACTCTGAGTGATTTGTCCATCTCTCCAGGAGATCTCTGGGTTGTGAAGTCTTAGCCATGGCAAGCCAAGAACAATCGGATTCTTAGGAGAGTGAATGACAAGGAACGGAGTCTCCTCATGATGAAGGATTCCAACTTGATGAATGGGTTGAGTGACTTGTAGAATCTTGCCAGAGCCCAGGGGTCATCCGTCTATTGCTGAGACATGTAGAGGAGGGACACAAGGGATAAAAGACAAATTAAGATTCGTGGAAAGACCCAGGTCAATAAAGTTACCTGCAGCCCCTGAATCTAAGATAACAGATAATTCATGTTCACTATTTTGAACATGCAATGTAATAAGTTCAAACTGTTCAATAAGAATTGTGTTTGAAATTTCTAAACTCACCGCGGCATCCCCCTTCCTAGGGGGACGAGTAGGGCAGGCAGCCAGTAAATGTCCCGACTGTCCGTAGCAAATACACAATCTCTCTCGAAGACGGCATCGTCGTTCCTCGGAGGTGAGAGAAGAGTGACCCACTTGCATGGGCTCATGATGACTGGTTACAGCGATATCAGAGTGAAGTGTCTAAAGGGGACTGACTGGACGACGGGCTCCGATTAGATTATCCAGGCGAATGGCTAGTTTGATTAATTCATCAAGACATGCTAGCTCAGTCTGAAGATCAGGATTTAACCCCTGACGGAACAACAGCTTCAATCTGTCCTCCACCCACAAAGTTTGCACTGCTAGCATGCGGAAGGATAAGGCAAATTCAGTAGCAGACCTATTCCCATTTTAAACTCAATAGAAGTTCTCCCGGGTCCTTCCCACCCTCAGAGTGTTTAAAAGAAAAACTCCCGTAAACGAGCAAGAAAGTGAGACAGGGACCCCTTTATGTTCTCACGACTCCATATTGCCGTAGCCCAGTCTAGTGCTTTTCCTGACAGCAGTGATACAATGAAGGAAACACGAGCTTCATCATTGGGATACATGAGGTAGTTAAGACAGAAAAAGCTGACATTGTAAGAGAAATCCTCGTCATTTACTGGGTGATCCATCAAACTTCTCTGGAAGCGAGAGTCAAGGATTGACAACAGTTGAAGAGTGTGATGTGCAGCAGGCAGAGTTGTTAGTGGAAAACCCCTTCGGAGATACTTGCGGGTTTGGCGGCACAGACTTAAAAAGTTCTTCCATGATTGAGGCGAGCTTGCACAGCTGCTGGTGGTGACTGGCAAGCATGGCTGCTTGTGCTGAAACAAGCTTGTGTAATTGTTGGAAAGCTGCTGGATCTAAGTTTGGCGAAGTCTTCTGTAGCAAGGATGCCGAGGCAATAGTGTTAAGATCCATATGCAATTCAATAACAGAATAAATAGTAAAACAAAAGTAAAACAGAGGAAAAAGGCAGGCAGTGTTTCAGTACACAGGCAGACAGTCCAGGAAGGCTAACAAAGTAAATCCGATTGGCAGAAGGGAAATCCAGTATACAGGCAATAGTTCGACACACAGGTAAATAGCCCAGAAAGGCAAACCAAGTAAATCTGATATGCAGAAGGGTAATCCAGTAAACAGGCAATAAATCCAGATGTGAGAGTAATCAGTCTGTGCGGAGGATTATGGGAAATGTAGTTCATGAGAAGTTAGTACTCTGGGGATGGCGACCTCCAGTGGCGTACAGGAGAGATAGCAGGTGCTGCAGGTGTACAAATCAGTGATTTCATGTTGAATCCACATTTTCTATTTAGAATTATAAGAACTTACAAACCATCAGTTTTTAACAATCATAACGACACTATCTATTAAGGTATATATACCAGGGTCAGAAAATAAAGGGCCTCAGGGAAAAATGGTACCTGAAATTACAAAATTCTAAATGCAATGACAAAATAAAGCCCTTGTAATGAATTCTTCTGTTTTTTTATTTGTAACATCTGATATAGTTGGAGTTGATTACATTTTTAGGGTAAAAGGTAATACATTCTCGATCTTTTAAGAAAATCTTGATCCTGATTGATTAAATTGAAGTCAGTGGATGAGACACTCTTTGTTTTAAATGGTTAGGGAAAAAATGGCCCTCATAAAGGTAAAAATGCCCCTGAAAAACAAATCCAGTGACAAATATTGCCCCTTCATAAAAATTACAAGCACAAGAGGCATTGGAGAAAAGTTCTGAGGCCCTTTTTCTATTCTTTGAGTCCCAGCAACCGCTACTGCAATCCATGCAGAAACTCTGCCCATAGGGAATCGTCACTGAATCCAATAGATTGCAGGGCCAGTCTGAGCAGCAGATCTTATGGCTCAGCCATTTTGAAGAAGACAAAACAGTGGTGAGACTAAGAATGCTGCTTAAGTCAGGTTTTCTGTCTTAAAAGCAAAGAAATTAGGTTGGTTCTCTAGTTGACTGTGTGTAGGCCCTGCATTGTAAGGTAAAGATGCTGGGAAAATAGATAACCAGAGATTGCAAAATATTTGAATATACACTGACAATGTTCAAGATGTTTAGGCATGATAATAACAATTTGAACGTTTACTGTATTTGAAAATGTACCAACATACTTCATTTAAAGATTTAACTAATATGAATTCAGTCTGATTTGTTTTCTTAAAACAATGTTCAACATGCTAGTCCAATTTAGAAATCCAGTTTTAATTTAATCTATCAAACAAGTTAAATTGGTTACTGATTAGCTCACTAACTCCTAATGAGCCACATGCGCCTCTCCAGGGAAAATCTTTTGTCTGTAATAGCTCTCAAATCTCATTCACTTTCACGTGCATTCAAATATGACACATCTAATGTGCCGCGCCAGGTTTGATATCAGTGATTTCAAACGTTATTGGTTCTCACCTGCAACACTTACATAGTGTCTTATCTTATTTTTCTGTAAAAGTAACAAAGCTCCTTTAAACAAGAAAACATTACTTGAGAGGCAGAATGACATAGGATATTAAGTCTTGTTTTCAGAGAAATGGGGCTAAAGCTTAAAAAAAAAAAAAAAAATTATATATATATATATATATATATTTGCCAATGGGGTAAGAAAAATAATATTGTTTTATAATAAAATACCAACATATTTGGTGAATAGTTATTTTTCCTTGTCATAAGTATAAACATTAATATATTTTGTTGTCTTTAAAAATTATATTGTTTAAAGGATGTTTAAATATTTTTTCTGGAAAACAAGTCAAAAATACTTGTTAATAAACATACTTTCTGCAGTACATACCTAGTCATTGACATCAAACGCTTCTTTACACGCCATATGCTGATGTACACAAATGAGATTTGAAAGCTGCTGTGGAGGGGAAGATTTGAAGCAAGTAACAATTCATATTTTGGTTAAATCGCAGTTTATCATGATGTGAGCACAGCACTGCCTAAAAAAAGTCCTGTGTACATGAATGATCGTGTAGTTCCTCCAAAAAAGAGCTCATTTTTGGTGAATTTCAGTGTATGAATCCAAACACACAGTACAAGATTTCACTGCCTTTAATTGTTTTCTATTGCAGACTCCACATTTAACCTCAATTTGTTTACAGATGAAATTGGTAACCTGTCTCTTTAAATATCCCAATCACTGTAGCAATTACAGTGTTTTTGTTGAGAGCAGATCTCAGTGTAAAGGTCTTTCCGCACTCAGGGCAGCTGTACCCTGTCGCTTTTGTTGATCCCAGTACTCCTTGACCCTGTGTACACCTGGTATTAAGATGCGTCTCGGGTGATCCGATCTCATGCGGTCAGGTGAGACACATCACTGTTTACACAAATCAGAGCTTGAGCACTATAAATAGGCCACAGGTAAACATTTAGTTTGGACAACCATTTTTTTTTTCTTCCCCTGTTTTTTATTTATTTATTTATTTTTTTTTTAACAAATGTTTTTGTTTTCTTCTACTGCATTTTTGTTGTTTGAGAAGTGTAAGAACATTGAGAAAACAAATACAGTAAATAACTTTTTCCCCTTATTTGTATTGATAGTGTGTTATGTTTGGAATACACATCCATACTTTACACATTTGGATGCCTGTGTGTATGTGTGTATACTACATGTATGACAAAACTTTATTGCAAACTGCTCTGCCCTGCACACAGAAAAAGCAAAAGCCACAATTGTTTTTCATTTAAACTACACTATATGGCCAAAAGTTTGTGGACACCATATGTGCTTGATTTCAAAACCTTAGGCATCAATTTCCCCCTTTGCTGTAATAACAGCTCCCACTCTTTTGGGAAGGTTTTCCACTATACTGTATGTAGTAACATGGCTGCAGGGATTTTCTCTCATTCAGACACAAGGCTATCAGTGAGGTCAGGAACTGATGTTGGTCGATGGGGCCTGACTTACATTTGCTGTTCCAGTTCACCCCAAAAGTGATCAGTGGGGTTCAGTTCTGGGCTTTGTGCAGGCCAGTCAATTTCTTCCACGCCAGACACAGTAAACCATTTCTTTATGGACCTCACTTTGTTCACAGGGGCATTGTCATGCTGGAACAGAAAAGGGCTATCCCCAAACAGTTGCCACAAATTTGGAAGCACACAAAGCCCAAGCCATTACATAAAGGAACATTACGATTTTTCTTTACTGGATTTAATGGAGTAATCAAATTCGTTAATTAGAAGGGGTGTCCACAAACATTTGGCCATATAGTGTTCAAATTTTATGAACTGTACCCCTTAATCGAAACCCCAATCCTAAACCTAACCATCCCTTGAGAAAAAATAGAAATTTAGAGCAAAAATCATCCTCCGAATCGTGCACATCATTGATTATGTGAACGCGATTACTTCCTGGTTCCCATGGGACTAGAACTGGAGTCTCGGAAGTTGCTCATGCAACATGCTATCAGCAGTGCTGGATGGAAATTTAACAGTAATTGAAACGATGCAAAAATGTCTAGTATGGGATGGCACTTGTCAGTAATTCAGCATTATGGGGTTGATTTCACGGTACATGAAATTTCGGAAGCAACATGTTGATTTCACGTGTGATCATTTTGACCAGATTCAGGTGTTGAATGCAAAGCTCACGTGTCTTTCCAAAAGTCACATTTCTTTGTGAGTTTCAGCAATCCACTTCTCTCCTTTTGGGCACATTGTGTATTCTCTTACATAACTGAATAGTATTAATTAGCCATGATTTTTTGATAATGTTTTTTTCTTTTTTCCAACAATTCACAACATTGGATGTAACAAATACTGTATGATTAAGATGGGAGCAAGAAAAAAAATAACATTGTACACGCTGACTTCTTATTGATGTTAAAAACAACCAAACTAATTTGATTTGAGGAGTTTATGCCTATATATGTTCATTAAAAAAAGTGTTTGTTTTTTTCCATATCAATACAACTTTGGTCACATTCAGATAATGGCCTACTACCTTACTATTACTGTTTCTACAGTTAAAAGATATGGTAGAAATAGTAAGAGTAGTATGGGCATACCATTTTTGATGGCTGGATAAGGATTTTTCAAAGAAAATAATTGAATAAATGTTGCACTCACAATAAGACATTTATTTTATATTAATTACAAACTATATTAACTACAGAAATTATCACAAATTTCCATGACTTCTTTAAATTGTTATTAATTTCCATGACTTTCTTGCCTGGGAATCACAATTTTAAAATTTCCCTAGTTTTGCAAGAGCATGGGAACATTGATTTAATGTGAAAGACATTTAAAGCTACACTACATGTACATAACTTTGTGCTCTCTAGTGACATCTGTGGAGCCGGAGTTCAAAACACGGGCGGATTATGACTAGCCAGGGCCCAGGGGCCAATTTTCTTTTGAAAATGGTAATGAGTTCAGGCAGTTCTGGCTCGCGCTGCTATATCTTTTCTAACTCATCTGAATGATGGGGTGCGTTCCATTCAGAATCGATCATCCCTGCACCCTGTTTCCTTCAAAGACTTTATACATTGTGAGAGCTTTGAAGGGCTGAAAGGTGTGGGGCTCAAAAATAGAGGTAATTTGGTCATTTTTTGGAAAATTCTGTTTGGAATGACCCTACAGCTTGGCTACCATTATTATTCTTCCATCGAAAAGCCCTGGAAAGGCATCATTTAAGCCTTTTCAAAGTGTCCAAAAATCCCCTAGACTACAGACATAATATTTAAATGAGCTACGAGTCTGTTTTGGAATGTTCATAATTTCAAACTTCAGCTCTCAAAACTTACACACAAGCCTTTTATAAAATAATAAGCACATGTTGCTTGAATTCAATAAATACTAATTTTGAAATATCAGTAACGTTATAAACGTTATTGTTAATTTTACTTTATTAAAATCAGCAAAGATTTCAAATGAAAAAAGATGAGTGAATCAAAACATGAAGGTAGCTATTTTGGAAATTATTTTACAAGGTCTTCTACCTCCAGAAGAGCATAGAAACTTTCACCAGGTGGCATTATAAGATTAAAGAGTGGCTCAAAAAATTTTATTAGAAACAGAAAGGCAAAAGGGTCCTATAAGAGGGCTGGGGGCCCTCGTAGTCACAGGGCCCTGTTGAGGGGGCCTTGTGTAAACTGCGGGGCCAACAAATTTAAGCACATACAAACATTTGTTTTCAAAGTAGATGGGCCGCGAGACTTTTCAGCTCAGGGCCCCCTGGGCCCCTGGTAGTCAAGGGTCCCTGGGCACTGGCCCTATTGGCCTGGTCCGTAATTCGCCTATGGTCATAATGTGCTATTTTCATGTTGATATTATGTTATACGATTAAACATTTGAAACGGATATATTATTTGCTTTGATGAAGATAAACAACACTCTTATTTACATATTTGAATGAATTTTACACTTAAATCGCTTTTCTGACACTACACCCAAAGCACTTTTAAATAGAGAACAGGGGACTCTCCTCTCCACCACCAGTAGCTTTTAATAAGATTATTCAAGTGTTTTATCTACTTTTAATGTTTGAATTGTACTACAATTTTCAATTTAAGAGTTTCAACTCGTGATATGGCTGATGCGAGTTCAATAGAAGACTTCATTATTTTTAAACTATATTTTCCAGCCTCAGTTACTACAATAGCATGTCTATGCAATGCACAAAATAACGCCGTAATCTAAAAACATAAAATGAGGATTCAGTAATGATGGGGATAAAATATACTTTATTAAACGTAAAAATAATATGCTTAAATATGCAATATAACAATTACAAGAAGTCAATTTCAGAAGTCATACATATTATACATGTCACAGTAACTTCACCAGACAACATAGATACATCACGATCGGTTAACACACGAGTAATGTTCAATTCATAAAAGCATGACAAGCAATATTAGCTTCAACAACCCTACCAGAAAACATATCCAAGCATTATAGCAGGTAAATAACTTCGCCAAATGGATAAAATAAACATCCATCTAGACTGCAGCAATGCTGTCCTGAACTGTGTGAGTGCTACTGAACTGAGTTAAACAGTGTAGTTATTTTCTCCAGCAGGAACATGAGACAGCCGGCACTTCTTTCCTGTGTGTACAGACATGACGTAATGACGCAAGGATGACATCATAAGCCAGTGATTTCGCGCTAAATCGAATGCGACAGCTCAAAATACAAATAATTTTTATAGACTTACCGTAGTGAATCGGGGTAAGGTAAGGACATTGTTTTGAACACTGATTGTTTATGTACTCAATCAATAATGGCAATTTGTTCATTTTAAACCAAAAATCTTACATAGTGCAGCTTTAATGTGTTTGTACTACCTCAACAGATAGTTAAGAATACAAGTATGGATTTTCTTTCTTGTTCATTTACACCAGGGGTGCTCATTACGTCGATTGCGACTGACTGGTCGATCTCATTAACTACTCAAACGGTAAAGGGAGTAGAGAGAAAAACTATTCAAATAATGAAATTATATAAGATCACTTTTTATTTCCTCATTTCGGCTCCCATGCGGGTGGATTTCCATAACGTACGATGGCAGGAGAAGACTCCTTCATATTTATGAGGAAAGCTCTTCCTGATTGGTTACGGATATGATTGGGGTAGGGCTATAGCTTCTCCAGCCAATCAGGTAGCGCTTTCCTGATAAATATTACCGAATCATCCAATCAGGTATCACTTTCCTCATGAATATAGAGAACTCTTCCCCTGCCATACTACGTTAAAGGGATAGTTCATCCAAAAATTAAAATTCTCTCATTATTTACTCACCCTCATGATATCCCAGGTGTGTATGACTTTCTTTCTTCACCAGAACACATTTGAAGAAAAATAGAAAAATATCTTAGCTCAGTAGGTCCTTAAAATGCAAGTGGATGGTGATCAGACTTTTGAAGCTCCAAAAATCACAGACAATCAGAATAAAAGTCATCAATATGACTCCAACGGTTAAATTAACATCTTCTAAAGTGATACGATCACTTTTGGTGCAAAAAAAAAAAAAAAAAAGATATAAGTACATTTTAACTATAATCCAACATTTTGGGTAAGTGGTCTCTTGTGTGACGTATTCGCATTGCCATGATACCGATGTAATCTCACGTTCTCCACTTAGTTGAGACATCCAGGATACAAGCACACAAACGCACCATTGTGAGAAACAGATACAAATTCAGATCTAAACCGAAACCAACTAAGCTTCTGTATAGCGTTCCTCCTTCTCACTTGTAAACAGCGCTGTTCTTCCGGCTGTGACGCACATGCGTTAGTTCTTGCATGTCTCAAATGCCAATGCGATTACGTCACATGCGTACCGCTGCTGACCGAAAGCATGATCTAGAGTTAAAAAAAAAAAAAGTACTTAAATATTTATCTTTTTCACACCAGAAGCGATCGTGTCACTTTAGAAGACATTAATTTAACAGCTGGTGTCGTATGGATGATGTTTATGCTGACGGTCTGTGATTTTTGGAGCTTCAAAAGACAAATCTCAATTCACTTGCATTTTAAGGACCTACTGAGCTAAGGTATTTTCCTCGAATGTGTTCTGGTGAAGAAAGAAAGTCATACACATCGGGGATAGCATGAGGGTGAGTGAGAGAATTTAAATTTTTGGGTGAACTATCCCTTTAAGAAACTCGTGTGTGTTGTGAGATGCGGATACGCGCCTGTGTTATGGTCAAATACATTTCAAAATGAATGTCTTAACGCACTATTTATATCAATACCTCGCTACGTCTGAAGTAAGCGTAAACACCGGGACAAAAAAAAAAAAAAAAAAAAAAAAGAGCAGACTTGTATAAAAATATCGGATCTGTGCATTAGGACTTGCAGTGTAAATGCAGCCTAATAATAGCCTTGCCACTGTCCATGTCATTAATATTAACAACAATAACAAGAAAACCATTAATTGCTCTTGGCTGGATAACTTTAGTAGATTTAAAATAAAGTATTTATGTATTATAATCACACAGTGAAGACCTGCAATCAACGAGAATGAAAGAATGTTTACTTGAATACTGTTATAAATTTTAAGCAGTTTTCTTCATTTGTTTCTGTGTTCTTACTTTATTACTGACTGTTTTCTTGTCTTGAATTACTTGAGAACTTGAAACAATGTTTACCCAGTTAACACATTAGTTTGTATTAGTTTTTGCATTGAGAAATCAAATTCACTGGTATTGGTTCCGACGCCTGAAATGTTGGTATCGTGACAACACTGCCTGCAATGTATATTTAAATTGTGCATGGTAGATCTCACTGTAAAAGCATTATGAAAAGGTTGATCTAATGTCAAAAAAGTGTGAGCACCCCTGATTTACACTATTCGAAAGCTTATTCACAGTAACTTCAATTTGATTTTTGACGTGTATGAAAACGAGTCTGTGATGGACTTACCATCTTTTCAATGGCATCCGCTGTATAAAGCTATAAACCTCCTAGATCACATAAAATTTTCCACAACTAGTGTTTTCTGGAGTTTTTCGTCAACTGAAATGGACATTTTTCAATGTTTCTTCAGTGGAATAACAGTAGCCTACAAACACATTGTATGGAGGACCAAGTCTGCCAATTTTTAAAAAAAATCAATAAATTTGGAAATTTTGTGCAAGTTCTAAGTGTACATAGAAATAAATTCATTTTCAAATGTGACATAAAAACTATTATTTTTACTTTTAGTTCCTTATGTATTTATATATTTGTTTATTTCAAATATATATTAAATTCAGACATGTTTGCTGAAATATATATGATACCAATTTTAAAACTTAAGTCAGAAATGTAATGTATTAAACTAATCAGTAAGAACATGATATAATGCTTTGTGAATCATAATGTGGGGAGTAAAGTATTTGGAAAACTAATAATTTGATTTCCTCAGCAGACTGAAATGAAATCCCATTTACTAGATACAATGTGTATCTGTGTGTGTTCCTCTGTATATGTGAGAACATCATAATATGGCAACACCTTCAATAATGACTCCATCAACAACAAGCATGTTTATTTTTTTTTAGTTATGCTCTTTAATTAGTCCTGGAAAACATGTAAGGCAAAATGGTCACATCACACACAGAAGCGTTATGAACTCTACGGTCCTCACGACCACACGCAGTCCAACCAACCCAGAGTCAAGCACAGAAACAGCAGCACTTTAGATCCTCAAAATGACATGGAGACAGTTCTGATGGAGGGTTTCAAAGAACAAACAACAACAAAAACAACAACCCGTAGTGCTTCTCTGACGTGTGTGGAGTGGGCGTTGACTTAATGCCGACAGATAGGGGTTTAGAATTTATAATGAGCCAATCAGTATACAGGCACATCAGCTGCTTAACTGTTTAGTAGAGAAGTCAAGCAGAGTGCAAACGGAGCCTTATGCGGTCACAAAAATCTACATTTTCGAAGTCACCATGCATCTTTGTTCTCAGTATGCATTTGAACGCACATTAAGGTGCATCATTACCACAGTGTGATGTGTGTAGTTTCCACATGTGAGACAAAGATAACCCTCTTTTGAAGAGTATTTATGAGTTGTGGGAAACAATCTGGAATAACTCACTGTTTCCAGACAAACTGAAGGCAAATACATTTGATAACGCCAGCTGTATAAATGTATAGCTTTTAAAGGGATAGTTCACACAAAAATTAAAATTTTGTTTTCAAAACCAGAATGAATGACTCTCTTTCATGGAACACAAAGAGTGTCTCAGTCACCATTCACTTTTATTGAATCTTCCATATAATGGAAGTGAATGGTGACTGAGGATAACATTGTCTAAAATCTTCTTTTGTGTTCCATAGAATAAAGTCATACACATTTGCAACAACATGAGGTAAATGACCAAATTTTCATTTTTGAGTGCACCATTCCTTTAATTTCAATAGTTTAATTTCATTAGTGATTTTATTAACAATTACTTTTCTCTGCTGGTATACAGGCATACTAAACTGTGAAATATAGGCATACTAAATTACAGTTTTGAATCTAATGTCTAGACATGATGTTGTTTAGCATAGGTTAAGGCTGCATGTGTAACCAGAATTCTGCACTCTGCAAACCTGAGGGCTGTTTCCTGTTCTGGGAAAGCTATTGGATTGAGGGACTGAGGAAGGAAGCAGCTTGGCTCTATCGGAGCCTCTCTCTGGCTCCCAGTCGCACAATTCCATATCCACTTGAGGCACTCACACCTGCAGCTGAGATCATTTTGGAGCCGTATGCACTCAAAAATGGAAGGAGAACACTCCAAACCAACTTCTTATGACGTCTAAACCTTGAGAGATTTAATGAAAGCATTTCCAGCCCAGATGTCATTGTAATTGGGTGTGTGTTCCTTGCGGTCTCTGAACAGACCCAGTGGCGATTAACGTTAGCCATGCAGACAGAATTAAAGAACAGCAGAGGGACGAAACCGAATCTACAGCCACTCTGATGTCATAAGCAGCTGAGTTCCAGAACCGGAATACCGATGTTGGAACGCATGTTAAAATGACACAACGGGGTTTGGTCGTGATCTAGAATGTTAAGATGACCCACTGGATTTTTACGGTTAGTGAGAAAGAAACCAACAATAAAATCACAGCACAACTGAACTGGACTAAGCTGTTAATGCCCGTCAAAATCAAGAGGCCTCAACAAATACAATTAAAAAAGCCCCAAGCAAAAAAAAGATTTGTGGCCTAAAATGACTCAAACTACACTCACGTTAATGACACTGCATAATCTTTTTTTTTTTAATTAGTATATTTTTGTTTTTCTTGCCAATAAAAATACATAAACATCCTTGACATTTTTTAAAAAAATTTTATTGAGAAGCAAAATGACAGGATAAAAAGACTTGTTTTTAGAGGATATTTCTTGAATTAAGCTCTTCTTAGCCCACTGGCAAAGAGTTCTTGTTTTTAAAGGAATAATCCGGGTTCAGTACAAGCTAAACTCAATTGACAGAATTTGTAGCATAGATTACCAGAGAAAATAATTTTGTCTTGTCCCTCATATATTTAAAAAATTATAAAAGCAAAAATCGTGGTTACAGTATGGCCCCATTCACTTCCATTGTAAGTGCAATACTGTAACCACGATGTGTTTTTTCGTTTTATTAATAAACGAAGGACGAGTCGCAATTGTGGTAATCAACATTACGTCACAAATGTTGTCGATTAAGCTCAACTTGTACTGAACCCAGAACATTCCTTTTGATGTTTTACACTTACAACACAATTTTTTTCCCCCAAATGAGTTAGAGAAATAAATGTCATTCAAGATATACTCTCTGCAAACAAGTATTGATATCTTACACAAATTTGCTTCAAGTAAATGTATCTTGTTCCACGGATGTTTTTACAAGACAAAAATACTGATTAAGTAAATGACTTTTGCAGTGTAGTTTGTTCTGGCTGCCGCTGGATCTTTTTGTTGGGTTACCTCTGGTCATTAGCAAATATGCTATCTCTCGACCTGCCTAATAACCTACGAAAGCACACAAAATACACAGCAGTGTATCCGTAAACAACAGTGCACCTGATCTGGTGGTGCTCAGATCAGTGGGAATGAGTTATCAGCCCTTCAAGACAGCAGAGCTGAGACTGGGTGTAGGGGAGGGACTAGCATTTACAAGTGGTGTGTATTTGCGTGTAAACGTGCTGAGGCAATCTGGTGTTGGTCTACGACTGAGGCACAGTGAGAATGAGAGGTTTTTCATGGATTTGAGCAGAAAAAAAAAAAAAAAGTTGGAAATCAGTCAGCACCAATAATATCCAGGGCGTAGTCGACCACACACGACAGGAGTGCAATCACAATCTTAGATATTTTAACTGCGAGGTCATTTCGACAATCACCAAAGAAAGTTACGGAATTTCATCTTTCATTCTCTTTTTTTTTCTTTTTCAGTACAGTAAGCACATTTATAGCGAAGGTCGCGCCTTCACAAACGTTTGGCACACTTGGTCAGGACCAACGAAACATGATTCATCACATTTTAGAGGAACTGCAGCAAAGCCTTTTGAACTCAAACTACTTAAGTGCAGACCACAAAAACAAACAAACAAACAAACAAATGAAATCAAACAAAATACAAAGAGGACGGATATATATATATATATATTTTTTAACTGAAGGGTTAGTTAGGGTCACATGGTGCTCTGAGTCACCATCCACAAAAACACAGGAAGAGAACCAGTGGAGAACAACAAAAAAACAGAAAATTGAAACTCAACCTCCTGATCCACAACTCAAACTGGATCAGGATTCAGTTTCAGGCCGTAAGTGGGAACGGGGTGACTCTACAGACTAGTATGGCAGTGCCACACCCACTCCAGTGCATTCTGAGCTAGAATTGTTAACAGAGTGCGAAATTATCTGCACGTTATATATGGATTATGTAAACATGAGCATGCATCAAACAATACAGCCTTCTATGCATCTCTGTGCATGTTAAAACACTTGTTAAGGGGGCATAAAGAGTGAGAGTGTTGGTGGGAGAGAGACAATGTGACTGAATGTGCTGAAACTGAGGGTCTGAGCAAAAACTCGGATGGGAATCAGAGAAACAGTGGATTGGGAGTGGAACTGCCATCTTTATAAGTGCAAGCAGAGTGCAAATGATAGCAAACCAACACAGGCAATTCATAGGAGTCTGAATATTTCAGAGTGATCATGAAAGTTGGAAATTGATACAGGAGAAGAGAGTAAGAGACAATGTTAAAATGCCAGACGGTAGCATAAGGTAGTATGAGGGAGGTAGAGAGACAGGAAGAAAAAAAAACATTTGAATTTAAATTTGACAACAGACCTGAGGACAGGCGGTCAAATACAGAAACGAACATACGCACTGACTCATATACAACAAACACACATATACAAGAGGGGTCTGGTTTGTTTCACACAAACACTTCAGGTAGATCACTGAAATGAACCAGACTCACAGTGCAAAAAGGAAAAGAGTCATCAGCAGGTGTCTTGAACACTTGAATGATAGCACTGCAATGCAAATAAATCACCAGCAGAGGCAGTAGATAACTGCTCTCTGAGAAATAGGTGGGAGGAGCCAGAGGGTTTAAGTGACAGGACTCAGAGAGGCAGCAGGGGGAGTGGCCAGATCCCTCATATTTAAACACACTAAAATAATGCCTCAAAATCTCTTATGTGTTGTATGTTGTTTTAAAGCTGGTTTTGTGATTTTCTTCCTTCCATGGAACAGAGGAGATATTAGACAGAATGTTAGCCTCAGTCACCACTCCCTTTTATTGCATATTATTTTCTATACAATACAAATAAATGAAGACTGAGACTGAACCTTCTACCTGAAATCTCCTTTTGTGTTACAAGAAAAAAGAAAGTCATACAGGTTTGAAACACCATGAAGATGATAAAGTGATGACAATTTATTTTTAAAAGAGTTTATATAGGTTTTCAAAGCATAAGGAGGAAGAAAACAGCTGTGATTAACAATGCTGTATGTTTGTGTGTCTATTGGGTATGTGGGGGTGAGACCTGACTGTCATCTCTAACTGGCCTAACTGCTGTTGCTATGCCAACCATGATGACGAAAAGGGTAACAGCAGGAGAGAAAGTGGAGTTAGGAGGGCCAGACAGTGCAGATCATATTTAAATGTTATATGCAGGGAGTGTGCTGCAGGTCAGGCCGATTGGATGGCGACCCGTCATGGGAACGAGGGGAGGAAAAGCACCAGGATCCTGTGGAATCCTGTAGGAGGTTCAGGAATGAAAGGCCACTCCTCTCTTTATCTGACCCATTGCTTCCACATCTTAGAGTTTATACAATGAGAGAGAGAGAGAGAGGAGAGAGAGGGATGGGAAATGGCTGAGAGAATATTGTCTACAATTGATCCTGCTTGCCAGCTAGGCTCATTAAAATCCTGGCACTTGCCCGGTCTAATGACATGACACATTGATCAGCTAGCCACTGAAGCCTGAGCCACCCTCACGGTTGTTCCCGTCAAGCTTAAAGGTGTCGATGGGGTTCTTTAATGCTGATATGGGTTATTTGGGGCACATCAAAGAAGCTTCTTGTCTCTCTTAGCCAATCAGAAACCACCCTGACTCCTCCAGGTTATGAGGCAGGGTGCATATCAGTGAGTCTGGTCCAATGGGAGAACAACATTAACAATGGGAATGTAGGTGGGTGCCCTTGTTTTGTGTGCCAGTGGGCACAGAAAGCTCTTTCATTGTTCGAACTAGCAATCGAGCACACTTTTGATGACGTACGGCAAATCAAACAAGTGCACCCACTCCAGAACAAAAATCAAAAGGGGAGGGGTTTGGCAAAAAGGGCTGTTTTCACGGAAACGGGGCTCCCGCATAACCCAGGCTTTAGCACGTGAACCTCTCGTTTTGTTCGACTGTTTAATGGGCGAGTACACAAAGACACGGAGGGGTGTAGAGAACGAATGTGGGAGTGTTTTTTTGGTTTGCGTCTACAAAGATAATTTTATAGTGCATTAGTTTGGCAGGAGTAATAGAGAAAATGGTAGTATATTTTAACAGGGTGCTGAATAAGATTATTCACTATGTAATTGAAGACGTTGGATGAGTAAACACTGAAGTGATAGTTATAAAAAGGATAATACTGCACTAACACGCCTCGGTAGCGTGCAATCATACGAAAGAGTTAGAAAGGACTCAGCAAAACGCAGAGGAACTGGGAATAAATACTACCAGGTTACAATAGAACAATTAAGTGGTGTGTTCCCTTGCTGTATAATATGTGTGTGTGTGTGTGTGTGTGTGTGTGTGTGTGTGTGTGTGTGTGTGTGGATGAACACAAGAGGTGTGTTTCTGAATGATTGCAGAAATGTGGTTTTAATGTCAGAGGAATCACCTGGGGTTGAGCTAATTAAACAATACACCCCCCATACACACACACAAACACACACTCAAATAACACACACACACATACACACACGCAGACCACTCCCAAAACCCCTGACACTGACACAAAGCACATCCACGATTTTTTTCAGCCTGTGGTTCCCTTTCAGTTCTCCTCTTTCTTGGCTTCTTCCTTCTTCTCATCCACTTTCTTGTCCTCTTTCTTGGTCTCTTCCTTCTTCTCCTCCTTTTTCTCGTCCTTCTTGGCCTCATCTTTCTTCTTGTCCTCCTTCTTGTCCTCCTTCTTCTTGTCATCTTTCTTCTTGTCGTCTTTCTTGGCCTCCTCTTTCTTCTCCTCCTCCTTCATGGGTTCGGTGGAGAGGAGGATTTTACCGATGTTGTTCCTCTCCTGCATCCTACGCATGGCATCACCGACCTAAAAGAAAGAGAGAGAGAGATAGTGAGAGAAATTGAGTGAGAGTGAGGAAGGGACCCACAGAGAGAGCAGCTTGACTGGCCATCTGCTGTGGTAAGAATATCTAACAAGCTGTTGAAAGTTGATCTAATACTAACTTCACGCGCACACAAACACCATTTATGAGATCATATATGCCTCCAGTTTAGTGGCTGACTGATGGCAACCTCAGTCAGTAACCATTCACTTTCATTGCATATTTCCCAAACATAAAATTTAACGGTGACAAGACTGAATGTTCTGTCAAACATCTACTCTTGTATTTCACAGAAGAAAAAAAAAAGTCTTATGGAATAGGAAATAACATGAGGGTGAGTAAATGAGATCATATGCCTCTAATTTAGTGGTCAACCAATGAGTTTTTTGAAAACCAATGCAGATATGAGATAAGAGCAATGGCCAATGCGAGTATAATGGCTATATATGCATATTAGGGCTGGGAAATTTAACGCATTCATTTCTGCGATTAATATTTTTTTGTTTAACGATTAAAAAAAATTAACACAATTAATGCAGTGTTCATTTTTTTGTACTTCCTGAAACCATGCAAAAGGAGAAAGGTGTCCCGAGTTGTTCCTGGCAGGCTACTCAACCTTACAGGCTCCAATTAGGGTGGGGGCAGGGATAGAGCATCTGCTGCCTGCCAGGAACAAACCTAGAAGCCTTGTACAACTGCCAAAACTAATTTTTCTCCACTTTCAGTGGCTAAAATTGCATATACATTTTCAGGAGGTACACGCTGGTCTCAACTGCACATCCTAGAAAAGAAACGGCTTGTTCGGAGCAGCGCACGCTTAATTATTACGAACGATGCATGTCAAATCCCTTTTATCGTCACACAACCATATACACACCTGTCCCGGGCATAATAAAAACCGAAGCGGATTTACTGTACAGAGAATTGAGACTTCACCCGTAAGCGATGAACCAGGCATGCGAGAAATATGGGCAAGCTGCCGAATCTATTCGCATCACTCGAAACGCTCATCTGGACCAGTGTCAAAAGCGGAACCACCTGAGAGAGACCCAGAGTGTGTGCGATACAGACCGAAGGACCTGGACGTTCAGCGAGCTGCAGCCAGGTATACTTCTAGAGACTGAATGGCAGCCAGAGAAAATAATAGTTTTGAGATTTCAAACTTGAGCAAATTTTAGTTTAATTGCCAATAAATTTTATATGAATTGAATTTGCCCATTTGATCCTATTATTAAAAGAATTCCACTGGAAAACGGTAGAAGATTTTGCCCAAATTTTAATTACAACATGTCCACTGATATTATGGCATGTTTACATATACTTGTATCCATGATTAATACCTGTAAAAATGTGTCTAATTAACTAGGCTGATATATCAGCCTTATCAGCCTGGCTAATACATTTTTTTATCACTACTTCAGTTTATGGTTATACAGTGCATCTGTAAAGTATTCACAGCGCTTCACTTTTTCCACATTTTGATATGTTACAGCCTTATTCCAAAATGGATTAAATTCATTATTTTCCTCAAAATTCTACAAACAATACCCCATAATGTCAATGTGAAAGAAGTTTTTGAAATCTTTGCACATTTATATATTTAAAAAAAAAAAAAAAAAAAAAAAACACATGTACATAAGTATTCACAGCCTTTGCTCAATACTTTGAAGCACCTTTGGCACCAATTACAGCCTCAAGTCTTTTTGAGTATGATGCTACAAGCTTGGCACACCTATTTTTGGGCAGTTTCTCCCATTCTTCTTTGCAGAACCTCTCAAGCTCCATCAGGTTGGATGGGGAGCGTCGGTGCACAGCCATTTTCAGATCTCTCCAGAGATGTTCAATCGGGTTCAAGTCTGGGCTCTGGCTGGGCCACTCAAAGACATTCACAGAGTTGTCCCGTAGCCACTCCTTTGTTATCTTGGCTGTGTGCTTAGGGTCGTTGTCCTGTTGGAAGATGAACCTTCACCCCAGTCTGAGGTCCAGAGCGCTCTGGAGCAGGTTTTCATCTTTCATGATGTCTATGTACATTGCTGCATTCATCTTTCCCTCGATCCTGACTAGTCTCCCAGTTCCTGCCGCTGAAAAACTTCCCACAGCATGATGCTGCCACCACCATGCTTCATTGTTGGGATGGTATTGGCCAGGTGATGAGCGGTGCCTGGTTTCCTCCAGACATGACGCTTGCCATTCAGGCCAAAGAGTTCAATCTTTGTTTCTCATGGTCTGAGAGTCCTTCAGGTGCCTTTTGGCAAACTCCAGGCGGGCTGTCATGTGCCTTTTACTGAGGAGTGGCTTCCGTCTGGCCACTCTACCATACAGGCTTGATTGGTGGAGTGCTGCGGAGATGGTTGTTCTTCTGGAAGGTTCTCCTCTTTCCACAGAGAAACGCTGGAGCTCTGTCAGAGTGACCATCAGGTTCTTGGTCACCTCCCTGACTAAGGCCCTTCTCCCCCGATCGCTCAGTTTGGCCGGGTGGCCAGCTCTAGGAAGAGTCCTGGTGGTTCCAAACCTCTTCCATTTACGGATGATGGAGGCCACTGTGCTCATTCGGACCTTCAATGCTGCAGAAATTTTTCTGTACCCTTCCCCAGATCTGTGTCTCGATACAATCCTGTCTCGGAGGTCTACAGACAATTCCATGGACTTCATGGCTTGGTTTGTGCTCTGACATGCACTGTTAACTGTGGGACCTTATATAGACAGGTGTGTGCCTTTCCAAATCATGTCCAATCAACTGAATTTACCACAGTTAGACTCCAATCAAATTGTAGAAACATCAAGGATGATCAGTGGAAACAGGATGCACCTGAGCTCAATTTTGAGTGTCATGGCAAAGGCTGTGAATACTTATGTACATGTGATTTTTTGTTTGTTTTTTATTTGTAATAACTTTGCAAAGATTTCAAACAAACTTCTTTCACATTGTCATTATGGGGTATTGTTTGTAGAATTTTCAGGAAAATAATGAATTTAAATCAATTTTGGAATAAGGCTGAACATAACAAAATGTGGAAAAAGTGAAGCGCTGTGAATACTTTCCGAATGCACTGTACATACTGAAATGAGAAATGTATAAATTAAAGCTTTCAAGAGTGTATTATGGATGAAACTGTATTGTTACATTGAAATTGTCTTTAAATTTTGCATAAAAAATAGTTTGGGGAAGAGAACAAAGTTGCATGGTTACTGGTATAAGTATTATACATACTATTGATATCGTTGTTTACTCATACATTATGTGTGTGTTTGCAATTTATTGTTTGGTCATATCCATTTCTTTTTGTTGTATGTTTTTCTTTTGTTTGCATGTGTAATAAAAAAAAAAAAGAAAACATTTAGGCCTTTATAATTTAGTTTAATTATTTTGTAATTATACAAGTAATTGAGTAAAATAGCAAAAAAAAAAAAAAAAAACAAACAAACATACATACATACATACATACATATATATATATATATATATAAAATAATTTAATCCCCCAAAATAAAAATAAATAAATTAAATTTGGGGATTTGAAATGTGCATTGTCTATTGATAACCTCAACATGGCCCAATCTGGATGACATCAGTCTAGCACTACACACATTTCACGTTAAAATATAACCGAGCATAATGCTCTCTTTCTCTCTCTCTGGCTGTGGTACGGAGCGCAAGACACTGAATGTCCAACAGATCTCAGCTGCTCTCTGGTCACCTGTCTTCCTCTCGTTTTGTTCTCCCTAATTCACCTCTCCTTTACCTCTCTACCCAACAACCAGCGCCATGGCAACAGCCAGCCATCTCCTAGCAACGGGAAAAGCAATTGGCCCTGACGATTGACTGGTGGACAGAGGAGGACAGAGAATGAGACAGGAAATCAGAACGAAGGACAGAGTTATGAACAAACAGAATGCTTAAAAACAAATGTGAAATTTCATATTTTTGTGTTACTTGAATGCAAAAGTACTTTGTAATCCTTTAGCAAATCTTCAATAACACAAGTGTGATGAGTGATAAAAGCCCAGATCGTCATAAAAGCATCAGCTCTCATTCACCGTGACATACTGTAAGCAGGAAGAGACGTCTCCATAGCAACAGGAGAGAGAAGAAAAGACAGGAAATAGAGAAAGATGGATGAAAGAATGAGTGAGTGATTGAGAAAGAAAGAAAGCTTGATCAAAAGGTAGAAGGACTACAAGGCATGGATGGTGGTTCAGGTGACAACCACAAAAGAATAACCACGCACATCGATCTGCTCAAGGTGAAATTTCGATGGATTTTCAAACATTTGGCACAAATGCATAAAGAAATACTTTTTCCAATCACACATCCAGCAGTTCAAATTTCCACTGTCACACACTCATTTATTCACCTGTTCTAGATGGTAGGTGGAGTCAATTCGGGGCTTGATCTTGCCTTGTCGGTACAGGTCCAGAATCACCGTCATGGCCTGGGAAATGAGCTCGGTCTCAGAGTCCAGGTATCCCAGGTGAAAGCCACACACAGATCGGTTGCCTTGGATCAGGCTCAGGGTGTGTACGGAGAACTGCTGGTACCAGGTCTTAGCCACGGCAAACAGGTTCTTCTTCTGGCCCGCCAACATGTTGGCGGCACCTGCCAAAAACATAATAGCAAAAGACATCATTATAGAACAGCTCATGCATTCTTCTAATCTGATTGGAAAAGAGGCGTTCCAAGAGTGCTGATATTTAGTATAACAACACTGGGATGCTTCACTGTTTGTATCACTCCGCTTGCTTGGCAACAACGTCGATCCTTCTTTGGCTTCATTTTGAACTATTTTGGTTAGCGAAGCAAAAATAGACAAAAAAAAAAGTAACTGGCCATATTGTGTCTAAAATGTAAGTAACTCAATATGAATTCCTTGTTTATCGAACTGTTGTATAAAAGCATTTTATTAAACGGCCATTGCATAGACCGATATATCAGCCAGGGTGATTAATCAACCGATATTTGACCATTTTGCGATTATTGGCATTGGCCCATAACCGGGTTCACTTGGCCAATTATTAGAAGTGTTAACTTTCTCTCGTGTCAGTTCCAAAATCTTCCAATAGATTTGACAATGGATAGTCAACACTTTGTTTTCAAAGTTTTTTTCTTTTCAAGTTTATGCAAATTTGAGAAAATATTGCATAAATCAGTGTTTGTTTCATTCTAGAAATTGGTGGTGTACATCTGATTTGCTGTTGTTACATTGTTTTGTTTATCTGCATTTATATCGGCCATCCTGCTCTCTAGATATTGGTAACGGTATCAGCCATATAAAAACCCTTATCGGTCAACCACTAATTATTTCAATGCAAATTAATATTTCATGCCCATTTATTTGGTAGGTAGTCATGTAGCAGGTTAAAGTACAGTCGGCCGGTCGTTGTCGCAAAATAACCCCGACAGGGTGGTTAGGACTCCGGCACAGATGCTTTAAACCCAGTATCTCTCTTGCAATCGTGCTGTGGTGCTAAATATCACCAGAGCTGTGATTTGATATTTAGTACTACAACACAATTATAACTATCAATACAAAAATATTTCCAAATGAAGTCAAAGAAAGATTAACTGTTGCGTGTTGGACAGATTGGAAGAGACTGGAAGCCTGTCTGGCACCCTGCAAACACAAACAAGCAGAGTAATACAAATAGTAAAGCATCCCAGGGCTGCAATACTTTCATCGTTATACTATAGAACAGTGTTTGCCCAATCAAATTAGAGGACTGAAATTCAGTTCAACAGCCCTCTTGCTAGTGTTATTTTGCTTAATTTTATATTGATGCATATGGATCATGGATAAGGATCCAGTTTCAGGATCCAGGTGCTCAATTCTGGCAATGGATTACGATGATTTATGGGTCCAAGAATGTAAAGCTTTCTTTTTATGTGTGTGCGAGGTATCTAAATTGTGAGCATGCTCCTTGAGTATGAATAAGTGTTTGTGCTAGTTCATTTTCTGCATGTAATGTGTGTGGTTCACCAACGGCTGAGTTATTACTTTATGACTCCCAACAGTGAGAGTTCTTCATTTACAGAGGAATGACATGATTCTCTGTCCCTCCTTCCCTCTCGCTTTCTCTTTCCAACACTGCACTCTTTGACCCGTCTTCATTCTCTCACTGTCCGCACATCCTCTCACATCGTTTCCCAAGTATGTCACTCCCTCTCTCACTCTTGTTTTAGTGTTTCTCCACACGATTATCCTCTCCCTTTGTTGTTGTCTTTTGTATGTCCTCTCTTTCATTTTCAAGCTCCTTCTTTGGCCAGTCCAACTCCCTCTATTCTGATCCCATTTCTTTTGCTCTCGGTTCACTTCAAAGTGATTTATTAGCATGAAATAAGAACTCCATATATTGCCAAAACAAAGGATAAATACAGGGTAAATTATATTATGTAGTACTTAATTCACAGTAGAAGGGTCACAAATTTTAAATGTATATCGGTGTTCAATCAATGAATCACAATGACCTATCCAGCCATTTGTGATAAAGATTTTTTCTGATAATTAATCAATTAAACAGATTTGTAAAACCATCATTAGAAATAACTGATTTAAAAGAGTGATTTGCTCTTAATACAAACATCACTATAGCTTGCGAGCAACTTTAACGCTACCCAAGAGCAGTATTTAGCTCTTGGTATTTCTTAATTTATGAAAATGTTATAATATTCATATCAATAATGTTTAATATGTAAAATAATAGTAATAATAATTATAATAAAATATATAATATTTCAGAAATAATGTAAATGAAAAATGTACAGGTATATTCATTACAGGAATTTCCATGACTTAAAACTTTTTAGGCTGGATATTTCCAGATTTCCCATGACTGTGGAAATACCGTTTTATTAAGGGGCAATATTTGTCCCCAGAAATTGATTTTCAGGGCCACTGGGGGGGTGGGGGTGGGGGGGGGTCACTGTGAGGTCTGCAGAGGAACTCAACCCATAACTACAAAAACCTGGAGTAGAATATTATGAAAAACATCAAATGTTAGAAAACATAACAGATAAATGTGCCTCTTGGGCATTTTTGCCCCCAAATTTTAAATATCTGGGGCATTTTTGTCACTTTTAGTGGCATTTTGGCAGTGAGCCTTGGTTAATTTCTGACCCTGCTCTATAGTAGCATTAGAGGAGGAATAAATGTACACAAAGCAATGAATGTCTCTCTCTCTCTCACACACACACACACACACACACACACACACACACACACACACACACACACACATTCACACAAAGCCAGCTCTGAGTTGGAGTGAGATTTGGACCTGACCCAGTCTGCTACATTCGGACACATTCTGGGTTCTGTGTCAGATAGAGGAGCCATTGTTCTTATAAAGCAGGATAGAGGAAGAGAGTGAGTGAGAGAAACTGGGAGAAGGAGATAGAAGGAGAAAGAGAGATTGGGTGGAACTACAGACCTCCATGATGTTTAGGGGGTCTTGTTCCGGGTATTGTGTTTCTGAAGATGATTTACTGTAATATGTCACTTATCCAGTGTCAACTGGGGTTTATTCAATTTTTCCAGTAAAAACATAGGATTTTTTGCTGTGTAGAGCTTTCTTAATCAGTATTTTAGTCTGCTCTTTTTCCCAGTAAAAATATCTAAACACCCAGAGAACTAGATCAGTTTACTTGAGAAGCAAAATTGAATTGAAGAAATGTTTCGGGTTTAATACAAGTTAAGATCAATCAACAGCATTTGTGGTACTGTGTAATGTTGATTACCACAAATTAATTTCAACTCGTCCCTCGTTTTGCAATATGGTGCAATATGTTACAATTTTCATGTAATATTCACCTTTTTTTTTTGCCAATGTGTGAACGGCTTGTAACGCAACTTAAAAAAAATGAGCCCTTCCCGGACTTCCTAGGTTGCCTATTAAAGCCTGTAGACTGAAATTCATGTGAAGGGAGCGGGTCGCTTTTGCCGGGAAACTCCAAAGGATGTGACGTGTATGCATGCTCCAGAAAGCCTTGCCTCAGTGCTTCCGCTATTCAACAGCGACAACAAACCGCAACACTAGGTAACGTTATCTTAGAGATGGAATCCAGCAAACGTCCGGCTCCCAGCACAACACTGACTCCTACAAAAAAATAAAAACCATTTATCTACTGAATCCAGTCTAGCTAAGCTAAGCGGTATGTAGCTGAATGTGTGTATCAGTATGCTATGTTAGCTGATCAGTAGTTTTAGTTTAGTCTCAAAGTTTGTAGTAAAACAATCATAACTGTAATTTTAATTATGCTACCTCATCTGTCAGCATGATGCCGGTGAATCACGTTCAGCCTCTTTGTACATTATGTCATTGTTTTGGTCGATGCTCGCTCACTCGTGTCCCTATGTGAGTGTGTGCACGAGCGCGAGCAACATTTAGCTGGCTACAGTCCACTTAACGGCCACAGGTGTCATTAATAACAAGGGTTTCTGAATCTTACATACTGCACCTTTAAAAAAGCAAAAATTGAGGTTACAGTGAGGCACTTACAGTGAAAGTGAATGTGGCCACATTTTAGAGGGTTTAAACGGAAATGTGAAGCTTATAATTTTATAAAAGCACTTACATTAATTCTGTTAAAACTCATGTATTATTTGAGCTGTAAAATTGATCAAATGGACATTTTTACAGTCATTTTAGGGTTTGTTGATTACATCATGGCAACGAAGTTGTAAAACTGGTTGTAAAAAAAGTGATTTTATTACACTAAAATAATTTTTACATGCTGTGTAAAATACTTTTGTGGCTATACTTTTTAAACAGTGAGTATTTTAACATAAAAAAAACTGGCCCCATTCACTTCCATTGTAAATGCCTTGCTCTAACCCATATTTATGCCTTGTTTATTTTTGTAATTAACATTTTTTTATTGATTCCTACATTAAATAAAGAACAACAAAACATTTATACATATTTTGTGGGGTTCAACATTTAAACCCCACAACCACCCCTCCCCCTCCCTGCCCTGACCCCCAACAAACATCCCTGTGGTCACATGAGTATATACCTATGATTATAGACACACACACACACACACACACACACACACATACACAATAAATAAATAAATAAATACACACATCCAGCAACGTCAGATTTCCGCCCCATTTCTCCATAAACAAATTCAATTTCCCTAGTCTTCTAAAAGACCCTTCTTCACCCTCCCCATCTCGGAGCACCACTCCTGAAGTGAGGGCGCACTAGCTGACCTCCAACCCCTTAAAAGAATCTGTCTGGCGATCATGGTGCTGGTTAGGACCCAATTCTTTATGCGTCTATTCTCAACGTCGATGACCGCCCCAATCGCCCAAAATACAGAGTCTGAGGCTAAATGAATCCCGAGTGCCAAATACATCACACACACAAGACTCTGAACCTTCAACCAAAACTCCTGGATCTTAACACACCCTCAAAAGACATAGGTTATGTCTCCATCCTCTGATTGGCATCGTCAGCAGGTGGGTGTGTCTTTAAGACCAAGCCTATACAATCTAGAGGTGGTCCAATAGAATCGATGTAAAATCTTGAATTGCATAAGGCGAACGCTTGCATCTCTAGATGCAGACTTGATGTTTTTTAGAATCCTAGCCCACTCTCCCTCCTCCAATACCAAGTTTAAATCTTTCTCCCATAATCTCTTGAGAAGTTGAAGCTCCGTCCCGCAGACTCTGAATTAGCAGCGAGTAATACACTGATGCCTCATGACCTTTTCAAAAAGCAGTAATCACCACTCAAAGAGTATCTGCCGATTTAGGGGGGTGTATGCTACTCCCAAAAATAGTACAGAGTAGGTGGCGCAGCTGTAAATATCTAAAGAACTGAGATCTGGCAATCCCAAAATGTTGAACCAGATTTTCAAAGGATCTCAACATTCCGATCTCATATAGGTCACCGAGTGTATTAACCTCCCTCACAATCCACTCTGACAAACAGAAAGGGGACTTATTAATACATAATTTTGGGTTCAGCCATTTGCTCGAGGCAACATTTAAATAAATGTCCAAATTAACACTCGAGACAAATGAAGGACTTCGCCATGCTATCAAATTGCTTGAAATAAGAGAGGGGGACATCTATAGGGAGTGACTGTAGCAGGTTGAATTTTGGAATATAATTTATTTTAATAACATTACTCTTCCCAATCATCGATAAATGTAATGAAGCCCACCTGCCCACATCACTCGAAAACCTCTTTATTAAAGGGTCAAAATAACTAACTAAAATCACACAAATTTGCTGGGAATAAAATACCCAAATACTTTATGCCCTGTTTGTGCCACTGAAAAGTTGTTATCGGGCAGTATGCTGTCAGAGCCAAAGCTTCGTATTTAGACCAATTAACTCTGTATCCCAAGAACTTAGAAAAGGAATTAATAATTATGTGGAGGCAAGGCATAGATATAGAAGGGTCAGAGATGAATAATAAAATATCATTTGCGCAAAGCAGAAGCTTATGCACCACACCTCCCACCATCACCCCCGGAAAATCCTCCTTTCTTATCGCAGCTGCTAATGGTTCCAGGGCAAGACAGAACAATAATGGGGAAAGAGGGCAACCCTGCCGGGTGCCCCTATCTAAAGTAAAATAATCTGAAATGAATCCATTTGTTTGTACCGCCGCTACCGGGTGTCTATGAAGTAACTTAATCCATCCATTAAAAGTATTCCTGAACCCATATATTTCCAAAATCTTAAAAAGATAATCCCATTCTACCATATCAAATGCCTTTTTGGCATCAAGTGAGATGGCCACGACCGGAGTCTTATCATTTGCCACTGACCACATGATATTGATGAAACGCCTAATGTTATCAGAAGAGCTGCGGCCCTGAATAAACCCCACCTGATCTGTATGTATAAGAGATGTCATAACTTTATTAATCGGTTAGCCAGAATATTTTACAATATTTTTTACATCTAGCTGGATCAGGGAAATTGGACGCTAACTCTTACACTCGCTTGGATCTTTGTCCTTTATAAGAATCAGTCTGATCCGGGCTTGCATCATGGTTGGTGGAAGCTTTCCATTCTTTAATGTTTCCGTATAAACTTCTAACAAAAGTGGAGCCAGTTCTGTAGCATAAGATCTCAAAAATTCAGCGGCAAAACCATCTGGCCCCAGAGCCTTGCCTGTAGGCAAGGCCTTAATTACCTCGCTGAGCTCCTCCAAGGTTATCTCAGAATCAAGAGAATTTTTTTGCTCAGTCGTCAGCTTAGGGAGTTCTAATGGTTCCACAAAGTATCTAATATCTTCATCGGTAGACGAAGATGTGGAACCATAAAGATCAAGATAGAATTCTTTAAAAACATTATTAATATCAATGGCTGAGGTAAATATTTCACCACCTGCAGATTTCACTGAGGGAATGGTAGAAAAAGACTCTTTGCTTTATATATCTAGCCAAAAGCTTCCTTGCTTTTTCCCCCAACTCAAGGTATGACTGTCTTGCCCTGAATAGCCAAAACTCCACCTTCAGAGACAAATTAGTATTATATCTATTTCAATCAGGTCAATTCTCTGAGGCCATCAGACGACATTCGCCGCTTCAACTCTGCCTCGGCACTTTTAATATTCCCTTCAAACTCCACGAGTTCTTGTGCTTTGGATTTTTTGATGAATGAGGCATACTGTATGATCCGACCCCTAAGAACCGCCATAAGTGCCTCCCAAGCCACGCCCACAGAGGATACTGAGGACCAGTTGGTCTCCATATAAACATTGATTTCAGTCTTTAACATTTATTGGAATTCAGAATTTTGCAAAAGAGATACATTAAAGTGCCAACTATATGATTTCTTTTTCTCCGTATGTGGTAACAGCTCTAAACTCACCAGGGTGTGATCTGAGACTAAGATGTTTCCAATTGAACAATCTACAACAGATGAAATGAGGGACTTGGATATATACAAAAAAAAAAAAAAAAATCTATTCTAGAATAAATCTTATGGACTGATGAAAAAAAATGTATAGTCCCTACCAGATGGGTTCAAAAGTCTCCAAATATATCTAGAAGTCCAAGATAATTTACACATCCTGTAAAGCGTCACTGTTGCTCTAGGAGGCTTACACACTTTTACTTCACTATGATCAATGAGTCCATTAAAAGATTAAAGTCTCCTCCCAATATTATATCATGAGGGGTGCCAGAGGCTTGTAACATCCCTTCAAGATCTATAAAAAAGCCCTGATCATCAACGTTAGGTGTGTAAATATTAGCCAAAAATCAACCTTTGCCTCTGAATTTCTGCTAAAACAATAATGACTCTTCCTAATTTATCATTAATCTGTTTGAGACATTTGAATTGTAGATGTTTACTTATCAATGTAATGACTCCCCTGCTCTTACTTGAGCCAGCACTAAAGAAAACATGTCCACCCCATATCTTCCCAAAGTTTTCAGCGTCCAGCAGGGAAAGATGCGTTTCTTGAAGAAACACTATATCATATTTCTTATGTTTAAGAAAAGAAATAACCTTCCTTCTTTTTATGGGGTGCCCCAACCCATTGACATTCCACGTGGAGAGAGACAATCCACTCATATTAACAGTTGACATTCTGACATATTAGAAAAATAGACTGTGTCAAAAACAAAATTATAAAGACCACATTCCAACAATAGAGCAACAAACAAACCCCAAACTTCCCCCAGAACAAAAAAATAAATAAAACAGAAAAAGAAAAACGTGCGCATTAACACTGCGCATGACAGCGCCAACTGGCGTCCATCCCTCTAAACTCAAACAGTCTATGTACACCTACAAGAGACCCCGCGACAACTTTGCCGTCGGATTGCTCAAGTCCGGTGCTTCTATTCAAATTTTGTGACAGAATTACACAACAGAAAATAATCTGTAAAACAAACTCCAGCCAATAGGCGTGATAAACACAAAGATGTGTAGATTCATCCACAACTGTTCCAAAGGAATGTTATTCCACAAAAAACAAACTCCAGCCGCTAGGCGGAACCAGCACAAAAAGAAACAAAGGCAGCGCTCAGTTCCTCGGACAGTCAAGTGAATGTTCAGTAAGTCAGGTCCACTCGGCTGCATAGACAGTATCACACAATAACTTACACATTCCATTAACTTTATGAAGGTTATTGCTTGCTGTGGGCATGTAAATATTTTGCAGCCATCCTTAGAATCTATTCTCAATTTGGCCGGGAACATCAGTGCAAAAGTGACCTTCCGTTAATGTAAGAGTTTCTTGCATTCCTTGAATTGATCACATTTCTCTCGTCAAATTTGCAAAGTCTGGGAACAAGAACATTTTGTGATTCTTCCAAGAAAGCCTTCCTTTACTCCTCGCCTCGCGTAACACAAGATTTTTATCGGATGATCTCAAATTTGGCCAGAATTGATCGGGGTCTGTCTCCCTCAGCGGATCTACGATCCGGGAATCTGTAAGCTCGTGTGATTTCCAGCTTATGGCCTGTTATGTCGAGCAGACTTGGAAAGAGCTCATCTAGCAATTTCACCATATCTCAACCTTCTTCGGTCTCAGGAATTCCAACAATTCGGACATTGTTTCGCTGGCTACGATTCTCTAAATCTTTCAACTTTTCCCAAATACGTTGCAAGTCCGTCTTGGTCGCTAGCAGATTAGCAGCTAATTCCCTCTCCGAAGACTCCAGATAACCGATTCGTTTCTCAACATCCGCCATTCTTGTAACCATCTCAGTGAATTTCATCTCCATGGCAGTGATCAATCAACGTATTACAGCAAGATCCTCCAAGACCACTACGACCTTCGCCAGCATTGCCGACATGCTCGACAGTTGACGATGAATCTCTCCCACTGCACCGTCCAAACTGAGTCTCTGGTCCGCGGCCCTGTCTGGGGTACCAGCTTGAGCTTGTAAGTGTCTTTTAATGTCTCCAGACCCCGAGGCTTTTGAATTCT